>NC_069658.1:23640138-23954444 GCF_027244095.1 Hemicordylus capensis | reverse complement strand
CCCGAGCAGCCATAGAGCCCCAGCAACGGGGAAATTGCCCCAATGTACTGTGCTCCTCATGTAGTGCATTGTGGGATTTCTGGAGGCCAGGCTCTGTTTCCCCGGCCTCCAGATGGCCGTGCTGTTCCCAGCAGCGCCGCTCATGTGGGCATTCAAGCAGCGCAGCCACAGAGAAGACAGGGATCATCTAGGGGGAAGGCAGATGCAATCCTGCCTTCTCCCCTGCCCCACACAATTAGGTTGTGTGACCAACCTTTTCATGGAATTAAACTAAATGTTATGTCACAGTTTCACTTAGTTGTTGACCAAGCAAACTTTCCATCAATTCAGGAGCTCAAGAGTGAGGAGGAGCTGGTGTACTGTAGCGTGGTGTCTAAGAGATTGAGCTACAAATCAGTCTTACCCAATTTGAATCTTTCCCAATTTGAATCTTGCTTCTGCCATGAACTCACTAGATGACCTTAGTCAAATCACTCCTTCTCAGCTTCAACTGTCCAGCTGCTGTATGGGGATAATACTACTTAATACTTTAATGTAAAGTACTACAGGTCTCTCTCATTATCCGCAGTTTCACGGATTGTAATTTCGTGGATGTATCCACAGATGAGTCTTGGAGATCCAGTTTCTTTATCCACAGCATGAAGTATAGGCAGTATTCACCTATTCACAGTTCCTGAGTGACCAGAAATGACTTCCAATGTCATTTTCAGCCGCCATTTTGAAGCACAGAGCCATTTCTTTGTAAAGAAAAGAAGAAGAAAACAGATTTTAAAACTGGGGGTGGGGGGGGAGAGACAATTGGGGGAGAGGCATTCCTGGAGACCTGGAGAACAAGGTACTATGCATTTTCTACCCTTATTTCTGCCACCTTCCTTCTTTTTTTAGTGTTTTTTAAGATCAAGAAACCTAACCCCGAATCCCCCTAGACTTAAGGTCTTGTTATTTGCAGTTATCCACAGAAATTGGCGGGAACTGAACCCCTGTGAATAATGAGGAGGACCACCTATATTACTTTATTAACCATTAAAGTATCTATATTATTAATCCCCGTAGACGTGCCTCTGTGGGGATGCATCCCGGCAACCCAGCAGATTGGCTGGGAAGCCGAGGCGCCGGATTGGCTGCGCGGTGCAGCTCACGCGTGGCAGGATTCATGAGACTGTTGAGCTGCTGCCCAGGGAAATGGCAGGCAGGTGGGCGGACGGCGGCAGGACCAGCCGTGGCGGGCACTGCGCGCCGCCAGTGTGAGGAAGCGGCAGCAGGAGCAAATGGGCCAGCAAGCTGGTCAGAAACCACAAGCGGGGAGGGGGGAGGAGAGAAGCGAGAGGGTGGGCGGTGGTTAGAGACACCTGGGGGAAGAGTTAGGGAGAAGGGGCTGAAGGGGGGTAGCCAGGGAGAACTAGGGACACAGATGCTGTGCGCCCGGTAAACTAGTTAAGTATTATCTCCATATTGCAGCTGGAGAGTTGAAGCTGAGGAGTGATTTGCCTAAGGCCATCTAGTGAGTTCACGGCAGAAAAAAGATACAAATTGGGAAAGACTGATTTGTAGCTCAGTCTCTTAGACACCACGTGACAGTACACCAGCTCCTCCTTGCTCTTAATTGAGCGCCTGAATGGATGGAAATTTTGCTTGGTCAACAACTAAGTGTAACTGTGGTGTAAAATTTAGTTTAATTCCATGAAAAGGTTTTTCATATGACCTAATTTGGTGGGGGGGACCAGCAGGGGTAGGCAAGATCACACCTGCTTTCCCCCCAGATGATCCTCATCTTCTCTGTGACCACGCCACTTGTGTGCCCACATGAGCCGCGCTGTCAAGAACAACGTGGCCATCTGGAGGCCAAGGAAATGAAGCCTGGCTCCAGAAATTTCTCTCTTCCTGTTCGTGCATGCTGTTGTGCACAAGGGCTAAGAGGCTGGAGTGCGCCCTGCACTGTGGCAGCATCTAGTTAGAACAGACATCTGTGATGTGTTTTTGATCTTACTAAGTGCATGCAGAGCAAGGGGAGTGTTCTGGACTCTTGGCTTTCCTGTGCAATAGCACAAGTGTAGGACAGAGGGAATTGCATGAGGGATGCTGCCGCATGCCCATGCACCCTACTTATATGCACACTTAATTAATCAGGATGTCAGCCACTTTACTGTTTTGCAGGGCTATTTTAAAATACAGAATAATTTCTTCCAAAAATCAATGTTTTACTAATGTGATACAAACATTTTAGAATAAATAATCATTTTTGAAAGGTGCTCCTTTTGAGTTTCAAATTAACCACTAAGATTAACATTTTACATCAAAGGCAAAACATTCCAGAGCATCTGGTACTGCTGCGATTCATATAGTAAGCTTCAATACTTATATTCTGGAGATACTCTGGGTGCTGTAAAATATGCTTGGTGCTTGCTTGGTGTTTTCACTCTGTAATTTTTTCCTAGAAGATACTTGAGCAAGCAAAGGAAATGTACTAGGGATGTGCATGAAATGGATTTAGCATTCTGTTTTGAGCTTTGAACAGAATGCTAAATCTCTAGAATGTTCTGTTGGAACAACCGGTCAAGCCGGTTTTTCTGATGGAATGACCCTGTTCCTCTTCATAATGTTCCAAGCGCCATTTTGGACTCCAAAATGCCATTCTTCTGACCTCTGTGCATTTGCGTGGTGGTGCTGATGATGCAAATAGCTGCTGCGCTTGTGCAGAGACCAGAAGAGTGCCATTTTGTAGTCCAAAATGGCACTCGAAACATTTCTGGTGTTCCAGGCTTGGAACAGGCCCTTCATTTGAAGGGTGTTCTGTTCCAAGCTCAGAACACTCAAAATGGCCTGGTTTGTGATAGGAACTTTCCAACTGCTAACCATTCTGCACATCCCTAAATGTACCCACTAGGGTATTTTTAAAGAGACTTTTAAAAATATAAACTGGAAAATACAAGGGCATATCATCATACCAAACCATGGACAGTAATCCACTTACTCTTAACTTAAAATATTGCTAGTTTTGCTAACTGATGAATCTGTCATTTGTGGATTGTAGATGACATGTTTGAATATATATCAGTGGTTGCATGTTTGTGTGTGAGAGAGAGAATTGTTACATCACTTGAGCTCTTAGTTCTGTTGAACAGAGTTCTCAAATTACTTATTATAAAGCAATCCCTGAGAACCAGTGTGGACTAGAGATGTGCAGAATGTTTCGTGGTTGGAACATTCCACTTCGAAACCAGCCGTTTCGAGTGATCTGAGCTCGGAACAGAACATCCTTTTAAAAGCAGGCCTGTTCCGAGCTCGGAACATCCTGACCCGTTCCGAGTGACATTTGTAATCCATAAAGGCTCCTTTCTGGATTCTGCACACATGTGGCAGCCATTTGCATGGTCAGCATCATCACGTGGTCAGCACCAACAGGTTTGACTGGTTGTTCCAATGGAACATTTTGCATATTTTGCATTCTGTTCCAAGCTCGGAATGGAGCACAAAATGCATTTCGTACACCCCTCTAGTGAGATCTATTCCACATTAAACTCTTAAATACTGCAGAGTGTTTCAAGAGTATCACAATTTCTGCTATGAATTTGTGACAATGCTATGTCAACAACTGGAAAATAATTTATAATTTAGTTCATAATTTAGTAAGGATTACTATAAGGATTCTGGTGTAATTTTTAATATTGTAATAGCTTTGTTGCCATTTTTGGCAGAATTGCCATTTGAAAATTCTCCTACAAATAAGAACATGAAAATTGCATGTGATATTAATAATTGTAGAGGAACTGACTATGCTTTTATAACTGGAATTAGGATTTTGCCACAGACTTCAATAAAGGTCAGACTAAAATTCAGATTTCAGTGATAGTCTAAGAGCCACTTCTCACTTTGGCTTCCATCAAAGGAAGCCAAATTCATATGCTCAAGTGAGCTGCATTAGCAAATCTGGACTTTCTCCTTTGATTTCTATGTGTCAAACCACTAAATTACATTTGCCTCCCACCCCAAATACAAAAAGTGAGTCAGCAGGCCAAATACATGCTGTTGCTGCTGCCAGAGAAAATAAAGACATTCCAAGTGTACAGTTATGCTGTTTACAAACATTCTCATTTTTCCTCACAGGTATGTTCCCACTGATCAGCCATTTGTATAAAAGATCTATCTATGTATCTGCTCAAAAATAAAATGGGGATGGCAAGGACTGGCAGTAATTTGACATAATGTGCCTTATTCGTAAGTGTAGAGGTGTAAATTTCAATTGTACTTGTGGGAGCATTCCATAAATTTGAATTATAATTTTGGGTACAAGCCCACAGAATGCAATCCACAAGATACTTATTTGATTTTCATCTCAACATAAATGCAATGGAATATAAAATAAAGTTATCTTAAATGGTTTGTAATCACACTGTGTATCTTAACTTAGGCAGACCAGCTTGGGCCCTACTTGACAACAATCCTCAACAGTTCTCTATTTGGATTTTAGAATATATTATTTCAAATGTCTATTCAGAGGCTAATTTTACCAGTAAACCTACTCCTTCTGTGATAGCAATACTGGATTAAAATATTAACTTTCAAAATGGCTGGTGAAGCATGAACAGAACTGACTAACCATTGGAGCAGAGAACAAATAAATTTTAGGGTTTTTTTAAAAAAGGATTTGGGTTGTCTCTTGTAGGGATGTGCATAGAACTGCCGCCGGCAGGTTTGATGGGGAGGTGGTGGGGTTACCTTTAAGGAGCAGGGAGGGTGCTCTTATACACACACACACTGTTTGAAAACGGTCCTGCAGGACCGTTTTCAAACACAGCACCGTCGGGGGAAACACAGCACTGGGGGGTGGGTATAAGAGCACTCTCCCTCCTCCTTAAAGGTAAACACAGACCAGTCCTTTGAACTTGTTTGGAGGTCCATAACAGTGCCTCTGAACTGGTTCATGCACATCCCTAGTCCCTTGTATGAAGTATGTACTTCTCACAAAATCAAAAGGACTCAGGATAGAAATGGTGGAGATTTAACTCTGTATTTCTTTCTCCCTTTATTGTGGGCAATATTGTTATCAGGGGTAGTCCACAGCATTTTACTGCCTGACAATATGACCCCCACATCTGCAAGTGGGTTCTCAGCATTCTCAGGCCATGCCGCAAGGCAGCACTGGTGACTCTCAGACTGTGCCCTCAAGCATAGCAGTGGCAATGGTATCAAGGCACCAAAGGGAAAGAAGAGATGCTCTCCAGTTGGGTGAGGAGGGGAAAATGAACAGCATGCCTCAGTGGAGCAAGGAAAATCAGTGACAGCAGATGGCCAGGTGGTGCTCATGGTGGGAGAGGCAGCATTTACCACCCAGTATGCCCTTCCCCACATGTGTACCTGAAGTGACCACTTCACCTTGCTTCGTGGAAGGGTTTCTTCTGACTATTATGATTGTAGAAAAATATACTGGATAATCTAGAAGCAGGTGCGGCTCGTGAACGCGCCTCTGGGGGGGGGCGCGGCTTCTTTAAGGTAGACTGAACCAGTGCTCCGTGCCGCCCAGCAGCCCCCGCAGCAGGGAATCGCCTCCTCCACTCACCTGACTGCTGGTGGGGGCTCGCCTCCGCGGGAGCCAGGTGAGTGGCGGAGGCGATTCCCCACCACGGGGGGCTGCTGGGGGGCATGGAGCACTGGCTCTGCTTACCTTAAAGAAGCCGCCCGCTGCCCCCCCAGAGGCGCGTTCATGAGCCACGCCGGTCTAGAAATGTAATATTGGTCTGGAAGAAAATGAATTGAAAGCTGCACAATATATTGTACTGCTGTAAGTAGAACTATCTGCATATGTGATTTTATTTATTTTATTCCTGCAGAGAATGAGCATTCATGACTGTGGATATAACTTCTGTGTGAAGTATTTTTATTTCTTTTATAAGTTGCTCATTTAAAACACCATTGGTGTCCACCGACTATTAATTGTGTAAATTTTCTTGTAAACATTTCAGCTAGTGAAGATTGTCATATTCCCACATTGTAACAAATGTTCCCATTAAAGCAACAAATCTCTCAGTTTTTCCATTAATGTGTTGTAATGATCTGTTAAGAGCACCCTTATTCTATAACTTGCTATTGTATACGTATCAGTGCAGAAAACAATCTACAATTCTATATGTCATTTATTCATAGTGGCTGGTACTTTCCCCTCTTTTAAAGGCAGGGCATGGGGAACATCCTTCAACTGAAAGACAACCACTTTTGCAACACTGCCCCAGAAATCCATGTCAAAGTCAGTCTTTCAATCCAGATCCAATTCAAACATGATGTCCACTAGACTGTACTGGCCTTGCTCACTTAATGGCACAAAGTCTTCATAATAATACTGCTCACTTTATGGTAATAAAGGCAGTGTATAGATTGACTGATAAATAAATACAGAGGTGGTTGGAATGAGCCTTCTCTTAGGCACGTTAAGAATTGCATATCATAACAGTTGGACATGAGTGGCAAAGCCATTCCAATGCATGAGGTTATCTTGTGCAACCCTTGGTGGATCACAAGATCCTAGGAGCGGCACTGCCACAAAAATAGTGGCTAACATGACTAATGACCATCTTCTTGATGTATTATTTATTTTTCTGTCTAAACCGCTTTGATAACTTTGGTTGACAAGCGGTATATAAATGTTGTAGTAGTAGTAATGAAGCACCAATGCAACGGGAGAAGCACCGCTGTAGCACCAGAAGAGTTCCAGAGACTAGATTGCACAGTGCTAGTCTCCATGTGGGGGCATTTCAACAACCTCCCCCCAGAAGCCCACTTTCCCATACCAGTGGTTGCTCCACATGAGGGGTGTCTGTACCTTAAAGCATACAGGTGATGCATGGTGTTGGTGGGTTTGGCCAGCATGTGTGACACAATGGATTGCCAGACAGCCCACTGCTGTGGCTGTCCCGACCTGGGACTCATCTGGCTGGCTCTGCAGGGCAGTGCCTCCCTTCCCTGGTATCCAATCCTGCCATGGGTCCCTATGGTGCCCTTCCAGTGCTTGGGAGAGGGGCGATGTCCGTGTGGGGTTTCCAGCTAGTGGCCACAAGACTGGCTAACCCAGGTTAGAGCAGTGCTCCAGTACAAACTAGTAGCCTGTCCTGATTGCCCCCCTTTTCATCTCCCCCCCCACCATTTTTGACTGCTGCACACTGGCAAACAACAATGTGCCAATTTTGAGAAAGGAGCTAAGAATAGAACAAGTTATCCACTGGGACCCCCACCCCACTGTGGAATGCAACTCTCCTTCAATCCTCACTCAACTACACCAGTGGACCCAGCCCCCCAGCCCTCACTCCAAGGCACAGACCCTGCTCAGAGACCAGCCACAGTGCCACTTCTGATATCCACACACCTCTTTCCAGCAAGGCATCCCAAATGATACATCCCAAATGGAACATAAGGTGGGCACCACCAGCAGCCCCTAGAGAGATGCTGTGCTGGGGTCAGAAGGGGACTGTTGCTCACCACTTGCCCTATGTAAGGAGCCCATCACTTCCAAAGGTGCCCCATTGCTCTGTTATTTATTTATTTAAGATTTCTTGGATTTTTACAAGATTTTACAAATTTCTATGAAATTTCCTCCTCCAAAGACTCTAGGAGGTGATGAATAACAATAGCAAACATTAAAATAAAAAAAAATAAAGGGCAAAAGCCTGGTGAAAAAGGTAGGTCTTGAGAAGAGCCTTAAAAGCCACTAAGGGGGGCCTGAACGAATAGGGGGAAGGGTGTTCCAAAAAAAAGGGGCAACCACAGAGAAGGCCCTCCTGCGGGCCCAGGCACCACACACTACACCAGGGCCTGGGACACTAAGGAGGGCCAACTGCGAAGACTTCACAGGACAGGATACAACTGGCTGAGAGAGGCGATCCTGGAGATCTACAGGTGCTAAGCCCATAAGGGCTTTGTAGGTTAGGTGAGAACCAGCACTTTAAATTGGACCCAGAAGCAAATAGGCAACCAGTGCAGCAACCATAAAAGAGGTGTAGCACTATCAAATCTACCGTTAACATGGGTGCCAGTTGTGGGTGCACATGCAGGTGTACTGGGATTCTGCCACTCTTATCACACCATTGGACCCATAATGGTGCACCTTCCCAGCACAAGTGACCACTGCCACATGTGAGGTGCCTGTCCCATTCAGCAGTTGAGGTGGTGCAAGGTGGACAGTGTATGGGTGGGTTTGGCCACCATGTGTGATGTAATGGATTGCTAGGCAGCCCACTGCTGGGCTGCCCTGGCCTGGGATGTGTCTGGTTGGCTCTGCAGGGCAGTGTGTCCCTTCCTCAGCATCTGCTGCTGCCATGAGACTCTATGGCAGGGTTTCTTAACCTTGGGCCCCCAAATGTTGTTGGACTTCAACCAACCCCAGGCATGGACTTTGTGGATGAGGATGATGGGAGTTGTAGTCCAACAACATCTGGAGGCCCAAGGTTAAGAAACCCTGCTCTATGGTGTCCTATTGGGCCTGGGGGCGGGGGGTGGTATCCATATGGGGGTTTCAGCTGGCGGCAGTCGCACAATCAGCTAACACAGGTTAGTGCAGTGCTCCGGCCCACTAACCTGGGTAAAGGACAAGGCTTCAAAGTGTGGTTAATGATATTTTGCTAGCCTGAGTTTGGGCACGTTGCCCCTTTCCACACAACCAGCCAACCTGAATTAGGGTTGCCATGTGCTGAGGCTCAGGAGCTGACATCTTGACTAAGAGTGCTTGTGGAAGGACACAGCATTAGCATTACGCCGTAGCACTAGCTAGTTGTAGCTTGCATTCCAGATTAATGGTGTGCAAAACATAAACATGCTTGCACTTGCACAACAGTGTGCCAACTCCAGGACTTCTCATTTATTTTTAATGGAATTTTTGTGCAACTGCACAGTTTCGCAATTCTACAAATCCCTAGCTTTTTTTTAGTGCAATAATGTGAGCTTCTTGCATTAGTGTTACTTTGCTCATTATGCAAGCACTTTGTTAGTCAGGATGTCAGCCACTGTTACTTTCTTGTGTCATACTTGAAATTGTGATTCTTCTAACACTTTCAAATTTCATGAGGGTTTAACACCCTGTAGGTGTGGTTACGGAAAAATGGCTTTGAGGAATGAAAGGAATACTGAGCCCAGGCCAATATTCTTGAGCCCATCCATAACTGGTTTAGGGGCGGACTCAAGCAGCTAATTCACCAGCCCCAGGAGTAGACAGACCTAGAAAAGAAACTGGTTACTGGCATGTTGAAAACTGCTGCTGAAGCCTCAAATGAGCAACGAAGAGCCACCTCTATTTGTGTTTCCGGGAGATTAGAAACATAGGAGGCTGCCATATACTGAGTCGGACCATAGGTCCATCTAGCTCAGTATTGTCTCCACAGACTGGACAGTCTCTCTCATCCCTATCTTGGAGATGCCAGGGAGAGAACTTGGAACCTTCTGCTCTTCCCAGAGCGGTTCCATCCCCTAAAGGGAATATCTTACAGTGCTCACACATCAAGTCTCTCATTCATATGCAACCAGGGCAGACTCTGCTTAGCTAAGTGAACAAGTCATGCTTGCTGCCACAAGACCCGCCCTCCCCATCTACTGGGATAGCTGCTGAGGATGTAAGGAAGGCCACTGCAACATCAACTGCAGGGTTCCAAAGCCTTTCCCTGACAATCTGACTGAATGAATATAATTTAATAACTATGTGGTATATGGGCTTAGACTTAGTTGTCGGCTATAGGCCACCTACAGCCTCAAAGGCAGGATGCCTCTGAGTATCAGTTGCAAGTGAGTAACAGCAGGAGAGAGGGCATGCCCTCAACTCCTCCTACAGGCTTCCAGTAGCATCTGGTGGGCCACTGTGTGAAACAGGATGCTGGACTAGATGGGCCTTGGGCCTGATCCAGCAGGGCTATTCTTATGTTCTTATGGGAATCCTGTGGTGTTTCAGAGCTTTTTGAGACAGTTGACGTACTTTAAAAAGGGCCCTTCCCCTGCTGGTTGCCTGCCCTCTCCCGCAGGCTATGTGAGCAATCCCAGTTCCTACCTTGAGAGAAGGGAGCGAGTGTAGAGAAATAAATGAGAAGCTAAAACAAAAAGATAAAGGAAAGGACTGGGCCTTTTGTCAGAGCCCAAGGAAAACCTACTGCCCTGTTCACTAGGAAGGGTTGATCTGGGGAGACAGGGTGGCTCCTCTCTCTGGAGAAGCTCTATTTGGAAAACCCTACCTACTTGCTCCAGTGGGAGGCCCTATCCCTATGGTGACAAATGGCCTCTGGGAGCCTCAGGAGAACATAAGAACAGTGGTCCACATGTTCCTAAGTGTTATGCTGAAGTTTCTGATTGTTCTGTGCTGCTGTGGGTGTCCAAGGTAGCGCGGCAGTGTTATAGAAGACCAGAGGCGTGAACATGCTTATAAAATTGTGCGCACACACTTCAAGAGAGCAACTTACATTGGAAGCAGTGGCTGACATGACAAGCAGCCTTGCATCCACCCAGCAGCACTCCTTCTATTTGAAACTGCCTGGGCGCAATTTTACGTAGTTCCTCGGCAGCCGCATCAAGCGACATTGTTGGGGTTGCCTTTCAAGTTGTGCAGCAGCCCTGGCAGATCCCAAACATGAATCAAAGGCTGCCCACCATGTTGGCCAATGTAACTTGCACTCCTGAAGTGCAGGTGTGCAAATTTAGGTATTTGTGCACTTGTGGACTTGTGCAAAGCTGCCCATACTTGGTTAGACTGCAGCACAGGCCAGTTAGAAACACCCAGATGCTGTAACACTGTGGAACATATGGGCCAGTTAATTCAGCACTTGACTACATAGAAGTACATTTTCACAACAATGAACACTCTATTCTTTTCTTCCATTCATTGAACTCCCACAATGAAGACCAATAAGTCCAAATAACTTCATAGTTTCAAAGATGGGGGTCTCTGCTTCCGCAACAGTTGTGCAAGCTGTGACACATCTCATTTGTTTTAAAGGGGAATCTGTGAAAGATCGCTATAGCGCAAGAGAGCAATTCTGCAAATCTCAATTTTTAGTGCAACTATGCAATCTTCTTGATCTAGCACAATTTTGTTCATTATATAAGCACTTTGTTAAGTCAGGCTGTCAGCCCCTGCAACTACTAGCTGTCCCCCAAATTTCTCTCCTAAATCTTAAAGCATTATTGCTGGTGAATCTTGAGCAAGTTCCATTTCTGGCAAAAGGCTCCAAAAACATTTGCAATAATGTGTCACTCAAAAGCCTATGATGCCCTGCAATAGACAGAGTTTGCTCAAGGAATTATTATTCAAGCTACAAATGACTGTCTATATACTATAGTGACGGCCAAATGTCAGACCCAGGTCCTATGGAACCAAGGGTGGGGCAAGACAAAAGCAGAGAGAAAGGAAGGTAAAAGCAAGCCTACAAACAGGAGGAGCAGTCCTTCTTCTTACTCAGACTGGTGAACAAGCCTAACCCAGAAGTTCTTAGAGGAGTCAGGGACCATTACTGCCCTAGTATGGCCTATTGGTTCAAGGAGGTCTTGTTGGCTGGCGAGACTTGTTCCTGCACTTCTCTCTTTAATTTATTTGAAGCCTCTTTCTAGCTGAGACCTGCTATGACATGTATTTGCATCATCTAGAAACAAAGTATGATCCCCCTCAAACTATTGTTGTATTCATATAGAAATTGTGCAGATTGAATCAGTTGAATTGATTAATCATTGATTAAACTTTTTTGAATAACCAAACACGTTTTCTTTAATCAGGTGACAGCTCTTCTTAAACCACGAAGGCAATTTCTGCTAAATATGTAGATACAGGCCTGAATTCCCACGGTCCTCTTCCTCTGCCCTTAGGTATAAATTGCCATAAGCTTTTTATAGCTCCCACTCATTACAGTCAATCTATTAAAAACTACATTTAAACAAATGTGCCTAATTTGTATAGTTCAGTTCAATTACAAAATGTGGGTTTTTTTGTTGAGTTTGGGGGCGTTTTTTCTGGTTTTGTTGTTGCATAATTGGTGAGAGGCTGTATAGAACTGGCACCAATAATTCAAATGTAAAATAGTTTATATTTCAATTAAAATATGCAACTCTTCACTTAAGCTTATAATAAAAGCATCTTTGTTACTATACAGCAGGGTTTCTTAACCTTGGGCCCCAGATGTTTTTGGACTGCAACTCCCATCATCGTCAGGCACAAAGGCCATGTCTGGGGATGATGAGAGTTGTAGTCCAACAACATCTAGGGGCCCAAGGTTTAGAAATCCTGCCATACAAAGTAAAAGAGGATCCAGAGAGATTCAGAAAAGCACTATTGACTTCAGATTAATTTCTGTTCCAGTAAATTGATGGAAAACATTATCACAGCTTGAATTGTAAAATCAACAGAAGATACTGTACAGCACAATGTCACGATGACAAACTACTATCTGAATTCTGGCCCTGGAATAATTTTCAGGGCTGAACCCAACAACACAAGGAAGGAACTTGAACTGACCATCTTCTTTCTCAAAATGCTCTTCCTTCCATACCTTGAGACAGAAAAAAACACTCCTGGAGATAGGGCAATGTGCCAAGTATAAATTAGAGTGAAGGCCCTTAGGCATATGTAGTTCTTTTAAGAGTCAGTAAATAGCATGTGTTTAAAAATTGCCAGTTCAATATAGAAACGTAGTTGAGATTCAAGCTATGTATTCCCAGAAAGCCTGCCATTCTCTGAATGTTTATAGGTAAATAGGTATGTTACCAGGCAAGAGCAAACATCTTAAAGGTTTCATTAATAATCCTCTCCACAGTGAAAGTCTGGGAGCTGAAAGACATACAGAAACATTGACACCCCCAGGGCAGGGTTGAGGCTGAAACATTGGCAAGTTTCCTTTGCCTAGATCAGGATGAGCTGGAAATGCCTGCCCAGTTGCAGATGCAGAAAACAATTTTCTGAAAACTAGCTTCAGTTAAAAAAAATAAAATTGTCCTCCCCCCACCTCTCATCTTCTTTTGTTTTCTACATTTCTACATGTCCTCTCATCTTCTTTTGTTTTCTATATTTTTCAGTTTTGCCTGAGAGCCATACAACTATGTGGGGTGTGCTTTCTGTTTAGCACAGAGGGGACTGACCATACTCTTAAATTTAATTCCTACTAGTGCTAGGGCTGACGCAGCATCAGTGGCATAATATGCATTTCGCCACAGAATATGAGGAGAAATATGCAGTTCCCCACAGAATATGAGAATGATCTTCCACAGAATGGGGGCAGGGTGCTATTTTCCATGCCTTTAACAATGGTGGCTGATGCAAGGGAGCACCCAGTCTCCAAGAATCTCCAGGAGAAATGGAGAGAGGGGTTTTAAATAACAGGACACTGCTGTGGAGAAGAGAGTAGTCTTGCTGGTGTTCAGTACTTTGTTTCATATTTGAAGTGTTTCACAAACACTCCCACCTGTTGCTGTTTCAGTGCTAAGAAAATGTAATTTTCCTGCAACAGACTACTAGCTGGGGAAAAGGCATTTGGATCTTCTGCAGCTAAGTAAAAACTGCATATTAAAACAATGGTTTGGGATGTGGCCCAAGGAGAACTACAAGCCTTAAGTACCTTCAGACATAGTCAACCCAAATTCTTGTGGTGTCTGTTTGGATTAACAGCTTTCGACATTCCATCTTTGACCTCAGACTGAGCAGCAGTTTTCTGTGCTTGAACTGTCTTGTCAGTGCTTAGAAATCAACAGTTCTCATAATTGTGTGAAAATATGCTGGGTTCCTATGGTGAGACTTCTCTTTCCTGGATGTTGTCTCTGACCCTGATTCAGAAAGGAATGCCGGTATGTCCTTCGTGTTCATCCTTACTGAACATTTTAGGCAAATGCTATAGTCGAACAGTTCACATGATCAACAATGGGGTACAAAAAGCCGTCTACTCTAAATTAGGAGCTGTGCACGCTCCTGGTTTTCTACTGTGTGCCACTTAGCTTGATCATGAGCTAAGTCCCAGCTGGGTGGGTCAAGCGCACCCTACTCAAATTCTGTCCCCAGTTTCAGAACAAGTTAGGAAGAAAAACTGCTCTATTTGAAAAATCAAAATAATGTTGATCATGTGAACTGCCCTAGTGCCTACTGCCCTTACCTAGTGCCTACTGCCCTTACCTACATAGTAAGCTTTTTCTAAATCAGACTCAGAGAGAATTGAGCAGGCAGAATCAAGGTGTTAAGGAAGAAATAAGATTAAATCCCCACATCCGAGTTTCCATTTTTTATTTCTGTTTTTTTAAAAAAACATTTCTATACTGGTTTACAATTTAAAATCATTTAAAACATTAAATCAATTAACAATTAAAATCATTTAAAATATTAAAAACATTTAAAACCCAGTATTAAAATTATTTGAAACTCTAAATATAATTAAAAGCCTGGGTGAATAAATGTGTCTTCAGTACCTTTTTAAAAGTTGCCAGAAATGGGGAAGCTCTTATTTCAACAGGGAGCGCATTCCAAATTTTAACAATGCACTTTGGCTCTCGTGGTCAGATCGTCTGGAGCTGCTTGTCCTGCAAGCGCCTTTTCTTTATTTTTTGCAAGTGGTCTGCCTTGTGCAGGTGTATTGTGCACAGCCCTGATTCTTGGTTTGTGGTACACGCTATACTTATACTTGATAGGAACTCTGTGCCAGCATGATATCTAGATGCTTTAGACTCGCTGGATCAAGGTGCCTGCCCAGCAGCAATTAAAGTGTTACTGAGTCATGAAATCCCAGATCTCCCTGCCTGAGATCCATCACCTTTCTTTGCCTCAACTACAACAGAGAAAAAGAGGTATAAGTGGTTCCTTCTTTCTCTTCCCCCTCCGTCCTCCTCCTCACTACTTTTATTTTTCCTGTAACCAGCCTGACTATGGCTTTTTCCATAGCCATAGTGCCAGCCTGTACTTACTGGCAGGTTCTTCTACAGATTTCAAAGTGAACATGGGTGGGGAGGAGTAAGCACTGGCTGGCAGTTGGCGCAGTATAAGTAGCGCTAAGGCGATGCTCAACATCTGGTCACCCTGCCAAAACTTGCAAGAGAGGAGAATGGGAATCTGTAGAAGCCTACACAGACGTCTCGTCTGGAGCCTGCATGAAACCCCATCTGTAAGTACTGCAGGAGCTTAAAAAACAGGTGATAACTGTCTGGAAAGGTCCATTGTCATTAGGCAATGATGCACAAGGGTAGCAGGGCTGGAAAATATTGGCGCCACTGTTGCTGTGTACACAGAAACAGTCGTTCCACTGTCCCGGGCCAGCAGTTGTGCAGGCTGCATCCCTCTGGTTTTCTCCCATTATGATGTATGTGAGAAACTGCAGGGACACAGCTTGAGCAACCGCCAGTCAGGACAGTAGCATTGCTGCTTCAGTGTACACAGCAGTAGTGGTGCAAATGTCTCCCAGCCCCGGTACCCGTGTACACCAGGTCAGCCACTTCCCCTCCCCTTTCTCTTGGAACAGCCTTCAATCTTGCTACTGCAACCAATATTCAACACCTGGTTACTGTGCTGTGCTCTTTTATAAACTTATTTCTTCTTCTTTTTTGGAACAGCTCTGGCCTTGACTTTATTTGCCCCCTTGGGGTACTCAATTTTCATGAATCAACTCTGCATTCCAGACACACAACCAAAGTGTGTGTGTGTATAGGACACGTTCTGGACACATGTAGTCTCCCATTTGAGAGACTATATGTGTGAGCACTATAAGATCTTCCCTTTAGGGGACGGAGCCACTCTGAGAAAAGCATCTGCATGCTTGTAGGCAGAAGCTTCCAAGTTTCCTCCCTGGCATCTCCAAGATAGGGCTGAGACAGACTCCTGCCTGTAACCCTGGAGAAGCCACTGCCAGTCTGTGTAGACAATACTGAGCTAGATGGACCAGTAGTCTGACTCGGCATATGGCAGCTTCCTATGTTCCTATGACACGAGTGCAAGCAAGTGTGATAACACTTTTTATATCATTCTGTAGGCTCACCAGAAGCATCTGGCTGTCCAAGAATATGGGCGGCGGGGCGGGGAGGGGGTGCTCTTCTCACAACTGCACACGTCCCTGAAGCCTTTAAAATCAGCCTTTGGAATTTTTTGGACACATTCTTCTAGCATCCAGGATTTGGACAAAAAACAGAAAATGTTGAGGGAGCAGCAGCAAAACTGAGATCTTTAGTCAATAAAAAGTGAAGCTAATGCTAAATAGATTAATTGTAGATCAACTCTAATTTGAACACTTGGAATTTGCTTGAAATAGCATCATTGTGATGATAAACATGTGCTAAACACTATGACTAGAAAAAAGTGCCCTGGCTCATGATCATGACAAGCCCATTTTCTGATTTCTAAGAGGCCCTTTGGGTTTGTCATTCTATCCCAAAATAGCTGGAGGTCTGAGAAGAATGCACTTGCCCTATTTGTGCATCAAATATGATTAGGAATCATATTCGCCAGGAAAATGCTGTCACAAGTCTAGACTACATCCCGCTTAGCACAAGTTCAAGCAGCTTTGGCTTCAGCAACAAAACTCTGCCATCCCAGAGGGAAGAAGGCAGCTGTATACAAGCAAACAGTCAGATTGCTGTCAGTGGAGTTCTTACTATTTCACAGCTATAAATTCTGCGTTCACACCCTGTTTGTTTTTTTTATCACTTGAACTACAATTTCTAAGCTATTAAAAAAAATAGACACTGCAAGCTGCATTACAAAAGAAAAAAGCTACAAGGTGACAACATTTATTGTAAAAATCCAAAGGCCATCTCTGGTAATACCTTCACTGGAACCAACCAAACTGACACAAAATCCTAAGCAAGGCTCTCCAAAACTTTTCATCAGGCTGGATGTTAAGAAAACTAAATGAGGGTGGGCAATACTGAACATGGTGTAATAGCTCTAAAAGTTTGCCGTTTATAACAGTCTTAAAATGGAGTACAGAAGGAGTTAAGCAGACTCATGTTGATTAATGTCACTGGGTGCTAAACATGCTCTCAAGCTGCACCCAGGGCTCCTGGGTTGAAGACACAATGGTCGCCTTCACACATAATGTCAAACCGGAGACAAATGAGCAAGAGGTTCAATTTCATGGTTGTCCAAATGCATGAAAAACTGTGGTTTCGTCACAAAAGCAACCCAAGTTTTCTCTCCCCAAACCGTAATCTGAACCTTCAGTTTTTAGTGACCTTTGGTGGCCAAACCTCAAAATTGAAGGTAGCATCATGTTGCCCAAATTCTGCGGCTGCTGTCACCTGGCTTTTGTGCTGTGCCTGCTCCTGAAACCAAGCCCAGCAATATTTAGCTCTATGCCTGCGGCACTTCTCGCTGGCTGTCTCTCCAATCAGATACCCACCCTACAGAATCTCCACACTGCCTGGCAACAGGGATGCTGAGTTGCCATGTCCCCATCTCGAATGCACGCAAAAGGAGAAAAACACATTGAGGAGACCCCACTCAACTGCGTCTTATGTTCCCCCCTTTCCCAATCTGCACAAAAATGGGAAGGGATGGCAAGATGGTCACAGTGGGAGAGGTCTCCACAAAGCAAGGGCTGCAGAAATATTTTCACAAGCACATGGAGTCCAGGTGGTACCAGGAACCAATCAGCTCGGTTGTTCTCCTACAAAGATCACACATACCAGGGGAGCAGTACCCTCAGTTTGGGTGAAAAGATGGCCCCTGCAGTTCTTGAGCTCTATTTTTTTAATGTGTGTTTATTTTGTATAAGTTTATAGGCTTAGACAAGTTTGTAGGACCAGCCCCTTGCCTTTGGGTGCAAGCATACAGTCTCTGGCATTACTCATGAGAAGAACTGTCCATCTGGAACATTATTCGATCCAATAACATTAGAGATTCTTCTTGTATGATGAGGATGGATGGTGCTCTGGAGCAGACTGCTCTATCATGAGAATGAGAGGCCATGGAGACACACATGCAGGCTGAGGGCTGTTGCTGCCCATCCTGATTCCTAGATCCCCAAATGCACCGGGGGAGGGTACCCAAGCAACACCTTTCACAGTCCTGGCAACTGCTGGACAGCAGGAATAAAAGCACTCCCTATGGCAGTCTGGTCGCCCCATAGCACATATGCATGTTCTTCTTTGATCACCATGGCCACCTGGCTTGGCGGGGATCACTAAAAACAGCAGTTCCCCTCACCCGGGATTCCTCACGGCAGCCAATCTACATACATTGCAACGCCAGTCCCAGCCCGGGAAGTTTGAATGTGTGTTAAGAGCTATCCCCTATGTCACCCAACTCTGCCCACCAGGAAGCACTGCCCGGACTCCTTGGGAATCTGAAAGGGTTGAGTGGAGAGTGGAAAGCACAGAATATGAGTTCTTTTGTTAAACAGAGATACTGGGGAGGGGAGTGTTCCACATCAGCAGGGCCCCCATGGTTGGATGGGCTATCTCATGACAGCACAGTCTGATGGAGACTCGAAGCTCATGGCGCCTCTGGTCCTCCCAGTGGACTGGCCCTCTCATGAGACAGCTAATTCTCGATCAGCAAGACAACATGGGGCAGGAGTGTGTTGGGACTTTCTGGACTGCTTGGATGGGGTCTACCATCACAAGAGCATCCTTTGCCACAGAGGACCAAACCCCACGATCCTTTGCCTGCCCTCATATGCCTATTCCCTCCTAGGAAGTCATCATGACCCCTTTCTGGAGTAACAGAAAACTAGTGCCCCTTGCATCCCCCGATACCAGTAATTCTGATTGTGCAAGACTGCGTGGTTGCCTGGCCCTTGCAAGGGCTCTGGTGCAAGTGGTTTGATGGAGAGTTTTAAATGCCAAGGTTTCCCTCCCAAGGTTGCCTGATCAGTGTTGAAAAGGCACACTCAGGTTCGGTACACCTCCTTGAAAATTGTGGCCAATGATTGTCGCTCTACTGACATCCTGGCGCCTTGCCTACAATCTGGCAACACAAGTGCTATGGAGCTTGCAGGGATATGGCTTCAGCAGACCAAGAGGAGGGAAAGGCTCCTCTGCCCTGGAACCAGATGTTGCTGGGCATTAAAAGCAGCATTAAAAGTTAACATTAAAAGCTCAGCAATCATCTGCTAGATGATACCCAGTTTCAAGAATTAACTTCAGGTTCGTCAACCCACAGTTTCACACTATGTCTGAAAGCAGCCAATAATGGCTGTTTCTCCAGATTTAGAAAATAAAAAGTCCTGCATCTGCTCTGTTCCATCCCCTTATAAAGTGGAGAACTGAAATAAAAGAGGAACAGTATTTATTATTTATTAATATTACATGTATATACTGCCCCATCCAAACAGCTCTGGGTGGTGCACACCAGCAAAAATAAAACCTGCTAATCAGCCCTTTAAAGACAATCATTACAAAACAATTTAAAAACAGTTTAAAACTATTAACAATAAAAACATTTAAAACAGTTTTAAAATCCTAAAAGGCCATGCCTTCTTGAAGGCCAACAATGAACTCAAACTATGGACCTCTGCCAGGAGTGCATTCTACAACCCAGGAGCAGCTACAGAGAAAGCCCACCTCTGAGTCACCACCAGATGTACCGGTGATAACTGGAGATGGACCTCCTCAGATTGTGGTGCTTTTATACAGTGCCTGATATGTGCATCTCTAGGTGGTGTACACAATTTAAAATGCAACAAATATAAAACAGAGTAAAAACAGTTAAAACAAATTCACAGAACAAAAAGTTAAAACAATCTCACAAGGTAAAAACAAATTAAGCAGTTTAAAATTAATTTCAGTTAAAAGCCTGAGAAAACAGGTGTGTGTTGAGGGTCTTCCTAAAAGCAAACAGAGACGGACATACTCTTAGTTCTATAGGGAACATATTCCAAAGCCTCGGGACAGCCACAGAGAAGGCCCAGTCCCACGTCACCACCTAAAGAGCCAGTGGCAACCGTAAAGGGACCTCTTCAGATTATCTTAATAGGTGACAGGGTTCATGGCAGAGAATGCGCTCTCCTAAGTGACCTGGACCCAAGCTATTGAGAGTTTTATAAGTAGAACCAACACTTTGTATTTTACTTGGAAACATATCAGTAACCAGTGCATTTCTTTTAAGATCTGTGTTATATAGTCCCTTCGTGTTGTCCCAGAGACCAGTCTGGCTGTTGCATTCGGTACCAATTGTAGTTTCCAGACTACATACAAAGGCAACCCCACGTAGAGTACATTACAGTAGTCAAGCTTGGAAGTTAACATTAAAAGTACCACTGTTTTAAGGTAATTTACCTCCAGAAATGGGCATAACTGACATATCAGCCAAAGCTGATAAAAAGTATTACATAAGGACATAAGAACAGCCGTGCTGGATCAGGCCCAAGGCCCATCTAGTCCAGCATCCCGTTTCGCACAGTGGCCCACCACATGCCACTGGAAGCCACAGGCAGGAGTTGAGGGCATGCCCTCTCTCCTGCCGTTACTCCCCCGCAACTGGTACCCAGAGGCACCCTACCTCTGAGGCTGGAGGTGGCCTACAGCCCTCCGACCAGTAGCCATCAATAGACCTCTCCTACATGAAGTTATCCAAACCCCTCTTAAAGCCATCCAGGTTGTTGGCTGTCACCACATCTCGTGGCAGAGAATTCCACAAGTTGATTATGCATTGCGTGAAAAAGTACTTCCGTTTGCTAGTCCTAGATTTCCTGGCCATCAATTTCATGGGATGACCCCTGGTTCTAGTGTTATGGGAGAGGGAGAAGAATTTCTCTCTATCCACTTTTTCCACACCATGCATGATTTTATAGACCTTTATCATGTCTCCCTGGCCATTCCTGGCCACTGCCTGAACCTGAGAAACCAGAGAGTTTTTTGGACCCAGGAGCACTCCCAAGCTATGTACCTGATCTTTCAGGGGGAGTGTAACCCCCTCCAGGAGAGGCAGATCTAAACCATGTCTCAGGTTCCAACCCCTGACAGTCAGTACCTCTGTCTTATTTGGATTCAACTTCAGTTTGTTATCCCTCATTCAACCCATTACCTCATCCAGCCCATCACCTCTAGGCAGACATTTAGGGAAGATATGCCATTTCCTGACAAGGCTGACACAGAGAAGTAGAACTGGGTGTCATTAGCATATTGATAACACCCTGCACCAAACATCCTGATGATCTCTCATGTAGATGTTAAAGAGCACTGGAGACAAAATGGATCCTTGTGGAACTCCATACTTTAGTTCTAGCTTTGCAAAGCAGCAGTCTCCAAGCAACACCATCTGGAATCTATCAGTGAGATAGGAATGGAACTACTGAAAAATAGTACCACCCAATCCCACCCTCCTCAGGTGACCCAGAAGGATACCATGGGCAATGGTCTCAAAAGCCACCGTGAGATCCAAAAGGATGAGCAGAGTTGCACTCCCTCTGTCAACAGCCAATTGGAGATCATTCATCAGGCCGACCAAGGCAGTCTCAACCCATAACCTGCTCAAAAGCCGGTTTGAAATGTGTTTAGATAATCTGTATCATCCAAAACTGCCTGGATGAGAATATAAAGACACTATAGTTTTTATATTAATAAAGCTAGAAATTAATTGTAGGTGGTACAGTAGGTAATGAATTAATAGAAGCAACATTAGTAGTATTACCTAGTGGTTGGAGGGAAGGTAACCACACACACACACACACACACACACACACGTATGTAAAGTCCCAACTTCAGGTAGTAGAAAATCATTTTCCTCCAGTTTCAAAACTCCTCTGCTTTGACTTTTATTCTACTGACTTCTTACCTACTACTACGACTCCGACAAATATTTATATACTGTTCTTCAACCAAAGTTCACAAAGCGGTTCACATAGACAAATAAATAATACATAAATAAGATGATGTCCTGTCCCCAAAGGGCTCACAGTCTAAAAAATAACTGAAGGCAGATGCCAGCAACAGCCACTGAAGGGATGTTGTTGGACAGGGCCAGTTGCTCTCCCCATGCTAAATATAAGAGAGTCACCACTTTAAAGATGCCTCTTTCCTCAGTTAGCAGGGGTAACTGAGGGATAACCTAGTGCATTAGCTAAAATTAATCTACAGGGTGGTTGTTTTTCCCCTAATGGACCAACATAGCTATCACTTACTGTACTATCACTTTTAATTTATTGACCCCCACAGGGCATCCAAAACATTTGAGTACATCATACATAATAGGAAGAGTTATTGATGTAGGAAGGAATACACGTGTCTAAGGCTATATTAGGCATTTGATCCAGACCAGCAAGGGGGGGCACACTTGTGCAGCATCCTCCATAAAGACACTAGCTGACATCCTGACTAAAGGTACTAGAGAAAGTCCTATTGAAATTTGGTAGCCCTTTAGAGTACTTCCTGAATAGTACTACTGATTAATTTAGTCAGGATGTCAGTCACTGGTCCTAGAGTAATGTAGGAGAAGGAAAGAAGGAGAAACACAGAATTATTGCAGCACTTTTATTGTGGATAAGAGTTTATTAGATTGCATCTACTCACCAAATTAATCCTATAGATAAACAAAAAATTAACCAGTACTAAACGGATCTATATAATAAAAGTTCATTTACTAACCATTCCATTCTCAATTGATTAGGGTGCAATAAGAGCATGAACAAAACAAAAACAAAATATCATTCCATTCTAAAAAAAAAAACCCTGCAAAAACAAAATTCCACATAAAAGCCACACTGAGATAAACATTCTTGAAATATAGCACACAGCCCACCAATCCCCAAGATGCGGAGGAGAATAAAAAAGGCCATCGTATGACAGATGTTGCAGATATTGCTTAATATGTTATTGGAAGGTGGTAAAATAAAAATAACAATGGATCATAATAAATAATCTAAATAGAAACTATGAGTAATGAAAAGAAAGAAAAGAAGAGGGGAAAATTGGTGTTTCTTATGTTTAGAATCTCTCTGTTGCCTTGTATAGATTTGTAGTTTTTATTTTAAAAATATAATAATAAAATCTTCCTGTTCTTCAGGAGGATTCACTTATGTTCAGACTTGTACTAAAACACTAACAATACTGGCTGGGCATCCAGACAAATGAAGCACTTGCACAAACGTTCTGTGCTAACACAAAGTTGTTGTACTAGCTAGTTGCACTAAGTCTGGAGCTCACATTCCAGACTAGTGTTACACTAGCACAAACAGGTTTGCACTTGCACAAGGTGTGTGACCTTGGCACACCTCATATGTTTTGCAGGGAACTTGTGTGCAATAGCACATGAGCACAGTTTCAATCATCCCTGCAACTTCATATGGCTATGCAATATTCTTGTACAAGAGTACTTTGTTGTGCAAGTGCTTTGTTAGTCTGGATGCCATCCATTGAGGACTGAAAAAATCATATAGATCTGGTAGTTCTGGGGTATCAGTGTTGTGAAAGGATGTCTGTCCAGCTATGTAGACCTATGTACCTAAACTAGATCTATGGCCAAAAATCCACATACATTGACTCCAGGACTTAGAGCAACTTGTAAATCCATGAGGAATTTCTCAGTAAGCCTACATATTTAAAAACACGAAGAAAGTTAAACTAACAGTTAAAAACACTCAGGAAAAAAAAGAAGGAATAAAATCAAAGCAAAAGATGTACCTCTCTGGCAAAAAATGTACCTGTCTGGCAAGTGTAAGGTTACATTAAAAACCTGCTTTTAAATAAATTTGAATGTTTTGTATAGGTAATTTTTACATAGAATAATAAATGTTTATAAAAGTTAAAAAGCAATGTTTAAAATCAAAATAATGTTGCATCTAACATTGCATCTTTTATAGTAAAAAGGGGGATGGGATGTATCAAAACAGGTAGGGACAAAACATGCAAACCTAATCATGACAATGAACAGCAAAATTAAAGATTTATAAGAGATTTATAAAGTAACTGAACTGAAGAATTTTGATTTCTTCCCAACACCCTTTTAATAATTTCTTACTATGCCTATATTTAATGAGTATTTTGGATCTTTGCATTATCTATTCTTAAGAACCTTCTTCTGCCTTTTAAGACAGAGAGAGAGAGCACAAACAGGGGAAGTATTAAGAGATGAATGGGGGCAACTTTGTTCTCAAAGATGTAAGATATCACTTGCCATTAGGAACCTTACATTAAAAGTCTGAATGTTCTCAATTATCTCTCCTTTCCCCCCAGCCCCACACCCTGAGCTGCATGTTCCTGGCCGCACCAGGCTGTTGGGCGCTGTTGTGGGGTCGGATCCTCCACAGTTTTCTCTCCTATACTACTTTTAGTATAGCAAATTTATACCTTAGGAATTGTAAAGTACCTATGATTGAGCACAATGCTGAATAATATATATGGCACACAAGGAAGCCAAAAGGGATTCAGGCCAAAGCTTTGCAAGCAACATACTCCAATCCAAACAAAATGTTTCAAGAACACACAAGTCTCATGCAAGAAGAAAATTACTTTAAGGATAATTTTTAAGCACTCAGCAGAATCAGCCTCAGGCACATCTTCTTGGAAGCTCTACTGTAGCCAATCAGACCTGCCTCCAGTTAAACATGGTAAAGAATTGGGTGTAAATGGGGTGAAAAGAATGAAGCAGACGAGATAGGAACTCCTTCAAATCTGTAGTGTTACTGTTAAGGCCTTGAGTTTACTTCCCTCTTCAGATTTTCCGCAGCTGTCTTGAGAGAGATATCTTTTGTTGCCAATGGAAATTTCTTGTTGAACAATATATTTTGACAAGCAGAGTCAGGGACAAGACTTTGGTTAATTTTTCTTGCCTGTCCCCCACCCCACGCACAGCAGTCTCGTTTTACCAGCTTACTAAGCACTGTGATGTGATGAGAACCAAATATTTTCTCTGGCTAAATAATAATAATAAGAAGATGATGATGATAATGCAACATCATCATTTCCCCATTTACATGACACTGGTGTGAAATTGTACTTGTTCTCAAAGGGTCTCAGGAAAGACATGGAACAGAGCTGCATTGCCATTTCCCCCCAGATAAACTCCATCTTCTAATACTGCAGAATTTCTTTCTAACAAAAGAGAAAATACTAGCCAAAATTGTTTCATTTAGTCATTATAATCCGATCTTGCTTTCGTTGCAATCCCCCTCCCCTTGGCCTCATGCGGAGGGGAGGGAGTTTGTCCCAGCCCTGCCCCGCACGAGGCCCAAGAAGCGGGCCGATTGGCCCCTTCGGAATTGGGGGCGTGGTTTCGGCCGCAATCATCCGATCCATTCCCCAAGCTCTCAGTTTGGCCGGGGCAATTGGAGAGGAAGGAGCTCCTGTTGCGAGCTCCTTCCTGGTGGGCGGTTCGGTCGGGGACGCCCAATAGCGGGCAAGGCCAGCATTCGGCGGGGCCTTCGGGTTCGCTGTGGGGGCTTCAGGAGGAGACGTCGGTGGAGGCGGCGGCGGCGGCCACACCAGCGTCTCAGCTGCGGAGGCAAGCCTCCTTTGACTTGGCGGTTTTGCGAGGATGGATACCTGGGGTTCGTATACTCTGGGTCAATTGGTTGCAACGCAGGGTCTGGCGGGGGGTCCAAAATGGGCTGGGCATTGAAAAAGCCCAACGTAAAGCCTCAGCGGCAATCGGAAAGCTGGTAAAAGCGGCTGGTGGGGAAGTTATAATGCAGCCGGGTCTGGCTGCTTATTTCCCTGAGTTGTTCCGCCCCGATGGCATTCACCTTTCCGAAAGTGGGTGTGACCTGTATTTTAGCAACATCCAGAGGGGGCTTGCCGAATTTTTAGAGTGTTATGGGGCAGGGAGGTCAAGCAATGGCTAACCTCCCTGTGTGGCAGTAACAGTGCGGGCTGAGGGGTAAGTTGAGGGATAGAATATCGGTGAGCACCCTTGGATATTTAAAGGTTGATTGGTCAATTGCTCCTTTGTGGCCTGTGCGGCACGGGGAGAATGGATTGCCATGAAACCTGCTTCAGGACTTCACCAACCTTTGGGCTGTGCAGTCTGGGGTGGGTGAAGACCTTGAAGTATCCAGATCCCCTCTTCTAAAGGGGGCGGTTGGCTTTGAAGGAATTAGGCGGGGCGTACCTGCCTGTTTCCTGAGCCAGGGTGTGTCGCCCAGTAAGGCGATGGGTAGGATGTTAGAGTCCTTGCCCGGGCCTAGGGGCCCGCACTGTTCTCTAAGGGTGATTAATCACCTGGCGTTCCAGTCCGCCATGCCTGTTGTTCCTGTTAATAAAGTTGTGGCCCTTTCACCCATAAAAAGTCTACGTGTCTTTTTTGGCTGGGGTCTGGGGACAATTGACAGTAGTCTAGGATGGAAACTGCTTCAAATACACAGAGCTCTGAATGGTGCTCTCTCCTCCCCCCCCCCCCCCGCCCCGGAAAACTCTGATCCCACAATCCTAGCTCTAAAATAAATGGCTAAAGATACACAAACTGCCACTGAGCAATCTGCAGTCGTCAACTCAGGGCAAAAGGATGGGATCTGTGGACAAAAGGGTAGGAGTTGTCTCTCTCATATTGAACACCATGATATTAAAATAAACACTAACTTTCAGGCCCTGTGTAACAAAAATGAAGCTTTACAAGCTAAACTGACTGACATAGAAGGAAGATAAGAGAAATAAAGTATGTATGTGTATTTGTTTATTTCGGCCCAAGGCCAGCACACAGAAATAATGGAAGAATTGTCAGGGTTAGTGAGTGAGTGGAACACTCCTGCTCCACCACCTTCATTGCCTTCCTCCTTCGCGACCTGCTACAAATTACCCAACGATTATGAACCAGAAATCGAAAGAGCTCAAAGAGCTCCTATCCACCGACCATGGAGGGAAGTCGATTGCAAGCCTTTATGCTGAGATTCCGGAGGTTTTCCACTGAAGACGACATCTTAAGGAGAAGACAGAGAAAATGGCAGTCATGTCATGATTTTCTCAGATACTCCAAAGGTGTAACTGAATGCAGTTAAGCTGTTTCTTGAGTTTGTCAGATGGCTAGCTATCACAATATCCACGTCTGCATTTGGTTTCCTGCCACTTTCTGTCCATTCTACAAAGTTCATCTTTATATCTCTAATAGGGCAGCAGATGCAGAAAATTTTATCCTCCTCTCTGGATCCTTCCCACCAAACCCGTATAAAAGGCTGAAGAATTCATCTGTGCCTCTCTTTGCATAATATTTGATTAACGCTTTTTCAATATCTGCTTCATTCCTACAAGATGCACTATACTTAGCTTAATTTGGAGAGGCAGGCCTTAATTTGGCCTACCTCCTTTAAACCTGATACACATGTCATGCTTTCTTACACTCTTAGAATGTATAAGGCAAATAGAGAGGAATAATACAGTTACTGCTCACTTTGCTTATTTTCCTATATATTGTTATAACATACATGCCTCTCTCCGGTAATTTTGTAATCACATATAAGTTTTTCATATGACAAAGCTCATATCTGTCCTTGAGTCTACCAATGGATGCAAGGATCCCTCCACCTTGGTTACACTTGAAATTACAACATATCACTGTTTGATGAAAGAAGAGTCACATTCCAAAATCTGAAAGGACTATTTGGATTTATTTACAAATTTTCCCATTTGTTCCTGGTCAATAAATGTCTTAACCCTTTACTTCTCTCCTCATTTTTCCTCTTCTTCCTTTATTCCCCCATCTAGTCCAGCACCCTGTTACCACAGTGGCCCACCAGATGCCCCTGAGAAGTCCACAAGCAGGAGATGAAGGCATGCCCCCTCTCCTGCCCTTGCTCCCCTGCAACTGGTATTCAAAGATATAGTCCCTCTGAACCTGGAACTAGCACATAGCAATCAAGACTAATGGCCACTGGTAGACTTATCCTCCACGAATTTGTCTATTGCCCTTTGAAAGCCATCTAAGCTAGAGACCATCACCACATCTAGTGCAACAAATTCTACAGACTAATAATGTGCTGTATGAACACATGACAAATTATATAGAATGGTCTAATCTAAGTAATAAATAGTCCATGCTATCGTTTGCTTATACTGAATGAGACGAGTCTCATGATCGGTGAGACTTGCCCAGAGCAGGTTTGCGGGGAGAGCAGGCTTAGCCCGCTCTCCCCGCAGATGTCCAGAGGAGAAGTCCTGGGCAGCCGGATCGGCCGCCCACACAACTGCCGGCTCCATCACGGAACTGGCAGGGGTTTGGGAGTTTGGAGGCCACACGGCCCCCGGAAGTTCCAGCATGCTCTGCACAAGTGCGCAGAGCATGCTGGAGAGACCCCCGAGCTGGGAGGCTGCTTTTTAGCCTCTCGGTCGGGGGTCTCCTTGTGAGTTGCTGCGATGTGGAGCCATGCCATGGCAACACACAATCCAGAAACCCCGGTTACTGGAGCACTCGCTCCGCTAACCTGGGCTAAGGGGAGGGCTTCACAAGCAGGTTACCTGCTTTGAGGCAACCAGGCTCGCCTGCGAGCCTGGTGGTTCTCAAGTTCTGCTAAAATCGGGCTAGGCTCCCCTAGCCCGATTTTAGCCAATCATGAGAATAGCCTCAATGTCTGGAATTTAAACCCATACAATTCAACTGTATTCAGTCTCACTGTGGACTTCTGCTTCATCAGCCTAGCTGAAATGAGAGACTTATTCAGCTCCCATTAATTTCAGTGGAAGCTTTCACAGAACATACACTCAGTAGGAAATAAGCTGAAATACAGCTACTTGACCTGTATGAGTTGTGGATCTGGCTGAATGTCTTTTATGTAGTAATTTGTCAGGTTTTAAATTATATGTTGCAAAGGTTAAGAAGATATGCCTGTGTGTGGCAGTGCTGGCATAAATCAGTGCAAGAGTAGATGCGAGACAAGTTTAAGCCTACATGGAATACAGATTCCATCACCTCTGACAGACAGTGAATTACTGGGCAGCATTCAGGCAGTGTCTTGCTCTGCAAATAAGCCCCTCCACCTCCACAATTTGGCAACAAATAGCATTTGTATTTCATGCAAGTGTCAGATGTTATTTGAATCAAAATATTTTACATGGACTCGTGTCGATGCAGCTGTCCACAGTACTGCTAGAGTCCTCAGTGCTTTTGAATGGATATTCAAAGGGTCACAGATGTGACTCCCACTGTCAGGATCTGGAAAATTGCCATCAAAGACATGCAAGTACATTATACACCCCCACATTAACCCAGCTCACACCAGCAAGGGCTAACAGTGGGGTGAACAAAAAGAGGAGATGCATCCACACCAGTCCAAAGCTATGTGGAGATTATCTCACAGCTTTAAGCTGCAGTAAGACTAAATGTACTGGGGGTAGAAATAATTAACTACAGACAGCTTAACGAAATGAAATGAGCCACGCTAATATGAACATATAATACTGCACAGCTAATCTGAGCATGAAATTGCCATGACTGGTCTCCCAAGTTAGAGATGCCAAAATGAGACCATCTGAGGATCCATTTGATGATTCCTACACACACACACACACACACACACACACACACACACACTTTAAAGGAAATGTAAAGGGGATTTGGTGTGTGTGTTGTTTGCTTGCATTACAGAGCATGGTGATAGTAAAGCCAAATTGGCACTCACATCTTTAGCTAATTTCAAATTATATACAGCTGCTCATGTGTGGCTCCCCCATGAGGCAAGGTAAGGTGACAACCTCAGGCAGCACCGTCAGCATGGGGCGGCAATTGTGGGGATCCTGCTCCTGAAATGAAGCAAAATGGACACATTTGATAGAAAGAGAAGAAAGCATGCAGTCAAGCAACTGAAGCTAGCACAGAAGTGGCAACAAAGAGCGCTCTGCTCATCACGGCTACTGTGCTAGCTCCAGGAGCTTAATTGCGTGCTCTCTTCCTCGCTCCCTTTCCATCAAATTTGTTCACTTTGCTCCATTTTAGAAGCAGACAAAACGAAGAACTGTGTTGGGAGAAGGGGAAAGAGAGAGGGGAGTTATTCACATGCGAGGCAAAACCGGGCTAAGGAAGCTCAGCCCAGTTTTGTTTGTGTGTGTGTACTGCTGGGGTTGGGCCCGATCCTGGCGCCACATCAGAGGCAAACCCACCTCTGGAACCACACTCTAAATTGAGGTTAGGAGAGCGAGTGCTCTCCTAACCCTGTTTCTGTGATCCTCTGACAGCCGTGCCTGCTTGCAGCCACTGCTGGCAGACTGTGGGGATCCTAGCCAACTCCGGGGAGGGGAGATCCCCATAATGCACCATGCACTTGCACAGTTTATTATGGGAGCTCCGGGGGTAGGGCAACACGTCCCAGCACCCCAAGCCTCCAAGCTACCGGCAGCAGCCGATAATCATCTGGGCAGGTGCTCCGCCCGCTGAAGAGGGAGCCTTCGGGTGTCTGCAGAGAGGAAAGCCTTTTAAGGCTTCCTTCTCACTGACCCGCTTGCCCTTTCTCACTGCTCATGAGAAAGGGCTCAGAATGTGATCAAGCTGCTAAGGGCAGCAGAGCAACAAAAAGAGGCTGCCACTCTATTCATGAAGCTCCACCTTCACTGCCACCACTGTCAGTGTGCCTGCAAGGTGAGGTGGCTCAATGATGGAGAACAAGGCAGTGCTAGCACCAGGGGGCAGGGTCAGCAGCTAAATCCCTTTTGCCTCAAGAGGCAAGGCAAAGAGCTGGCACTGGTGGGATTGGGAGTGGGAGGCTCTGATTTGCAGTGGTTCCACTCCTACCTCTCGGGCAGATTCTGTATGTGTCCCTTGGAGAGGGCTGCTCTTCAAAACAAGAGCTCCGGTAAGGAGTCTCACAAGGCTCCATATTGTCTCCAATGCTCGTTAACATCTACATGAAACCGCTGGGAGAGATCATCTGGGGATTTGGTGCAGGGTGCTATCAGTATGCTGATGACACCCAAATCTATTTCTCCATGTCAACATCATCAGGAAAAGACACAGAGGCTATTCACACAATTGTAGAAATCGGGCTCCGCTAGCCCAATTTCCTACAACCATGTGAACCACCAGGCTTGGCTGCGAGCCCGATGGTTCTTGAGTGGGTAACCCGCTCAAGTAGCCCGCCCCTTAAACCGGGTTTGCGGAGCGAGCACTCCACAAACCCGGTTTTGGGGATGGTGAGTAGCCGCGGTGCGGCTCCATGCCATGGCTACTCACGAGTAGACCCCCAGGCTGGAGGCTGAAAAGCAGCCTCCCGGCTCGGGGGTCTCCCCTGTTGGAGGTGAACTTCCAGTGCATCGACCTTTTGCACCAACGGTCCTAATGACCACTAGGGGCATTGGGAGTAGAGACAGTGAGTCAGGGTCTCCCTATCTGTCCCTACCCCATGACCCCTGAACTGACTCTGCAGCACTTCCTGTGCTGAGTCACAATCCTTCGTTTCCTCCTAGAGAGCAGAGGGAAACATCTCTCTCTCTCTCCTTACCTAGCTGTTATGTAGTCCTTTAGATTAGATATAGGTCTTTCCTATCTAAGTGTATTTAACCAATAAATATTTAGGGTTTAGTCATACAAGGATCTCCATGTCTTTTCTCTAAATAGCTGCAATATCCCAACCATCCTCTGCTACCTACTCTGTAACTGGAGTGTGTGCTCATTCCTTAGTGCTCTGCTATTTTACCTATTGTGGGTAAAAATCAACAACCTCTAACATCTCCAGTATGTCCTGCACGCTCGCACAGGGCATACTGGAGCTTCCAGGGGCCGCATGGCCCCCGAACTCCCCAGCCCCTGCCGGCTCCATCACGGAGCCGGCAGTCATGTGGGCGGCCGATCACTGAGAGACCCACTTCATAGTCTCCATAAATGCCTGCCTGGAAGCAGTGATGGACTGGATGAGGGATGACAAACTGAGACTGAATCCAAATAAGATGGAGGTACTTATGTGTGGACACAACTCAGGAGACAACTTCAATCTATCTGCCCTTAGCAGGGTTACACTCCCCCTGAAGGAACAGGTACACAGTGTGGGAATGCTTCTGCATCCAAACCTCTCTCTGGTGTCTCAGGTTGAGGCGGTGGCCAGATGTGCTTTCTATCAGCTTCAGCTGATAAGCCAGCTGAGAGAATTGACCTCAGAACAGTACTGCATATGCTGGTAACCTCCAGACTTGATTACTGTAACGTGCTCTATGTGGGGCTGCCTTTGTATGTAGTCCAGAAGCTGCAAGAGGTGCACAATGGGGCAGCCAGGCTGGTCTCCAGATCATCCTGAAGATACCACATTATACCTATATTAAAAGAACTGCACTGGCTACCAATATATTTCTGGGCAAAATAAAAAAATCAACTGAATATTTAACAATCAAAAAATCAAAGATCCATCTGCAGTTGCCACCAGCTTGTCTTCTCCATTGCCACCCTAAGGCTTTGGAATGCGCTCCCTCCTGAAAAAAGCCTCCCCATCTCTGATAACTTTTTAAAAGGCTGTTAAGACACAATTGTTCATCCAGACTTATAGAATTTAACGTTATTTTAATGTTTTATTTTGTGTTTTTTTATTGGGGGGAAGGCAGAGGGTAAGCTCTTGATTTGGCTGTGTTCCATCTTGCTGCTGTGGCTTACCTGCAAGGAGACCTTGTTGCAAGGATTTATTTATTTATTTGCTGTATTCCTGTTTACTTGTTCCAGGGGTCTGTGTTGCCTTGCTTCTTGCAAGTTGTTGCTGCTGCTGCTGCTAACTTCAGTTTCTTTCAGCTGTTGAGTTTCTGCTAGAAGGGTTGATTGACTGGTTGCTTACCCCACCTCCTCTTTTTGGACTACTTAAGGTGCAGCCTCCTCTTCTTGAACCAAAGGTGCAGCCAGCGGCCTGCCTGTAGGTGGCTGCTGAAGCCAGGTGCCAAAGGTCTTGGGTGGCTGGGCCTTCGTTGGTGGGACTGAGGGCTGGGGGCAGCAATGTTGTTTTGAAGGACGTGTCTGGCCTTGGGATTGCCTCTCTGGGTGAGGGATGTGCCTTAGCTTTGGAGAGGTGGGGGGATGGTTCCTCAGCAAAGGGTGGCTATTTCAGTGGTGGTGGGGCACAGAAAGAGAAAGAGCATTGGCACCTCAGCAGGCCATTACAGGGAAAGGGAAAACAGAAACTTAACAGCTGTTCCCCCTTCCAGCTGCCGTCAGCTCTTTGACCTTGAAGAGCAGTGCCAACTGCCCACAGAACCTCACCTTGCTCCTTTGCAATGCCAGGTCGGTCCAAAATAAACTAGAAATTATCCAGATTGTGGATGAGGCAGCCAATCTGATGTGCATTACAGAGACCTGATTGGGAGAAGCTAGTGGCCCAGTCTGGTCCCAGCTTCTCCCTACAGGATACTCTGTTGTGGAGCGGCTGAGAGGACGTGGGCAGAAAGATGGAGTGGCTGTGGTTTATAAGAATAGAATAGTATATTCCTCACCAGGATTCCTGTCAGAGCACTTGCCTATATTGAGTGTGTGTACTGGAGTCTTGGAATCAGGGGTAGATTGGGACTTCTGTTGGTGTATCATCCCACTGCTCAACAGAATCCCTAACCAAGATGTCAAATTTGGTTGCTGAGTTGGCATTGGAGACACCCAGGTTGATAGTCGTGGGTGACTTCAATGTTCACTTTGGGACTAAACTGTCAGGAGCAGCTCAGGAGTTCATAGTGGCCACCACCCAAGTGGTCTCAGGTCTGAAACACAGTGCTGGTCACACGCTTGATTTGGTATTTTGCTCTGATCAGGGAGGTGTTCCGTGGGTGGGGACACCAATGATTTCCCCATTGCCATGGACAGACCACCATCTCATGAAGGTTCAGTTTGCAGCCACTAGTTACCTCTATAGGCATGATTGGCCTATTAGGATGTTCCACTCGAGGAGGCTATTGGATCCAATAGGACAGTGTTTCTCAACGTTTTTGGAGTCATGGACTGGTACATTATTCGTGCACAGTTTCCCAGACCAGCCATTAGTAAGGGGGTCACCCCCCTCACCCCCACCCACAGGCACCCCCCAAAAAACAATTTTGGGCAGCTCTCCGGAGCTCATTTCCAGTCAGCCTTCACTGCTGGATAATGTTCATTTCAAGGAAGCGAAATGAACATTATCCAGCAGCGAGGGCTGCCTGGAAATGAACTCCAAAGAGCTCCTGCCAGCCTCTGTCGGCCCAAAATTGTTTTTTTGGGCATGTGTGTGTGATTTTTTTTAGTGATGCCTCACAGACTGGTACCTAACACCTTGCGGACCAGCACCAGTCCACAGAATGGTGGTTGAGAAACACTGCAATAGGATTCCAAGAAACCTTGGAGGGCTTTAATGTTGGCTCTATCGCTGATCTTGTTGAAATGCTGGTTATTACCTACAAAGCCCTTACCAGCTTAGGCCCACGGTATTTAAGAGAACGCTTTTTTCATTATTCATTCATTCGATTTCTATACCACCCTTCCAAAAATGGCTCAGGGCAGTTTACACAAAGAACTAACAAATAAATAAGATGGAACCCTGTCCCCAAAGGGCTCACAATCTAAAAAGAAACATGAAATAGACAGCAGCAACAGTCACTGGAGGTATGAAGCTGAGGGTGGATAGGGCCAGTTACTCTCCCCCTGCTTAATCAAGAGAATCATCATGTCAAAAGGTGCCTCTTTGCCAAGTTGGCAGGGGTTGAACCTATTAAGAACTTCAGGGGAGGTTTGTCTAAGGGTGCCACCAGCTCATCTGGTGGAGATTCAATAGCGTGGCTTCTCTGCAGTTGCCCCAAGACCCTGGAATGTACTTCCTGCTGAAATTAGAGCTGCTCCATCCCTGTTGGCTTTTAGGAAACAACTTAAGTCACATCTCTTCAGCCAAGCTTTTTAGTAAGTTTGTGTTTTTATGGATATTCTAATCTGGTTTTTATATGTTTTAACTATTAAATTCTTGGTTTGTTTTATGCTTTAAACTGTCTAGAGACTTCGGTAGTGGGCGGTATACAAATTTATTAAATAAATAAAATAAATAAATGTTGCAAACCACCCAGAGATGTGTGTTTGGGGCGGTATATAAATATGTTAGTCAGTTAAGTTAATTAATTGATTAAGTTACATAGGAAGTGGCCTTCTAGCAAGTCAGACCATTGTTCCATCTAGCTCAGTATTGTCTACACTGACAAGTAGCGGCTCTCCAAGGTTACAAGCAGGAGTCTCTCCCGGCACCCCCCTGGAGATACCAGAGAGTGAACCTGGGACCTTCCGCATGCAAGCAGGCATAGGCTCTTCCACTGAGCTATGGTCCCATCCCCTAAGGGGAATATCTTACAGCACTCACATGTAGTCTCCCATCCAAATACAAACCAATGCTGACCCTGCTTAGCAAAGGAGACAATGTTGGTACTACAAGACCAGCCCTCCTCCAATAGCCTAGCCCAGTTTTTGGTGGTCGTGTAAACCACTGGGCTTGCAGGCGAGCCCAGTGGTTTACAAGCAGGTAACCTGCTTACGAAGCCCTCCCCCTAGCCCAGGTTAACGGAGTGAGTGATCAGCTAACCTGGGCTTTCAGATTGTGTGTTGCTGCGGTGCGGCTCTGTGGTGTGGCAATTCACAAGGAGACCCCCGACCAGGAGGCTAAAAAGCAGCCTCCCGGCTCAGGGTTCTCTCCATCATGTTCTGCGTGCTTGCGCAGAGCATGTTGGAACTTCCGGCGGCCGTGCGGCCCCCAATCCCTGCAGCCCCCGCCGGCTCCATGACGGAGCTAGCAGTCGAATAAGCAGCCGATTCGGCTGCCCAGGGCTGTAGCAGGGATCATCTGCAGGGAGAGGGGCTAAGCCCGCTCTCCCCGCAAAGCCTGTTATGGTGTGTCTCACCGATCGTGAGACCCGGCTCACTGTGGGCAGGCAGCACTAGCCTCACTCTAACCCCCAGGTCCTCTAGCACACATACTGTTGCAGAGGAGGGCTAAGAGACTGGAGCACTCCACCCAAAACTGCGTTGTAAGATCAGAAATATGTCACTGACCCTCGGTGACGTGTTTCTGATCTTACAAAGCAATTCCAGGTACAGAGAGTACTGCAAACTCTTAGCCCTCTTCCACAACAGCACACATACTAGAGAACCCAGAGAGTAGTGCACAGGCTACAGAGACTCAAAGCATACTCGCTTTGTTAATCAGGATGTCAGCTGTTGATTTCAAAATCTATATTTTGCTTACAACTCAGCAAATGCTCATGTTTATTGTCATGCAATGTCTTACTCCCACAAGGCTAGACATTTAAAAAAGAGGGCAGATATCAAGATGCAGAATGGCAAGTTCAAGTTCTCAAGTACAGCAATCTTGGGCCAGCCAAATAGATATGGATTCTGCAGCAAACAGGCAAATTCAGTCCAAAACTTGACATCAGTCTAAGGGAGAATGGTACATTTCAACAGAAAGCACCAAGTGTGCTTCTACAGCAGGCACACCACTCAAAAGATGTATGTTCATACACATCTGAAGCTTCAGTACAGTATTAGGAACAAATTCAGCAAACAGCAAGTGGAAATAGACACTGTGTTTACCTACTACATAGACACAAATTGAAAGTTGAACAAATAAGAAACTATTTTAATTTATGTTTCCTTTCTCCTTCTTCACCAGTTTCCTTGGTAACTCAACAGGAGGAAGCCCAGAGTGCAAACCAGGCAAGATAAGTAAGGAAAACAGTGCAGATAGAAGTTGCAAAGGTTTGGAACAGAGGAAGGAAAGGGGGAGGCAGGGCAGATATCAGGATGCTAGATGGGGAGGGAAGGCTAAAGGAGAAAGGAGCGCAGGGACTGAAGATACGCATCCAAGTAAAACTGAGCTCAGGAATATCAGCTTAGACATTACCCAGTACCCATGAGATCCCTTTCACTTCTGAACTGAAAACACTACATTGACAGTCATAGGCCCCCATTTCCCTACATTTTAATCGGATGTACTTGTTTTCCCAGGCTTTTAACTGAAATTTAAAATTTGAATTTTAATGTGTTTTTATCTTTCATGATTGTTATCTGTTTTTATGAATTTTAAATGTGTTATATTTTATATTATGTTTTAATCTGTATGCCACCTAGAGATTTCTATATTAGGCGGTATAGAAATTCAGTATTATTATTATTATTAGTAGTAGTAGTAGTAGTAGTAGTAGTAGTAGTAGAGAAAGTAGTACATCACCTAAATAGAAGATTAGATTAGAAAATAAAATCGCCAGGCTTAGATCAGATGCTAGTAAATTGAAAGATATGAAAGACAAGAGGCTGACAAATGAAAACACCAAACAGTATCTGATCCAAAAATACCATCTCGATTCAAGGAGAATTAGAGAAGTCCTGGAAATAATAAAGCAGCAAATAACAGCAGTGTCAAAGAAGATTAGCAGATACAAAGCCAGAATTACACTACACAGGCAGAACCTCCAATTCCAGTTGAATCTGAAACATATCTACCAAAGCATAGAAAGAACATAAGAAGATAAGAACATAAGAACAGCCCTGCTGGATCAGTCCCAAGTCCCATCTAGTCCAGCATCCTGTTTCGCACAGTGGCCCACCAGATACCGCTGGAAGCCACCTGCAGGAGTTGAGGGTATGCCCCCTCTCCTCCTGTTACTCCCCTGCAGCTGGTACTCAGAGGCATCCTGCTTTTGAGGCTGGAGGTGGCCCACAGCCCTCCAACTAGTAGCTGTCAATAGACCTCTCCTCCGTGAAGTTATCCAAACCCCTGTTGTTCGCTGTCACCACATCTGGTGGCAGAGAATTCCACAAGTTGATGATGCATTGTGTGAAAAAGTACTTCCGTTTGTTGGTCCTAGATTTCCTGGCCATCAATTTCATGGGATGACCCCTGGTTCTAGTGTTATGGGAAATGGAGAATAAATTCTTTCTATCCACTTTCTCCACACCATGCATGATTTTATAGACCTCTATCATGTCTCCCCGTAGTCGTCTTTTTTCTAAACTAAAAAGCTCCAGGTGTTGTAGCCTTGCCTCATAAGAAAGGTGCTCTAGGCCCCTGATCATCTTGGTTGCCCTCTTCTGTACCTTCTCCAGTTCAACAATGTCCTTTTTTAGATGTGGTGACCAGAATTGTACGCAGTACTCCAGGTATGGCCGCACCATAGTTTTGTATAAGGGCATTATAATATTAGCCGATTTATTTTCAACCCCCTTCCTAATGATCCCTAGCATGGAATTGGCCTTTTTCACAGCTGCCGTGCATTGAGTCAACACTTTGAACGAGCTGTCCACCACGACCCCATGATCCCTCTCCTGGTCAGTCACCAACAGCTCAGATCCCATCAGCATATACTTGAAGTTGAGGTTCTTCGTCCCAATGTGCATCACTTTACACTTGCCAACACTGAACCACATTTGCCACTTTGTTGCCAATTCACCCAGTTTGGAGAGATCCTTTTGGAGCTGCTCACAATCCGTTTTGGATTTCACTACCCAAAAGGGTTTGGTATCGTCTGCAAATTTGGCCACCTCATGCTTACCCCTGCTTCTAGATCATTTATGAATAAATTAAAAAGCACCAGTCCCCATACAGACCCCTGGGGGACCTCACTTCTTACTTCCCTCCATTGTGAAAACTCTCCATTTATACCTACCCTCTGTTTCCTGTCTTTCACCCAGTTAGCAATTCACACATGTACTTGTCCCCTTATCCCATGACCACTAAGTTTCCTCAGGAGTCTTTGATGAGGAACTTTGTCAAAAGCTTTTTGGAAGTCCAGGTATACTATGTCAACTGGATCACCTTGATCCACACACTTGTTGACACTCTCAAAGAACTCCAAAAGGTTGGTGAGGCAAGATTTACCTTTGCGGAAGCCATGCTGGCACACTCCCAGCAGGGTCTGTTCTTCTATGTGCTTTACAATTTTATCCTTGAGGATGCTTTCCATCAATTTGCCTGGAACGGACGTTAAGCTAACCGGCCTGTAATTTCCCAGATTGCCCCTGGATCCCTTTTTGAAAATCAGTGTTACATTTGCTACTCTCCAGTCCTCCGGTACAAAGCCCAATTTCAGGGATAAGTTATATATTTTAGCAAGGAAGTCAGCAATTTCACATTTGAGTTCTTTGAGGACTCTTGGATGGATGCCATCCAGCCCTGGTGATTTGTTAGTTTTAAGTTTTTCCAGACAGTTTAGAACATCATCTCTGGTCACTTCTATCTGACTCAGTTCTTTAGCCACCATCCCTGAAAAGCCTGGCTCAGGAACAGGTATATGCTCAATCTCCTCTGCCGTGAGGACGGATGCAAAGAACTCATTGAGCTTCTCTGCAACCTCCATATCCTCCTTAATAATCCCTTTCACTCCCTCATTTTCTAATGGTCCAACCACCTCTCTGGCAGGTTTCCTGCTTCTGATGTATTTAAATAAGTTTTTGTCATTCCCCTTGATGCTTTTAGTTAAATGTTCCTCAAACTCTCTTTTTGCCTCCCTTATTGTCACCTTGCATTTCTTTTGCGAGTTTGTGTTCCTTTCTATTCTCTTCATTTGGACAGGCCTTCCAATTTCAGAAGGAAGTCTTCTTCCCTTTTATGGCTTCCTTGACAGTAACTGTTAGTCATGCTGGCATCCTCCTGAACCTAGTGGTACCTTTCCTCTTTTTGGGTATACAATCTAACCGGGTTTCTAGTATTGTGGTTTTGAGTCAACTCCATGTATTCTGGAGCAAAGTGACTCTCCTGATTTTCCCTTTCAGCTTTCTATTCACCATACTCCTCATTTTAGAGAAATTTCCTCTTCGGAAATTCAAAACGTCTGTGTTAGATTTCCTTGGTGATTCTCCCCCCGCATGTATGCTGAATTTGATCGCAATATGGTCACTGTTCCCTAAAGGGTCGATGACACTGACATCATGCACCAGGTCCTGGGTGCCACTCAGAATTAAGTCCAAGATCGCCTTCTCTCTGGTTGGTTCCAAGACCAACTGTTCTAGGGCTCAGTCATTTAGCGTATCTAGAAATTTGACCTCTTTGTCATTACCTGACTGTGAATTTACCCAGTCTATGTGTGGGTAATTGAAGTCACCCATTATTACAGCCCTGCCTCTTCTTGACGCCTCCCTGATTTCCTGCTGCAACTCCAAGTCACTGTCAGCGTTTTGATCCAGAGGGCGATAGCACATCCCCAGTAGCACGTTCCCTTTCAGGCCTTGTATTGTTACCCACAGGGTTTCTGTGGAGGACTCCGGTTCACCTAGGTTTTCTAGCTTGTTAGATTCTATCCCTTCTTTAAAACACAGTGCTACTCCACCTCCAAAGCGCCCCTGCCTGTCATTTCTATAGAGTTTATATCCAGGGATAACAGTGTCCCGCTGGTTCTCACTGTTCCACCATGTTTCTGTTATGCCCACTATATCTATTTCTGCGTTAGCAACCAAGGACTCCAGCTCACCCATCTTGGCTCGGAGGCTTCTGGCATTGGCATATAAGCAATTGTTTTTGGTGTATAATAATAATAATAATAATAATAATAATAATAATATTCCCCCAGTGAGGCACTACCTTGGCGTGGTTGTGGGGCTTGCATGCTCTGAGGAAGGTGAGAGCTATGCCAGAGGTCCAACCATACTGGACAGGTCTTACCAGAGGAGCCAGACGAAAAGTGCCTCTCCCACAAACAATATGGTGAGACGTAACTTTAATTAATCTATACTGGATCGGTCGCCGCCCGGGTCAACAAGGACTGCGCCAGGTGCTGGAGTCCCTGAACATCTGGCGGCAAGTGGGCAACAGGGCTCAGGATCTTCAGTTGAGCAACCAGGGCTGGACACTGCAGGGTAACTGGAAGAAACGTCGCTTAACTGAAAAAAATGTACGAAAAATGCCAACAAGGAAATAATGATCTGCTATTACAAGTCTAGTCCAACCAGAAGAGGTTATTTTAAAAGAATGTACCAAGTTTGGAAAGAGAAGCATCCAGATACAGAAATAACAGAATAAAGATTAGCAGACCAGAGAAGATTCATAATAAGAAATACAGTATTCACAGAAGTTGAGCTGGAAGAACTGCAAAGAGCAACACAGGCTCAAGATATGGAAGAATTACCACCAGTTGAAGAAGTTGCTCAGGTGCAGGTGGAGGACGTGTTGGAAATAGAGGATGCCACTGTTGCTGAACTGTTTCAAAATCAAAACCGGGCAACCTCCCCTTTGCCTTCACCTTAAAAACCTGAATGCCGTTTAACAGAAAAGCAACAACAACTAAAGCAAAAAATAACTGAGCACATGAACCAAACAACCACCAGGGTTCAGATTCCAGCTCTAAAAACAGTGGCCAAAAAACAACTTGCTCAGGCATTAAAAGATGTCAATGCTGCACTTGCAGAAATAACAACCAATAATTTGCAAGAAACAAACCAACTAATGTACAGTGCAGCAACAACAACAACACAAGAGCTCGGATATAAGATCATTGGACCTGTAAAAAAAGAAAGTAGTACATCACCTAAATGGAAGATTAGATTAGAAAATAAAATCTCCAGGCTTAGATCAGATGCTAGTAAATTGAAAGATATAAAAGACAAGAAGCTGACGAATGAAAACACCAAACAGTATCTGATCCAAAAATACCATCTAGATTCAGGGAAAACTAGAGAAGTCCTGGAAATAATAAAGCAGCAAATAACAGCAGTGACTAAGAAAGATTAGCGGATAAACAAGCTAGAATTACACAACACAGGCAGAATCTCCAATTCCAATCGAATCAGAGATGTTTCTACCAAAGCATAGAAGGAGAAACTGCAAGAAACGTAGAAACACCAAATAAAGAAGAAACAGTGCAATTCTGGGGGAAACTATGGGACAATCCAATAGATTATAATAAAAAAGCAGGCTGGGTGAAAGAGATCAAAAAATGTAACCAATAAATGCAAGATCTAATAATAACACCAGAATTAATAAGTGAAAGAGCAAAGAAAATTAAAAATTGGACTGCACCAGGCGGTGATCAACTGCATGGCTTTTGGCTTAAACACCTAACAAGCCTCCATAAACAACTAGCAAAACAGTTCAATCACATTTTGCAAGGAGGTGATATTGAACAATGGCTAACAACTGGGAAAATTCATCTCATAATGAAAGACCCAGCAAAAGGTGCAGTTCCAAGTAATTATAGACCGATAACCTGCCTGCCAACCATGTTCAAATTATTAACTGGAATAATAGCAGATGAAGTAATGCAACACTTATTAACTAATAAGCAACTAATAAACTAATAATACTTGAACAGAAAGTAAATTGCCCAAACACCAGAGGCACAAAAGACCAGCTGCTGATTGACAAAATGATTTTAGAAAATTGCAAGAGAAGAAAAACCAATCTAAGTGTTGCATGGATTGACTACAAGAAAGCCTTCGATTCATTGCCTCACACATGGATACTAAAATGTTTAGAAACAACTGGTGTCAGCAAAAATATTCAGATATTTATTTTTTAAAAAAGCAATGAGCATGTGGAGTATACAGTTAACAATCAATGGCGAGACACTTGGACAGGTTAGCATTAGAAAAGGTATTTTCCAAGGGGACTCACTATCCCCTCTGTTGTTTGTAATCGCCATGACTCCACTTTCACAAATACTAAACAAAACAGGCCTTGGATACCAAACATCTAAAACATCAAGTAAAATCAACCATCTGCTGTACATGGACAATCAGAAGTTGTATGGAAAGTCCCAGTCAGAAATTGAATCACTGCTAAACACTGTCCGTATATTTAGTAGCGATATAGCAATGGAGTTTGGACTAGACAAGTGTGCTGCATTAATAATGAACAGAGGAAAAATACCAAAAACAGAAGGAATAGAACTGCCCAATGGAAGCAAGATCAAGAACCTGGAAGAGAAAGAACATTACAAATACTTGGGCATTCTCCAGGCTGATAACATCGCACACGCTGAAGCTAAAAGAAAAATAGGAAGTGAATACATCAGGAGAGTTAGAAAAATCCTGAAGTCCAAACTATAGGACCTGGGATGGCTGAATTTTATTATCAATGGTGTTGCTGTTGTTATAGATATCATCGCAGAATATAGGCTGTTCCCAGTAAAGCTGCTTTTTGTAACTGGCTGATGGTGATTTCTGTGGCCCCTGTGGTGTTGAGGTGCTCTTCAAGGTCTTTTGGAACTGCACCCAGGGCGCCAATTACCACTGGGATTATTTTGGTCTTAAAAGTCTATTTAAATGGTCATTTTGGACAGACCCTCATTTTGACAAGCTGGATGCTTTATTATCGCCTCGTCAGCGTGTGGATTCATCGATTTCTGAGGTCTCACCAGCTTATTCTTCACCTATGCCTACATGCAATAAGCCAGATAATGAGTCATTGGAACTTCTACAGTCTCTGATGGATCAATCCTTTCATGGAAGTTCTATGTTATTTCAAACAACTGCTGGGCTGGATTTGATAGATTGTCGCTGTGCCAACAATCTCACGTCTGACATGCTGGATCTGGGAGGGCTGGACCCACAGGCCAATTTTATCAATTGACAATCATCTGGTAATAATTGCCAGCAGCAAAAATTATCACTGCTCTCATGGAATGTAAGAGGGTGGTCTGCGAAAATTTTAGATTGTGATTTTTAAAAATTTATTTCTTCTTGATATCATATTTCTTCAGGAGACTTGGATGACTGTTGAATTTCAAATTCCCAATTATTGTTCTTCTATGGCATCAGCTGTCTCGAGCCCTAAAGGTGGTAGACCAATAGGGGGATTGGGGTTATTTGTCTCTTCTTTTTTGCAGGGGAAGGTCAATAAATTACCTTTCTCACACAGATGGGTTGTGGCTGTGTTGATAACCAACAAGAATTTCCAATTACTCTGTGTTAATTTGTATTTGCCCCCTCGTTATCTTTATGTGGAAATTGAACAACAATGGGAGGAAGTGGAAGCCTATATTTTGCAGTTGATTTTGGTTTACCCAACCGCTTCTTTGATAATCGGAGGGGACTGTAATGCGAGATTGGGACCCGATGATGCTTCATTGTATGGGAAGTTCTCTTTATGGCCTCCCTCACAAAACACAAACTCTGGTCTCCCCACATGTATCTCTATCGATCCAATTGGAAATTTTGCAGGGCTATGTTTGGGTCAGATGGCCATAATTTAGATCTGATTATCCTGAATGGAGCTGCTCCTGGGGATTGTCCGGGCCAATTTACTTTTTGTTCGGGTGTTAAATTCTCTACTATTGACTATTTTGTGGTTACTTGTGAAGTTGTGAAGATAGAGTTGCTTAGGGTTATAGCTAGACCTGAAAGTGACCATTACCCACTTACTCTGACATGCAAATTTACAGACCACTGTCATGGAACTTCTAGCTCTTTATCTTCAAGTTCTTCTGCTTGCTCTGGGCTGATTAGAGTAAAATGGAATAGACAGTCTGAGCAAGCTGTTTGTGGATGGCTTAATTCTAAGGCTGGAATAGAGACACGTGCTAGAATTTTGCATGATCAAGGTGTTCCTTCGGTCCTCTCTGCCTATGACGTGCTTGTACAATGCTTGAAACCGTTTTTGACTAGAATATGTCATGTCTATCCTTCTCGCAGACCCAGGCACCCCCAAAAATGGTTTGATCAGGATTGCATAGTAGCAAAAAGGGATTTGGTCTCTTTTGCTGTTCAGTTTAAAAATAATCCGACCCTGTTATTGAAACTGGGGGAAAGTTTCAATAACAGGGGGGGGAAGCCTATAAGGTGCTCTTGAGGAGCAAGAAAAAAGCCTCCATGCAGGAAAATTGGCTATTGCTTCTTAATACAGTCAAGAATAAGGATTCAGTGGGTGTTTGGAGACTAGTTTCTGCCCTGCCAATTTTCCCAGTGATAACAGGGATTCTTTAATCCCAGCGGAAATTTGGGAGTCGCACTTTGCATGCCTATATACTGATCAGAGTGCGCATTTCTGCTTGGATCTACCTTTAGGAGATTTGCCCCAGTGGCCTGCTGTATCTCCTCAAGAGATCAAGCAACTGATTTCCCAACTTAAAGGCGGGAAAGCCCCAGGAAATGACTTTATTCCTCTTGATCTTCTGAAGGATCATGTTGACTGGTGGGCTCCTGTGTTGGGTGCTCTATTCACTTATATTGATCAGACGGCCCACATCCCAAAGGACTGGGGTATGGCTATTGTTGTCCCAATTTTCAAGAAAGGGAAAAGAGAAGATCCATACAACAACAGACCAATAAGTCTCTTAAATATAATAAACAAATTATATGCAAAACATCTATGCATAACATTATGTTCCTGGCTGGACCAGGAAGGCTTATTCGAAGATGAACAAGCCAGCTTTAGACAGGGCAGATCAGTTATAGATCATTGTTTAATCCTGCAACATCTTATTGAAAAGTACATTTCCTTGGGTAAATGACCACTTTTTGCTGCATTTGTCGACTTTCGTTCAGCCTTTGATTCTATTTCTAAAAATTTATTGTGGGCAAAATTGGCTAGTACATCAATTGATAAGCGGCTTTTACTGTTACTTTATAAGTTACACGAGAACTCTTCTATCTGTGTTTGTTTGAACTCTATTGATCACTTATCTAAAGCAGACCTTAAAAGAGCTCTGGGGGCTTTGGTAACATATTGTCAGGAGGAACATCTGGTCATCAATTATTCCAAAACGAAAATAGTTTGCTTTAACAATAAAGCTAAGAGTTTTAGATGGACTGTTGGGGGACATCAAGTCGAACAAGTAAAGCAAATAAAATATCTTGGTGTGATATTTCAATATAAAAACAGGCAATGCGCCAATGCTAGAATGGTTTCTGATCTGGCTCAATGAAGCCCCTTTGTTAGTTTTATGCCCCTAGAGCGAGTACATGCACCCCTAATGTTGTGCTATGACAGGAGGCTGGGTTGTGGAGGACTGAGACCAGGGCATGGTTGCAGATTATTTTCTACTGGCTGAAGCTTCACCTCCAGCCAGTGGGACTTGTGCCTGGATTTCTTTCGGCTACACCCCGGCCTATTTGGCTGGTAACGATTATGGATAAACTTTCCAGTATTGGCCTAGATCCTGAATTTTTATTAGAAACTGACCTAGTGAATGCAAAAAAATTAGTTCGTCAACATCTAAATGATATGGAGTTTCAGAACCAGTTGGCTTGTCTGCCGGCATTTTACAGTCAGTTTAAGGCCAGGGTGGGTTTTTCCCCGGCATCATATTTGTCTATCATAACTGTCAGAAAGTTCCGCTGGGCTTTTTCAAGAGCATGCCTTTCCTTCAGCTGTATTAATGGGGAGATTCCAACATCTACCCCTGGAGGCTCGCTTGTGCCCTTGTAGTTCGGGTGAACCTGAATCAGTCGCTCACATTTTATTACGCTGTAGATTCTACAGTAATATTAGATGTCATTTGATACTGCCACTTCTTTCTAGGTTTCAACATCAATCAGATGATTTTCTGGTGAAATTTTTACTTGAAGATAATGTACTTTGCATCTCTCATGTTGTAGCAAAATTTTGTTACATCGCAATTACAATTCGTAGTTCATTGATTGATGCTAAAGCTAATGACTGAGTTAATGATGAAAGCTAGAATTTATTCTTTGTGTTGTTGTTTTGTTTTGGCCATTGGCTGTAAATAAAGTATCTATCTAACTTTGGTTCATGTGCATTAATAATAATAAATTATTATTTTCTATTTACACAGTCAGACAGGTGTTATTGACTGGTGTTTTTTTTAATCCAGACATCGAGTCCTTCCCAAGGACCTGGGATGCCAGAATTTTATTGTCAATGTTGTTGCTGTTGTTATAGATATTGTCGCAGAATATAGGCTGTTCCCAGTAAAGCTGCTTTTTGTAATTGTCTGATGGTGATTTCTGTGGCCCCTATGGTGTTGAGGTGCTCTTCAAGCTCTTTTGGAACTGCACCCAGGGCGCCAATTACCACTGGGATTACTTTGGTCTTTTTCTGCCACAGCCTTTCAATTTCAATTTGTAGATCGTTGTATTTTGTGATTTTTTCTATTTCTTTTTCTTCTATTCTGCTATCCCCTGATATTGCTATATCGATTATTTTAACTTGTTTTTCTTTCTTCTTAACTACAGTTATATCTGGTGTATTGTGTGGCAGATGTTTGTCTGTTTGTAGTCGGAAGTCCCATAATATTTTTACATCTTCATTTTCTTCAAATTTTTCAATTTTATGGTCCCACCAATGTTTGGCTACAGGTAGCTTGCATTTTTTGCAGATGTTCCAGTGTATCATCCCTGCTACCTTGTCATGCCTTTGTTTGTAGTCAGTGTGTGCAATTTTTTTACAACAGCTGATTAGGTGGTCCACGGTTTCATCTGCTTCTTTACAAAGACGGCACTTGCTGTTTGTTGTTGACTTTTCTACTTTTGCTCTTACTGCATTTGTTCTTAGTGCCTGTTCTTGTGCAGCCAGTATTAAACCCTCTGTTTCCTTCTTCAAATTGCCATTCTTAAGCCATTGCCAGGTATTGGTGATGTCTGATTTTCCACTTATATTGTGCAAATATTGACCATGCAGTGGCTTATTTTTGCATTTTGATCTTGCATTTGTTGGTTACATTTTTTTGACCTCTTTCACCCAGCCTGCTTTTTTATGATAATCTATTGGATTGTCCCATAATTTCCCCCAGAATTGCACTGTTTCTTCTTTATTTGGTGTTTCTAGGTTTCTTGCAGTTTCTCCTTCTATGCTTTGGTAGAAACGTCTCTGATTCGACTGGAATTGGAGATTCTGCCTGTGTTGTGTAATTCTAGCTTTGTATCCACTAATCTTCTTTGACACTGCTGTTATTTGCTGCTTTATTATTTCCAGGACTTCTCTAATTTTCCTTGAATCTAGATGGTATTTTTGGATCAGATACTGTTTGGTGTTTTCATTCTTCAGCTTCTTGTCTTTCATATCTTTCAATTTACTAGCATCTGATCTAAGCCTGGAGATTTTATTTTCTAATCAATCTTCCATTTAGGTGACGTACTACTTCCTTTTTTACAGGTCCAATGATCTTATATCCGAGCTCTTGTGTTGTTGTTGTTGCTGCACTGTACATTAGTTGGTTTGTTTCTTGCAAATTATTGGTTGTTATTTCTGCAAGTGCAGCATTTATATCTTTTAATGCCTGAGTAAGTTGTTTTTTGGCCACTGTTTTTAGAGCTGGAAGTCGAACCCTGGTGGTTGTTTGGTTCATGTGCTCAGTTATTTTTTGCTTTAGTTGTTGTTGCTTTTCTGTTAAACGGCATTCGGGTTTTTGAGGTGAAGGCAAAGGGGAAGTTGCCTGGTTTTGATTTTGAAACAGATCAGCAACAGTGGCATCCTCTATTTCCAACACGTCCTCCACCTGCACCTGAGCAACTTCTTCAGTTGGTGGTAATTCTTCTTCCATATCTTGAGCCTGTGTTGCTCTTTGCAGTTCTTCCAGCTCAACGCCTGTAAATACTTTATTTCTTATTATGAATCTTCTCTGGTCTGCTAGCCTTTGTTCTGTTATTTCTGTATCTGGATGCTTCTCTTTCCAAATTTGGTACATTCTTTTAAAATAACCTCTTCTAGTTGGACTAGACATGTAATAGCAGATCATTATTTCCTTGTTGGCATTTTTTGTATATATATTTTTTTGGTTAAGCGACGTTTCTTCCAGTAACTTTGCAGTCTCTAGCCCTGGTTACTCAACTGAAGATCCTGAGCCCTGTTGCCCACTTGCCACCAGATGTCCAGGGACTCCAGCACCTGCCGCAGTCCTTGTTGACCCGGGCGGCGACCGATCCAGTATAGATTAATTAAAGTTACGTCTCACCATATTGTTGATGGGAGAGGCACTCTTTGTCTTGCTCCTCTGGTGAGACCTGTCCAGTACGGTTGGACCTCTGGCATAGCTTTCACCTTCCTCAGAACACGCAAGGCCCACAACCACGCCAAGGTAGTGCCTCACTGGGGGAATTAGTGTCTCACTGGAGGAATTATTATTATTATTATGCTTTTAGAGGAGGTATCCTTTTAAAGATAAAAACATTTTGGAACATATGCTGAGTGCATTTTTGTCTCTTTTGACTAAACACAGCATGCCCACACAGCTCTGGGATTAACTCCTGAATTGGGAGTCAGGTTGGAGCCAGAAATATGTTGAGGGAAAATAATAATTGAAAAGCATCGTTAAAGAAGGTGGGAAATTACAGAGAAATGACAAAGTGTTTGCTAGAACAGATTATAAGGAAAGAATTATTTGCATCTGTCTTCATGGCAGAGGATACTTACTATATACCCACTCTGGAACTGAGCTTCTCGGGCTTAGAGGCTGAAGAACTCGACTAATTTGAAGTGAGTAGAGAGGATGTTCTAAACTGTCTTGAAAAACTAAAAATTAACAAATTGCCAGGACCAGATGGCATCCACCAAAGAGTTCTGAACGAACTCGTATGTGAAATTGCTGATCTCCTAGCAAAAATATGTAACTGTCCCTACAATCAGGCTCTGTACCAGAGGACTGGAAAGTAGCTAATGTAACTCTGATTTTCAAAAAGGGATCCAGGGGGGATCCAGGAAACTACAGGCCAGTTAGCTGCTACCAGCTGCGGTTTCTGGAATATTTTCAAAGGCAGTCCCACGTACAGTGTATTGCAGTAATCTAAGCGAGAGGTTACCAGAGCATGAGTAACTGTGGCCAAGCTCTCTCTGTCCAGGTACAATCACAGTTGGAGTATCAGCCAAAGCTGATAAAAGGCACCCCAAGCCACAGAGGCCACGAACATAAGAACAGCCCTGCTGGATCAGGCCCATGGCCCATCTAGTCTAGCATCCTGTTTCACACAGTAGCCCACTAGATACCTCTGGAAGACTAAAGGCAGGAGTTGAAGGCATGTCCTCTCTCCCACTGTTACTTCCTGCAACTGGTACTCAGAGGCATCCTGCCTTTGAGGCTGGAGGTGGCCTATAGCCCTCCGACTAGTAGCCTATGATAGACCTCTCCTCCATGAAATTATCCAAACCCCTCTTAAAGCCTTCCAGGTTGTTGGCTGTCACCACATCTTGTGGCAGACAATTCCACAAGTTGATTACGAGTTGTGTGGAAAAATACCTCCGTTTGCTGGTTCTAAATTTTCTGGCAATCAATTTCATGGGATGACCCCTGGATCTAGTGTTATGTGAGAGGCAGAAGAATTTCTTTTTTAGATGTAGTGACCAGAATTGTAAGCGGTACTTCAGGTGTGGCCGCCCCATAGTTTTGTATACGGGCATTATAATATTAGCAGTTTTATTTTCAGTCCCCTTCCTAATGCTCCCTAGCATGGAATTCGCCTTTTTCACAGCTGCCACACATTGAGTCGACACTTTCAACAAGCTGTCCACCATGACCCCAAGATCCCTCTCCTGGTCAGTCACCGACAGCTCAGATCCCATCAGCATATACTTGAAGTTGGGGGTTTTCATCCCAATGCACATCACTTTACACTTGCCAACTTGAGTCTCTAGTGACAGTGCTGAATCAATGACCAAACTGCAAACCTGGTCCTTCAGGGGGAGTGCACCCCATCTAGAACAGGCATTCACCCAGGCAGAGGAACCACTGGCCAACAGTACTTCTATCTTGTCTGGATTGAGTCTCAGCTTGTGTACCCTCATCCAGTCTATTACTGTATCCAGGCACTGATTCAGGACAGTCATCGCCTCACCTGTGTCTGATGAAAAAGAGAAATACAACCGAGCGTCATCCACATACCAAATCTCAGGCCAAATCTCCTGATGACCTGTCCCAGCGGTTTTATGTAAATATTAAAATAGCACAGAGGAAAGAATGGAAACCTTGCGGAACCCCAAAGCATAACTGCCAAGGGGTTAAACAGTAATCCCCCAGCACCAACATTTAGAAAAGAGTCTTGAGGTAGGAGTGGAACCATCTCCAAGCAGTGCCTCTCACATCCAAAGTGGCCAACCTATCCAAAAGGATACCATGGTCAATGGTCTCAAAATATACATACATTTTACTAACAAAAAGGAATTTTTAAAAAACCCACAGGAATACCAAAAGTGCATATTTTCTTCCTTGATTAAGAATATTAATTATTGTACTAAAATCTTTATTGAGAAACAATAAATCCTCATTGATTGCACTAAAAATACTTATTGAGAACACAAAGCTAATTTGCTGAAAATAAAATTGTATGTGTCTATGGCATGGTGCCGCATTTCACATCGGGTACGTTCTGAAAACAGGAAGGCATGGCAAAAACTTCCTTTCAATTAAGCAGTTCCCATATAAACACAGGAATTCCACAGCCATTGGTCTCAGGAGTTTCAAGCAGGGTGGGCAGGTAACAAAATGTGCTTTGCTACAACCAGAAGGTGGGGGGGAAACCTTCTCAAACCAAAACAGCTTCTGCAAACCCATATATAAATTTGCACTGCCCTTCCTTCATATTACTACTTCTCCCTTCTCTTTTCAGTACAGAATATAACAGGTTTCAAATGAGCTTTGATATGGCAAAACAGATCACAGACAGAAGTCCAGGGGCAGAGCCACCATTGCACTAATGGATTCAAAGAACTTGGGCTGCGCCTCTCAGGGGCCGCGCCTCGCGCCCCAGCCATGCCCCATGCATCACATGTCAGATGCAGGGGGCAAAGTTTTGCTCCCAAATGGGACCTGTGAAAACGGCATGTTTCTATCTTTGAGGGTTTGGACTGGAAGTTTCATGTGAATCACTCTGTCAGTGAGGCCCAAGCAGGTTTATATTATAGCTATATATACACTGAGAATAATATTTCATGCATCTGATGGAATGCACTGTAGTCCATGAAAACATATGCCTAGATAACTCTGTTAATTTTTAAGGTGCAACAGGACATTCTTTTTTGAGAATGTAATTAGTCAGTGGTGATTTCATAGACTTCTAAAGGCGTGTAGGGAGGCCAGAGGCAGCCCCTGTTTTGCCGGCAGCCCCCCGCCCCCTCAGCCATGCCCCCTGGCTTTTAATGATATCTAGTTTTAATTTTAATCTGGTTTAAATATTTTTGATTGAAATTAAGAATGTAAGAACAGCTGTGCTGGATCAGGCCTAAGGTCCATCAGCATCCTGCTTCACACAGTGGCTGACCAGATACCTCTGGGAAGCCTACAGGCAAGAAGTGAGGGCATGCCCTTTCTCTTACTGCTACTTTCCTGCAACTGGTATTTAGAGGCATCATCTCTCTAATAAATTGTTCTATTATGTGTTATTGTTTTTAATGTAAACTACCCTGAGCCACCTTAGGAAGGGCGATATATAAATTGAATGAATGAATGAATGAATAAACAAACAAACAAAATGTGCATCTGAGTATGGATGCCATCTATCTGCACTTCATCAATAGGATATGCATTTCAATGACTATCCTCATACACATTCTAGGAAAAATAATCACATGAACCTTTCAAGTATGACTAAAACTGAATCAAGATATTGGTATTTAATCTTCAGATACAGTATTCAGATGTTTAATCTCTGTCAATGTGATAAATGAAAAGTCACAAACAGCAACACAGAGAATTTCAGAATGCTGAAGAAAATGGATAATTAATGGCAAGTTTCCAAATGTTTCTGTGAACTTCACAAAAAGTACCCTTGCAGATATAAAAAGTACTTTTATTTTGAACATGAAAATTCAGATGTACGTAAATTCAACAAACACAAAATGGCTAAACATTTATTTTTCTTTACTTATATCTTAATAACACCATGTCAAACCCCACGTCAAAGTTTTGAGGCAGATAGATGTTATAAAATAAACATATAAAATATTATTTCTTTACAGAACGATATACTCTCATGACAGAATACCATAACTGGCCCCTGCTAACTGGGCACGCAAGCACATCGGCGACTTCCGGTCATATCCAGAAGACGAGGGCAACAGGGCGGCAGGGAGGTACACTGCCGCCCCGATGAGCTTTTAAAAGAACTGATGCCGCGGGGGGAAAGCGGAGGGAGGGGTAAGTGCACCCTCCCCCCGCTCTTAAAGGGAGACCCCTGCTGCCTTCGAACCGGTGGAACTGCCGGTTCTTTGAACTGGTTCAGAGGCCAATAAAGGGCCTCCGAACCAGTTCCATGCACATCCCTAGCATGGGGTCCTGAGAAGAAGTAACCAAAGAAATAACATTCAGGCCCAGTTCAGACAATAATCTAAACCATGAGCTAGATTACTACAAATAAGACATGGTAAGCCTCCAGCTCATGTGCTTCCTCCTCTTTCTCCTCCTCTGTGCATGAGAGGAAGAGAATGAAAGCTTTTGTTTTCAGTTTAAGAACAAACCACTATTCCAAGTGATGTACCAACTAGCTAGAGTTAGAACAAGCCAGGATATCAAACCATGATCAAATCAAGGCTTGGTATCCTAATTTGTTTTGATTCTTGAAAATTAATAAACTGCAGTTCCCTGAGCTTATACATAATGCAGAATTGTGGTGTTTTCTTAACATGAAAACAAATGCTTTCACTCCCCTGGTCTTATGCATAGAGAGGGAAGTGGTAATACACAAGCCTGAGGCTTGTTCAGAATAATCTCTAAACCATGGTTTAGAAAATCATCTGAATTGGACCTCAGTCTATCTCAGATTAAAACTCTAGTGAGATCACATCTTCATATTTCCTGTTTTGTTATTTCTACTCCCTGCCTGCTTCTCTGATCTCTTTATATCAAGGAAATGAAATTTGTAGAAAATGTTTCTCTGAAATGAACATATAAGTTCCAGCACTCAAGGCTCAGGCAATTAATTTTAATGTCTACCAGACTCTCAGAGTTGATGCTAAGATTTATTCATGAAATTTCATGTGGTGTGAGGTCATCAGCCTAACCTTAGCAAGTATTGACCAAAAAATTAGAATGTTTAAATAAAACTGCAATCCAATACGCACAAAGGAGGAAATCCAATTGAAATCAACAGGACTTAACTTCCAAGTAAATATTAGGGATGCGCATGAAATGTATTTTGCCTTTTGTTTCAAGCTCGAAATGAAATGTAAACAGTTGAAATGTTTTGTCAAAACAGAAGCGATACTGGTTGTTTCGACTGAACAAAACTCAAAACATTTCGAGTGTTTCAGTCATAGGGAACAATGGGGACTTGTAACACCCCATTGTTCCCCAAGGGTAGCTCCTAGGGGCACTAAACTGGGTTGGATGGTAGGGAATGACGGGTCCTACCTGCCACCTAACCCACAAAAGATTTTGAACAAAGTTTAACCTTTCCCCAAAACTCCCATAGGTACCCTTAGCAGCAAGCATAGCTCAACTAGAGCAACTTCAGCCACATTTTGACTGAGTACACCTTGCAGTGCAGATTGCAGAGCAGACCAGAGCAGCAAGTGAAGCACAGGTTAGTCTCAAGGCCAGTCATGGAGCTCATCACAGCAATCACCAAGAAATATAATACACAGACACACACATAGAGCTTCCCCTGTCCATTTCTCACCACAACACTATCTCACCCAAGTTCTGCTTTTGTCAATTTTAAATCAAGCAAAAACAGATATATCAGCAGTAGCACAGCATATTATACTCACTGCTGAGAAAACCACAAAATCAAACTTTCCTGCCTGCCTGCCTGCCACAGAGAGACAGGAGGATAGAGCATGGCCTGGACAGCGCAAGCGCAGCTCTGAACTCAGCTATCTGAAGACTCAGAACAGGATGAAAGGAGCAGGATGAAATGTGACCAGCACTCCAAGATATTCCCCCTGGGGGATGGGGCTGCACTGGGAAGAACATCTGCATGCTTCTTCACGTACAGAAGGTTCCAGTATCCCTCCCTGGCAACTCTAAATATAGGGTTGAGGGACAGACTCCTCCCTGTAAGCTGGGAGAAGTCTGACTCTGTGTATCATTGACAATACTGAGCTAGAGGGTCCAATGTTCTGACAAGAAATAAAGCTTGTAGACTCTTACCATGAGAACTATAAGGGCTCTCTCTGCCTCCCAGTCGCTTTGAATACATTTTGGAACTTCCTCCATTCATTGATTGATTTGACATATTTGTATCCCACTCAAACCTTACGTCTCTGGGCGGCTCACAATAAAGTACAAATTATAATACATACAAAAATGCTAACACCACAATAATTTAAAATTTAAAACAAGGTTAAAAACTATCAAAACAGTGAGGCTATTCACACGATGGGGCGAAATCGGGCTAGCCTCCGCTAGTCCGATTTCGCCCCATCGTGTGAACCACCAGGCTCGGCTGCAAGTCTGGTGGTTCCTAGGCAGGTAACCCGCCTAACTACTCCGCCCTAAAACCAGGTTTGCGGAGCAAATGCTCCACAAACCTGGTTTTGAAGATCTTGAGTAGCCACGGCGCGGCTCCACGGTGTGGTTACTCACGAGTTGACCCCCGGAGGGGAGGCGAAAAGCTGCCTCCCGGCTTCAGGGGTCTCCCCAGTATGTCCTGCGCACTCGTGCAGGACATACTGGAGCTTCGAGGGCTGAGCAGCCACCAAGCTCTCCAGCCCCCACAGGCTCTGTCACGGAGCTGGCAATAGCATGTGCAGGCAATCCAGCTGCTGGGGGCTCCCGTCCAGATTGAATGCGGGGAAAGCGGACATAGCCCGCTCTCCCCGCTATGCTTCCCAAACTGGGTCTCACTGATCATGAAACCCGGCTCAGTATCTAATTAAAAGCCTGGGAGAACAAATGAGTCTTTGTCAGAGATGGGGAGATAAATTGTCAGAAATGAGGAGGCTCTTATTTTGGCAGGGAGCGCATTCCAGAGCCTCAGGGCAGCAATGGAGAAGTCCCCTCCCTGAGTAGCCACCAGACAAGCTGGTGGCAACTGCAGACAAACCTCTCCTGATTATCTCAATGGGTGGTGGGGTTCATTGCAAAGAAGACATTGGGGCTATTCTCACGACCAACAAAAATCAGGCTAGCAGAGGCTAGCCCGATTTTTGGTGACCGTAAGAACCACCAGGCTCGCAGCCGAGCCCGGTGGTTCTGGAGCGGCTAACCTGCTCGAGAACCCCTGGCAAAAAACAGGTTTGTGGAGTGAGCGCTCCTGCAAACCCGCTTTTTGCAATTGTGAGTAGCCGCGACGCGCCTTCGCGGCACGCCTACTCACGAGTAGACCCCCGTCCGGGAGGCTGCTTTTAAGCCTCCTGGCTCGGGGGTCTCCCCAGTATGCTCTGCACGCTTGCACAGGGCATACTGGGGCTTGCGGGGGCCGCGGGGGCCACGTGGCCCCCGCTCCCCCCACCCCCCGCCAGCTCCGTCTTGGAGCCAGCCATCGTGTGGGCAGCCGATCCAGCCGCCAAGGGCTCCCTTCCTGCTCACCAGACAAAACCGGGTCTCACTGATCGTGAGACCTGGTCCATTCTCTTAAATATCCAGGGCCTAATCTGTTTAAGGCTTTATAGGTTATAACCAGCACCTTGTTTCTGCCCAGAAATTTATCAGCAGCCAGTGTAGGTTTCTCAGTACTGGAGTGACATGTTCTCTCCAAGATGACCCAGAGATGAACCTGGCTGCCACATTCTGGACCAACTGCAGTTTCTGTACTACATACAAAGTCAACCCCACATAGAGCACATTGCAGATGTCAAGTCTGGAGGATATCAGCAGATGTACCATCATTCGTAGGTTATTTCTCTCAAGAAACGGACACAGCTGGCATATCAGCCAAAGCTGATAGAAAGTACCTCTGGCCACTGCCTCAACCTGGGAGACGGAGAGGTGTGGGTCCAGAAGCACCCCCAGACTGTATACCTGTTCCTTCTGGCCAAGTGTGGCCTCATCCAGAATAGGCAGATCAAAATCATCTCCTGAGTTTCAACCCTGCACAATAATTACCTCCTTCTTATCTGGATTCAGTCTCAATTTGTTATTTCTCATCCAGCCATCACTGCTTCTAGCCACCGCTGTGGCCGCCCAGAGCAGAATGCTGCTCGTGTGCAGGGAGAGCAGGCTAAGCCCGCTCTCCCTGCAAACCCCCTATAGGCTCTTCTCCGTAATCGTGAGAAGAGCCTCTTTCTCTATCAAATCCTAGTTGGAGATCATCCATCAGGCCGACCAAGGCAATATCCACCCCATAGCCAACCCAAAAGCCAATCTGCAATGGGTCTAGATAATCAATTTCCTCCAAGACAGCCTCAACCTGGAATGCCACCACCATCTCAATTACCTTGCCCAACCATGGAAGGTTGGAGACAGGCCTATAGTTGCTTAACTATGAGTGGTCCAATGCAGGCTTCTTCAAAAGAGGTCTAATAATTGCCTCCTTAAGGCAAGGATGCATCCTGCTCTCCCTCAGAGAAGCATTTATAATTTCTACGAGGTCTTCTAGAACAACCTCCCTGCCAGATAGTATAAGCCATGTTGGACAAGGGTCAAGAGAAAAGGTGGTAGGCCGCACCATTCCAAGCAGCTTGGCCACATCCTCAGATGTCACAACCTGGAACTGAACCAGCCTAACCACATAAAAGGAGTTGCTGGACTCCTCTGCATCAGACACTGCCATAATTTTGGGGTCTGAATCCACGTTGGCTCAAATACAAGATATTTTATCCACAAAGAACTCACTGAACAGGTCACAGAGGGTAATAGATGGTTCCAAATTACGATTCAAGGAAGGTGGAGCATTTACTAGCCATCTCACAACCCTGAACAACTGTGCCGGATATGAGCTTGCAGATGCACTACGGGCAGAAAAGAATCACTTCTTTGCCACCTGTATGATCTGAGCATAGATAATAAAATGTGCCGTATGTCGCAATCTGTCGGATTTGAGTAGAGTCTTTCTCCACTTGCACTCCAGTCGTCTACCTTAGCACTTCAGCTCCCGTAGTTCTTCCATATACTAAGGGGCCAATTTAGAAGCGGGTTGGAGATTGCTTAGGAGCAATCCCATCTACCGCCCTTGTGAGTTTGCTGTTCTAGTTCTCCACTAGGGCATCAACAGGGTCACCAGCAGAGCCAACACTAAAGCAATCTAAGGCTCCTTAGAATCTTATGGGATCTAATAACTTTCTCCATCCTAATAAACCCCTCACCCCTGCGAAGGTGGGACATGATTGTGTGTCCCACCTTAATCAGATGGTGGTCCGTCCATGGCAATGGGGAAATCACAGGAGATCCCAACAACAGAACACCACCCTGATCAGAGTCAAAGACCAGATCAAGCATGTGACCAGTAACATGCGTCAGTCTCGAAACCACGTCGGATAGCCTCATAGTTTTCATGGCCACTACGAACTCCTGAGCCGCCCTTGTCAAACTGGTCCCAAAGTGGACACTGAAGCCCCCCACCACAAACTCCAACACCAAGCCCAAGACCAAGTCAGCTCAGTTAGACACTCTGTTGGGAAGCGGGGTGATTGGTACACCAAAAGGGTCCCAATCGATCCCTGGTCCTGTAAGAAGATAAGAACAGCCCTGCTGGATCAGGCCTAAGGCCTATCTAGTCCAGTGTCCTGTTTCACAGAGTGGCCCACCAGATGCCTCTGATATATGCATGCCCTCTCTCCTGCTGTTGCTCCCCTGCAACTGGTAACACTGTACTTTTGAGGAAGATAAGACGCTGAAACCCGGGAGCTACACACCATGCGAGCACAGCATAGAAAGAAGGCTTCTAAAGATTAAAAAGGTGGGAAAAAGCCTGGCTCCTCATCAAACAACTTTTTTACTAAAATTGGAGGAGATATGCATACCCCCTTTGAAGAGGAGTGAACCTCTATCTTCGCAGTTTCTTTTATCTGCGCAATCATCTGCTACTTACAAGGGAAAAGAGGTGGAGGAGGTAGCTTCTGTGCTGTTTAACACCCCAATGAATTCTGAGGTGAGTACCTGCAATCAATCAATGGAATGCCCTCTGGTTTGTGATTTCCATTTGACTTCTGGTGGCAGCAGTGAGGAGGGTGCAGTGAGCGAACCCTCCCTCATCCTTCTGGACAATTCTACCCATTCCCCTGCTCCTGCAAATAAGAAACCCCTACCAGAGACCTTCTTTGGATCCTGCTGAGGGAATTTCTGCCAGTATGGTTCTTTTGGTGCAAGAGTCCCTAAAACTTCTCTTCCATCATCTATCATTAATAACAGACTATCTATCCCTTTTTGTCTGCCGAACAACACTGAGAGGTAAGTTAGGCAGATAGAGAGTGACTGGCTGAAGGTGGTATTTGAAATGAATCTGAGTATCCCTGATTCAAATCTAACATTCTAACCACTACACCACACTGACTCTCTACAGCCATCTCCCCATGTAGTAGAGTATTCTCCCCAGGAATGGTCTTGGGGCAACATGTTTTCAGGTTTTCACCAGCACTTGGGTTTGCACAATACTGATTGGCTGAATCGCACAATGTTGTGCCATTCATGAAGCCACCTCCTCTCCTTTCTCAGAGACGGTGTACGCAGAGTGCTGAAAAAATGGAGAGAAACATAACTTGCTTCACAGCAGCAGCAGCAACAACAAATCCACACCACTCGTCTTCACATGTATGGTCTGTGGGCAGCTAAAAGGAGATACAGCGGTGTCTCCTCATCATGCACCCAACTCACTCATTACACCCAACTGCTTCAGACACACTGAGCAGGAGTCAAGACAAAACAGATCCATGCAGGATTTGCAGGGAAGGTCCTTTTGCTGATTATGGGAGGAAAAAGTTGAAGAATTATGCTGTGAAAGTTTCAATATTGAACTGAGTAATCACAAATGATATTTGCAGTGCTAGGAATGTCTGCAATCCTTAGAACAATTACATAGAGGAACTGCTCATGTTCCTTTATAAACAGAGTTGGGAAAGGATTAGGTATGATTGATGAGCTGGAGTGGCTTCCTCTGCCTCATCTTTGATGTCATGGAACTTTTTAAGAACCAGCCTTTCCCTTGACAGAATAAACAAACACAATATTCATATCAAGGTATTTTGTATCAGTGAATCCTGTTAGCATTCACAGGAGAGAGAGATATATATATGGAATGGAAAATGTCAAAGTGATCTCAGAGATAATGAAATGACATACCTTTGGCATCAACATTTGCATGGGAAGATCACTTTATAGAGAAAGCAGTAATGTCTGTCAACCAAACCTAGGTCATAAAAACTGTCTCAAGAATATACATATTTCTCTACATCAGGCCTGCACACATAAGGTCCAGGGGTCAGATCTTGCCTGCATGGACTTGTTTACTGGCCCCCATATCCTGCAGAAGGAACCATGAAGAGCTCTAGGACTGCAACCTGAAAGCAACTGCGACTGAGGGAGGAGAGGACTTGGTATTTGTTTGGGACTTGCATAGACACTCCAGGTGCCCCACTGACTGAGCCGGGGCAGACCCTCTAATGGCCACGGTCCTTGGTTAAAAGTGAGTCCCTTGACAGGAGAAAAGATAAATAAGTAATTAATAATTGCTTTCTGAACACAATTATTTTTAATAATTAATGTTAATGTAATAATGCAATGAAAATTGACCTCTGCATGCCAAGTCGTAGATGGTTTTGGCCCACTGGGGCATTTGCATTATGCATCCCTGCTCTATGTAAATCAAGAATTTGACAAAAAAGTTTTGTGTTTTAACTTTTCAAGAGACACAATTCAATCACTCCTTAAATTAAATATATTTATATGCATTTTATGTTTAAAATGTCACCTTACAAATGCTGATATTTTGTATCTTTTGGTAGGGTTGTATTCATGTTGAATATTAAAGGAAACAATTTTTAGGACCACATGAGATGATATATTAAACCTGTGATTATCTCTCATGCTTATTTTGTGCTCAGAAATAGAAGGAAGGACCCCAATCCAGACTGGGATTATAACAAGTGGGGAAGGGGGATGTAACCCTCCCCCAATACCTATGCTCAGAGGCACATGTTACCAAATTCTTCCTAAATAAACTCATTCCCAGCTCTTGCTGTTGTCACCAACCTATGCAGGTAGTACACATGGAGGGGCATGGAGGATCTAGCCAAATTGTGCTTTCATGGTTACGATGTTGTAGGCCAGTACAATATCTCAGAATGGACATCAGCTCTCATGCCCTCATGGTGTGAACATCATGGAGCATTGAATCTCCTCATTTTCTGGAGCTCGGTTGGATTCGTTACATCCATAACTAGCCCTAAACCAAAGTTGTTCCCCGCCCTTTAATTGAATATATTGTCTAACTGGACCCTTCACAAAAATGATCAGGGATCTATCTGTCGCTCAGTGAAAGAGCATCTGCTTTGCATGGAAAAGGTTCCAGATTCAATTTCTGGCATCACCAGGTGCCACTCCTGCCAGAAACCCTAGAAAACCACTGCTAGTCAATGTAGGCAGTACTGAGCTAGATAGACCAATGGTATGACTCCATATAAGGCAGCTTCCTATGTAACCTTTATTTATTTATTATGACTGCAGCCTGATGCATAGCCTAGCTCCGATTCAACAAACCATAGGTAGCCAACATTGTTGGTGTGCCACAAGTCAAATCTAAACCAGGGGCAGCCCTTCCATGAGGCAAGGTGAGGTGGTTGCTTCAGGCATCAGATTATTGGTGCTCTAGCAAGGTGGCAAGATACTCTTCAACCACCTAGAAGACTTAGAAAAGAAGGCAGAAAGAAAGGAGGCTGAAGAGAACAAAAAGCATATAAACCTATGTGCCACAATAGAACATCATCCTAAATTATTTTTCAAAAGGTTGTGTAAACTGTGGACGATGCAAGTCATTTAATGGTACCAGAGAAAGACATTCTGTTCTGGTAGCTCCAGGTCTTAACACTCACATCAGTTCCAGAGGATGAATACAACTGAAGGAAGCCCGGGCGGGTACATGGCTGGGAGAGTCAGTCGTGTGACTTGCCTCTGGGGGGGGGCAATGCAGTGGGCCCCCAGAAAACTGTCTCCCCTTGCCCTATTATAGTTACGCCCCTGAGCCCAATCGCCCACTGAGATCATCCAGAGAGGTTCGTCTGCAGCTGCCAGCAGCTCATCTGGTGGCTACGCAGGGACAGGCCTTCTCTGGTGCTGCCCCGAGACTCTGGAATGCATTCCCTGCCAAGATGACAGCCTCCCTATATCTAACAACTTTTTAAAAAATCCTTAAAGACATTTTCACCTTTTCACCCAAGCTTTTAAATTTAATGGTGGCTTTAAATTGTCATAAGGTTTTTATTTTTTCTGTTGTTGTGTGCCGCCCAGAGATAGCATACAAATTTGATAGATAGATAAAGTGTGTGTGTGTGTGTGTGTGTGTTTGTTTTTCTTTCCCCACCCAGAGCCTTGATCCAGTTGTGCCTCTGGTCTACTAAACCAAAGAACATGTGGCAGTGCAATGTGGGAGTGATGCCAGTGGTTAGTGACCTGTCTGGACAGAACTATAACATAGCATGTCCTATGTGGCACAGGTATCATAGCTACTCCATGGATTAAACCTTCACACAGATTATGTGGAACTAAAAAATGGATTCTAGACAGAGAATTTGATGGCTGAAGCAAATGAAGTCTCCACCAAACATAAAAAAATCACATTACACTCAAAATCCACTAAGTTACCAGCAATAACTATGTGGCTGAAAAAGGTTTTGGACACCTGAAAAATGAAAACAGTGAGTTTCATAATATATGTGGAGAAGTGACTGAAAAAGACCAATTATTTGATAGATAAATTGACGTGAATTGTTGATTATTGGAATCTGCAGTGTAATCACATAGCTTTGGAAAAAAAACACATATGCTCTTTTATAATAATTAATTAAAAACATTAAAAGGAAATAGCCACACTTCAGGTGGGTCTCTCTTATGATTTCTTGGTGTAATTCATCATATATCTGAGGCTCTATATCTTGGTGGCTTTTGGGAAGGCCTTAAAGTCTTTCTTTGACAGCCTTTTAGTCAAGTTTTAAAATGGTTTATAACTGTTTTAAACCATTTTAATTGTTTGTGCATTTTATGTTGTAAACCATCATGAGATTTATTGGGTGTAATTTATATAATTACATATAAATGTAATTAATTAATTAATTAACCTGGACCAAGAGCATTCTAAAACTTATCTAAGAGGTTAAAAAATATGTAGGTATATTTTCACATCTAGGATGTGTATATGCGAGATATGTGCATTACCACCAGCCAAAAGGTATGGCTAACAAGTCAGAATGTCTTTTTTAATGTTTCAGAGGACCCTAATGCCCTCAATCTGATCTGGAAGTAAAACTGTTATTTCCAAAATTTTATCCCTGTAAGTACTATGCGGGATACTATACTATCCTCTGCAGGCTTAATTTCAAACTTGGAATGCCCAGAGAATATGGTGGCATGCTATCAATGGTGAAACTTTAGAACGGTTTCTTGTCAGAAATGGTGCAAAGCAGTGAGCCTTTTCTCATAATCAGTGAGAAAGGGCTTGGGGCACAAGGCAAGAAAAACCTACCTCCCCTACAGACACTTGCCCCATCTGTGCTGGGCATGCAGATGCCCACAAAGATACCGGCTTCCCACATGCCCACAAAGAAACCGGCTTCCCCCGGCAGTGCAGAGGTTTGAGGGCCAGGATGTGTCACCCGGCCCACGGAAATCTGATAATGCACAGCATGAGTGCATTTTTGTACTCAGGGTACTCAGTGCTAATTTTCTGAAACCTGTCAGGCAGCCAGCTGCAGCATGAGGAGGCAGGAGGGCTCTGAATACCCCCTGGGAACCTTTCAAGTACCTCTAGGGATACTAATACCCCCTATTGGGAACCCCTGTACTAGCTGAAAGACTCTTCCACCCATGGAAGGGCTATTTCCAGCTAGAAATTATATGTTTTAGCCTGTAATTTCCTTATTCATTATGTTTCTCATACTGCAATGCAAACTTCAATTCACTCTGATTCTGCAGTGCAGGAAGTCTTCCATTAGCACTTGTGCAAGAGTTCACAGAACAGTATTAAGTAATTTTCTCCTTCCGCTCACTGTTCTTTGGATCTAAGCCATTGTGTATTATTTCTTCTAGCAAATGAGCACACTTCTAGCTAAGGCAGTTACCAAAGACCGCACACAGTTTGGGAGAAGGGACATGCCACCCACACACTCCTGGGGTTATGACCATGGCAATGATCTTAACCTTCTTTCTTGCAAAAGGTCATGGGAAACAGTTGCAGATCCAGTTCCTAGGCTTGAGGAAGCTAGGACAAAAAACATGGCTGATCACTGGTGTTTCTTTGTTCATCAATAGATGTCTCTTAATGTGCACAGGCTCCCATTTTCCTTATTAGTGTCCTTATTTTTAGTCTGCATGCTCAAATGTCTTTGTCTGGGGCTAGTCTCCCTGTGCACCAGCAACACGGATCCTTTCAGGCAGATACCCATCCCCACAGAGTTTTAACTGTTTATCAGCTTATCCTGAAGACCAGGGGCGTAACTACAATTAGGCAAGGGGAGGTGGCTGCCTGGGGGCCCCCACGCCTCAAGGGCCCCCCCTGAGGCAAGTCACATGACTATATATTGTGATGTGTGTGTGTTTGTATCAGCGAGGTGCCCATTTTAAAATTTTGTCTCTGGGCCCACTCCAGCCTTGTTACACCCCTGCTGAAGACAGAATCACTGAGTAGTCCGTAATACCTAGACCACTTACTCTTGGAATGGTCTCACTAATGTCCAAATGAAATCAAAAGATCTACTCCATTACTGATTTAAGTTGATCAAATAATGGATAAACTGATTTGAGGAATGTAGCCAACCAAAATCAGTGTGCAACAGCAAGACCAAATTACTTCTGAGAAGACCTATTATTTATTCATTCATTCATTCATTCATTTGATTTATATACGGCCCTTCCAAAAATGGCTCAGGATGGTTTACATCAAAACAAAAACAAGTAAAATCATTTAAACATTAAAATCACTTAAAACCAACATTAATAATTTAAAACTTAATTTTAACTTTTAAATAATAATTATAATTATTAATTATATACAGAAGCTTTCCAATTGCCTTTCTGCATTGATTGTTAGCTGGTAAAGGCTCGCTGTCTCCATCTTGCTTCCAGAAATTAGCATCCATTGGTGTACTGACTTCATTGGCATCTGTCAGTCCCAGGCATTCTAGAAGATCCTTTATCTTCTGCTTCCGGTTGAGAAGTAATGTCCCATTCTCTTCTCTTTCTATTTGGATGCTAAAGTAATAGGAGATGCTTCTGAGTTCCTTCAACTGTATTTCCTTGTTCAGTTGCTGTACAATCTCATGGCTGTCTTGTTTTTCCTTATATATAATAATCATGTCATCCATGTAAGTCAGGATGTAAGTACATCCATTGTCTCTGAATCTTGAATATAGACAGGGGTCAGATTTTCCTTGTGTGAACCCCTCCTTAAGTGGCAGTTGATTCATTTTCTCATTCCATGCTCTGGCTGCTTGCTTTAAGCCACAGATGCTCTTTTGTAGTTTGCACACAAGCCCCTTCTTTTCAGATACCTCAAAGCCTGGTGGCTGTTGCATGTAGATGTCTTCCTTGATTTTCCCATGAAGGAAGGGAAATCTTCAGGGAATCTTCATTGGGGCCAGTAGAGGGAAGGTGGGGGATCAGGAAAAATGTATGCATGTATGAAATGTTCCAGCATGAGGAGAGCACTAATCCATTATCTGGATACTGCTCACTGAGATTTCCCCCACTCTTCATGGCATTCTTGTGCATCCTAGAAGCCCTAGGTACAGCCCAAGACCAGTGTCCATTGAATGAGGCTAATCAGTATGAGTCTGGTTAATTCCTCACAGACTCTATTTTAAGGTTGTTAAGGACTATTGCACCATGCAGTTTGTTTTTGGTTTTTTGCTTTGCTTAACATCCAACCAGGGAAACTCAAAAGCTTGTTTGAGATTTTATGTCATTTTAGTTGGTCCTATGATATTACTACAATTGTGGCTTTGGGGTTTTTTTCGAATTGACCAAAACAGCCATCTTTTCCGATGGATACAAAATTGCCTATAATTAGAAAATAATGTTCTCTTAGCAGAGTTGATTATTTGGCAAGCGTACTATTACAGTGCAAACCATATCAACATAGTATTAGAAAAACCTGTAAAAATGAATGTAATGTTGAGGAAAAAATATCTTGCAGATCACAAATCTTGCTGAGTGATCAACAAGAATGTACTCCACCCTTTGGAAACCAGCAGAACGTTGAACACATGGAATAATACATTTCCTACCATGCTACATTCTTTCCTTTGTGCTCTCACATCTCATTTATTTCCATTACAGGCCCCATATACTAGCTGTTGACCCCTAGGAAATACCCTCCCAAAAGCAACAAGGAAATATGAACAGAAAGCCCTGGTTCAGATGCAACACAAGATTGAATCCTGACTTTGCACAACATCTTTTACCTACAACATCTCTTACTCCTGGTCATGAGTACTTCCCCTTGCATGCAAAAGGAAGGGGAAGTGCATGCACACTCAGCTTGGGAATATTGCATGGAATCAGGATTGAATCTTGGCTGTACGTTACATCAGAAGTGGGATAGAATGTAAAGGCAATATATGTAACATGCAATGTTTGTAAAATAAAGTGTGCCGTTGAGTCGGTGTCAATTCCTGGCAACCACAGCGCCCTGTGGTTAGTGGTGTGCACGGAACCACAGAGGCGCGGTCCGGCACTGGGAGGGGGTCTAGCTTTAAGGGCGGGGGGTAGTACTTACCCCTCCCGCCGCTCTTCCCCCTCCGGCGCTGCAGTTAAAAGTGAAGTTTTGGGGGCGGCAGCATTCCTCCCTGCCGCCCCTGCCCCCATCGTTGTCTGGAAGTAGAGTAATGTACCAGCACGCATGCATGCATCGCGGCGCGCATGCACCTATCACCGCCGTGCGCGTGCTGCACAGGTTTAAGCCTAGCCTTAAATTCAGGAGAAGCAATGGTGGGCAATCGGTGGGGGAAGATCTGACCTCCATATGCTGGGTGGAGAGGCCTATCAATTGTTCTGGGTAGGGAGGCATTCTAACCTCCTACCTGCCCAGTAGTCCTGGTCACTGGACCAATGGAGGCCAGGTCTACCCAAGGCCTCCTGCATTTAACATACAGACCCGCCCTCCATAGGAACATAGAAATCTGCCTTCTACCGAATCAGACCATTGGTCCATCAAGCTCAGTATTGCCTACACAGACTGGCAGCAGCTTCTCCAAGGTTGTAGGCAGGAATCTCTCTCAGCACTATCTTGGAGATGCTAGGGAGGGAACTTGGAACCTTCTGCATGCAAGCATGCAGCCCTGGTCCCTGCAACAAAAGCAGCCAGATATACCTGCCAGCGTTCTTTCTTGGACTGGTAGTCCTGTCCTCTGGGAACTAGTAGACCTGACTGCTGGCTCAAAGGGGGCCAGGTTTGCTACACATTTTGCACATGCGGGTGGGCAAATACTGGACAGATTACCTTTCCTCAAAGGACATAGTTTTTCATGGAAATGAGGACATAACTAGCCCTATCCAGCACAGAATAAGCACAAACATGTAGAAATAGTGGAATTTTTTCTGCACGGAACAGATTATGCACTTGTTTTTTCCTGTACGTTAAACAGTATTAAAAGTAGCCTTTTAAAAACCTGTGTTCCCTTATAAAAATTAGCATATAGAAACAGTTTTGTAAATGATCGTTTAAAATTTGTAACCTAAAAGTACACTGTAATAAGGCTGTTTATATGAGCAGCCCTACTGGGGTAGGACTGTTCGTGTGAAGCACCAAGATCGGAGTCAATCCCAGCACTGTCCCGCCAGGTAGCCCAGGTCTTTACCATGGGATTTTACTGAGGTACAAGGGCACGCACACACCCTCTTACATCAGTCCCTGGTTGTGTGTCTGCAGGCAGCCCAAGCAGACACAGAGCCGAGAGCGCCCGGCTTGTGGGGAAATTCCCCAATGTATCACACTACTCACATGGTACAATCTAGAATTTCTGGAGCCCGGGCTGCATTTTCCCAGCCTCCAGAACACTGGACAACTACTGGCGGTGCTGCTTGTGAGGGCACACAAGCAGCACTGCCAGGAATCCTACATGGATCGTCAGGAGGAAAGGTAACGTTGCTCCTGCCTTCCCCCCTGCACCCTCCCCACCCCGCTCACAGATCATGAGAACAACATTACATTTTATGACCACTATATGTTCTATTAAACATCTTGCACATAACATTTTGGTACAAATTCAACACCTTCAATTTTTTCTTTCTTTTAAAAAGTTCCAAGAACAATAATGAGGGGAAAATATAAAAAATTTACATTTTTCTTTCACTACAGAATTTAGGTTCTGGATTTACAGGATTGTATCATCTGCTTTATCATTAAAACAATTATTCCAGACAACCAAACCCACCCTTCAAGGCTTCTCTATTTTGGAAGTATTGTATCTTCAGTCCAAAAATGTAGAAATAAGTCCAACACTGACATTTTTGGATTGATTTACTTCCACAGAATCCAGTTAAAAATTACACATGACATATTCCATATGTGATAGTTCCAAAAAATTAGCAAATCTTTCCAAATATGGGGGCTTGGGGAATGCCTGTTTCCACCAGCAAATGGAAACAAAAACTGCTTTGGATTCTTGTTGAAGAACATTTAACATTATCTATCATTTCATACATTGGTCAGACTGTAAACCACATAACACCATTAACCTTTACATTAAGCACTATGGTACTTACAGTAAGCTCCACAAAAGCAACAATGCTGTCCATAACCTAGTTAAAGTGATGTTCTTGGATTTAAACTGATCAGCAACCACTCAAAAGCCCATTTACCATGGAAAACAGCTCCACAAAACCCAGTGGCATTTACACCTATATAATGAGCCATTTATCACGATCAGAGGAGGAAACTTAAAATGCTTACTTCCCCTGCAGACAATCCTTGACTTCTGACTGGGTGAGTGGATCACTTGCCCAGATGTTTGCTGGCTGCTACCAGCAGCCGGGAGGTTTGGGGACTGGGAGGCCCCTGGAACCCCCATAATGCACAAGGCTAGTGTGTGGTGCGTTATGGGGAGCCTCCTGATGCAGACCAGGAGGCTACTCATGTGTAGGTGCCAAGTGGAGCCACGTGGTGCCAACACACGATCTTCTAGCCAGGGGTGAGAGCGTGCTCGCGCCCTTAAGCCTGACTAACAGCCAAGGCTCCCTACAGGGTTTGCCGCCATCTTCTCACACACAGGCAGAACCGGACTGGGCTTCCTTAGCCCGGATTTGCCTGCTCATGAGAATAGCCTCAATATATTGTATGATCAGGATGTTCGTTTAATTGAAGACAATGGGATTAACATCCTGATCTCATAGAGGGCATGCTACTTAAACAGACATAAATGTGTTTCAGATTTTGAGTTTCACTTTTTTTCACTGACATCAAATGAAGCAGGTAAATATGATTTAGGTATCCAAATAGTTAAGGTTGTCCCAGAAATCAAACTGGAAGTGTGAATAGCCTCTAAAAAGTGCCAGGATCTCTGTCTTGCTAATCAAATAAATGTAGTTACAGGCATTCTCACATCATCAGATACTGTTGTTTGCACCCAGACCCAAGGAGACACGGACACAGAAGTATTATGGAGGAACTGGTCACTTTATTAGGGGTACAAGGTTTTAAGACAGTGCCTGCACAGGCACGGCAGCTGGGGTTGGCATTCAGAGCAGCAACAGTGCGGGCTCGGATGGGGGGGGCACCACGTGGCCACCCCCGCCCTAGAATCTCATGGCACAGACACCTCGGCTCCAGGCGGCCCACCTTCCAGAAGGGGGCGCCCTTCGTTGCCGACCTAAGGTCAGGACCCTGCAATTTACATCACCTGTCCGACGCTGTAAAGCCATACGGAAGGGTGTCGGTTGCAGGGAGGTGGGAGCAAGGCAGCATCCCTGATCTGTAAAGCCTCAAGGGATCTGCCCCTCCACCTTACAGCTAAAGCTTACCAAAGGTGCCGCACCGCATCAGCCGCTCACCTCCGCACTGTGCCCGCCAACCCCGTGGTAAAAGTGACCACAAGCTATTCCCTGGCTAACTAATCAATCCCGCTAAGCAACCTTGCTACTAACTGGTATAGGTTGAGGCAGGCGAAAAAAGGTGCACGCTAAGGCCAATCAAGCGTATACCCAAAAAATTCCTGCCCAGCCCCAAACGGCGACCAGCAAAGCCCAACCTATGCCAGAGGGAGGGAGGGAGGGTGCTCGGTCAGGGAAGGACTGAGCCGGCACAGGCCTGCTGCCGGTTCACTGCTGCTAGCCCCGCCTCCGAGACGGAGCCGGGCCAATGGGAGCTAGCTCCCAGTGCCACGTGCTCCAGGGGGTGGGGCTGAGGGCAAACAAGCCGTGCAGCCTAGAGCGGCTGCGATCGGCTGGCTTCTTCTAACAAATCTTTCTCAAAGTAGGTTTTTCATCTGTGAACAATAAAATGAAAATCCAGTTCAATAGACCTGTCTTTCATTCTCTGTAAAACCTAGTTATATTGTTGGATGGGTGGAAATGTTTTATCTCTCATTTGGTTATCTCAGCTGAACTCCTGGATCCTGTCTGCAGCACCAAGGCAACTATTGCAAAAGATAATGAGGAGGATCTCATGATCAAGGAGACCCGCCTTGTCCGGGTTTGCGGGGAGAGTGGGCTAAGCCTGGTTCTAAAGTAATTTAGTACATCCAAACTATTCATGAACTAGGACAGGCTAAAATATGTAGTCCAAAAGAGGTCCGCACCAATCAGTAAACGAAAACAAGTGACAAGCCACAAAAGGGGCAAAAACATTTAATGTAATGTGGGTGATCATTTATCCCAATGCATTTTGAGTCAGAAATGCTCCTCTCCCACAGATGTGCAAAAACAATAACTTTAAGGTTGGTATGTAGTATAAACAGCAAGAATATTTTTTCCAAATTAATCTAATCCCAGTAAACATATTTTGCTCCAGTTGGAAGCATTACATTCTGTTTACTGTTTACACACTAATCATAAACATGTTTACATTTGTGACTTAGTATAGCCTCTTAAGATTTCTGGGTCAAAATGCATTGGGATAAGTGATCTTCCACATCATATTAAATATTTTAGCACTGCCATTTGTTCTTGCTCACTCAAAACATGGATATGCTTAAAGTGGATAAGGAATATCTAGGTCTATATTAATCATACGAACAGGCCCTCATTAACTTTTCTATTGCTGTGGAAACAATGGACCTCACTCCCCAGCAAACTGACACTTTATGCTGTCATTTTATCTGTGCACAGTGAATGTAATAATGTACATTTCTCCTCCGGTGGCATGTTCCATTACTCTGCAGGAGCTTGAGGCAATGGGATATTGGGTCTAGGAGGTCACATTACTGTTGTACTTACATCTGTGCAACCCCACAGAGTGTGTGGGAGTAAATCAACAACAAATATGTCCTTATGCTTTCTCCAAAGGTATGTGCAGTCTGTCTCACGTGTACCTTTCCTTTATACACAACTCATTATTTGCATTCTCTTTGTTTTCTACAATGCTGTCTTTTCTTTTTATACTTGCCACAAATACCAGTAATATGTGGGGAAACTGCAGAAGGAATGTGTTGCTAATGTTTTCTTAATAAGATGAACCCTACACTTTAGAAGCAGAACATTTGTTTCATTTTATCCTGCTTGTCTTGAGGAAGCATAAACAAACTATAGACCGTGGCTACACAAAATGTGACCCAAATCTTTATAGGAGAATATGGAGCCATACATGCTACAAAGCTGCATAATGCAAACTTCCATTTTCTGGCCAAAGGCATGTTACTCTAGTACAAATGAAAGCACATTTTGTCTGATTTCTAAGGCATGCTTTTTTCCCCTCTGAATAAAAAATTGAAGGCATAAAGCTGAAAAAGTTTATGTAAAGATGGGACTGTAGCTCGGTGGTAAAGCATCTGCTTTGCATGAAGGTCCCAGGTTCAATTCCTGGCATCTCCAGCTATTGCTGAGAGATATTCCTGCCTGAAACACTGGAGAGCTGCTGCCAAACTGTGTGAACAATATTGAGTTGGATGGATCAATGGTCTGATAGAGGCAGCCTCCTGTTTAACCAACCAGAGGAGCCAATCTCCTGTTCTTCTGCATTCATCACTGATTTGAGTGTGGCAGGCTCCAAATGGAAAGCAGGCAAGGCCAGAGAAGCAAATATGTAGCTGGCATCCTCTTCTGCGGGTGGGTGCCTTGGGCTCAGAGGCGTAACTGGGGAAAACAGCGCCCAGGGCAAGCTCTGCCTCTGAAATTGCACCCCCGCCCCCCTAATCCTAACCCTACCTGCACCCTGGCCGGCGGGCGGCCCGACGGAGTCGTCGTGTGCCCCCTGGGATGGCTTGTGGGGAGTGAGCGCACAGCGTGGCAGTGGCGGGCGGCAGCAGATCACTGAGTACAGAGCGACACCGAGGCCTGCCGTCTGGCCCAGCGTTGCTTCCCAACTGCGAGGCGGTGGCGGGCTGCGGCAGATCACCGAGTACAGAGGGATGCCGAGGCCTGCCGTCTGGCCCGGTGTTGCTTCCCAACTGCGAGGCGTGCCTGTGCAGTTGGGAAGCGACGCCGGGCCAGATGGCAGGCCTCGGTGTCGCTCTGTACTCGGCGATCCGCCGCAGCCCGCCACCGCCTCGCAGTTGGGAAGCGACACCAGGTCAGACGGCAGGCCTCGGCGTTGCTCTGTACTCGGCGATCCACTGCCGCCTGCCACCGCTGCGCTGCACGCTCACTCCCCACAAGCCATCCCAGGAGGCACACGACGACTCCGTCGGGCCGCCCACCGGCCAGGGCGCAGGTAGCGGCGCCGCCGCGAGCTGGCGGGCGTGCGGCTGTAAAAAAATTTTTTTTTTCAGGGAGAGGGGTGGTGTCATGGCACTTTTTGGCGCCCCCCACGTAGCCCACCAAAGTGGCACCCAGGGCACGTGCTCTGCCTGCCCCCCCTATAGTTACGCGTCTGCTTGGGCTTAGAGAAGCTTTTCACTATTTTATCATTTTATTATTCACAGCACAGTTTGGGAGATAGTATTCAAACAGTTGCATACTCCTTGGCTTTTCTATTTATTGCTCTTTAATCATACATTGATGGGACATATCCTAAAGAGGTCTGAATCAGTGAACTAATATGCACTAGGAAACTTTTGGACCAACCATCTTGCACTTGACCACAGAGGGAAGCAAGAAAGAAAATTTGGATCTTCTCTGTGCCAAACAAGCTGTGTCATGGAAGTCCAATTATTTGAACTCCCAATGTCTTGCTCTTTTTCCAAAATCAAGGGGGAAAATGGGGTCCACAGAATGGAAGGGGGGGGGGAATGCAAGACCCGTGAACAGAAGAACAAAAATATAAAAAATGAATGAATAATGAATAAATAAATAACCAGCTCTCAACAGACGTGAAAATAATCAAACACATCTACATAACACATATAAAAATACAATATGATACCAAGTAGAATTGCAAAATACAATGAAAGAATGAGAAACCAGTATACAGGTGTCCAAACAAAGTCCGAGATGTCTTCAAAGTGAGAAATTGAAGAGAACATACAGTACAGGTAATGAGTCCTCAAATACAAAGGGAGGAGACGATGTATTCAGTAAGATGTAATAAATGCATGTAGTTCAAATCATGAAGCCTTCATTCGAAGAACACAAGCAACCTGCTCTGAATGACTGATAGATGATGGAGGACAAGGCACACCAGGGAAAAACCACAACAGCCACCCCAGGATAAAGAGCTGTTTCGCCACAAGCTTCATCAGGGGCTGGTTCCCATTAGTACAGGACAAAAGTAGAAAAGCATTTCTTATACAGTCAGATTTCTCCAAGCATGTTAAAGCCTCACCTGCGTTTTTTAAAGCCTCAGGATTTATCTCTTCAGTTTCTCATTTGTAAGACATCTCGGACTTTGTTTGGACACCTGTATATACTAGTTTCTCGTTCTTTCATTGTATTTTGCAATTCTACTTGGTATCTTACTGTATTTTTATATGTGTTATATAGATGTGTTTGATTATTTTCATGTGTGTTGAGAGCTGGTCATTTATTTATTCATTCATTATTTATTCATTTTTTTATGATTTTGTTTTTCTGTTCATGGGTCTTGCATTTTCTTCCCTTTTTCCAAAATCAGCTGCACGAGGAGGGATGCAGATCAGGGGAATGGCCAATCAGGGACAGACTCCCTTTTGCTGTGCACTTGTGCAGTGTTTTTCAAGTCAGGGTTGCAAAATGCATTGCTTGAAATACCCAATTGTTCCCCATGGGTAGCCCCCATAGGATCCTATACTGGTTTGGGGGAAAGTTTAAAAATTGGTCTAAAATCACTTGAGTGCCCACTTCTTTTGTGGGTTGGGTGGTAGGTAGCACTCAGCATGCCCTACCAGACAACCCACTTTGGTGTCCCAAGGAGCTACCCATGGGGAACAATGGGGTGTTTTGCATCATCCTATCGTTTCCTATGGCTGAAACACTCAAAACATTTCAAATTTTGTTCAGTTGAAACAACCGGTTTGACCGCTGTTTGACTAAACCTTTCGGCCAACCGCATTTTGTTCCGAGCTCGGGGAGAGAGCAACTGTTCCTATTCAACCCAGCACAGCATCCCTCTAGTGTCTGCTGGTGACTCCCCTGTTTCTTTTTAAATTATGAACCCTTTTGGGACCGGGAACCATTTTACCAGTTTTACTTGGTTTACTTGGAAAACACTAGGTTTTCCCCCCAGATTAGAAATGGGGGTGGGGTGTTCAAAATTCATTGACCTTTTCCTTTTGGGTAAATACTGGTATAACCAGTATTTAGTTTAAATATAGTATTTAAACTATATTTTTAAGGCGATCGTATTAAATCGAGAGTCATCTTCTAATTGGGTAAATATGGTATTCCCCACCCTTTATGTAAACCATTTTGAGAATTTTTGCCAAAAAGCAATATACAAATAATTCACAGAATGCTCATTTACAGTGCAATTTAAGGCAGGCCAGTAAAAACATAGAGGCTATTCACACGCTCTGCAAAAATCGGACTAAGGGAGCCAAGCCCAATTTTTGCATACCATGTGAACCACCAGGCTCAGCTGCAAACCCGGTGGTTCCTGAGCGGGTAACCCGCTCAAGTAACCCTCCCCTTAAACCGGGTTTGTGGAGCGAGCACTCTGCAAACCCATTTTGTTTTGTTTTGCTTGCGAGTTGGTGCAGCGTGGCTCCGCGGTATGGCTACTCATGAGTAGACCCCCGGCTGGGAGGCTGAAAAGCAGCCTCCTGGCTGCGGGGTCTCTCCGGCATACCCTGGGCGCTTGCGCACAGCCTGCTGGAGATTCTGGGGGCCACATGGCCCCCGAACTCCCTAGCCCCTGCCGGCTCCATCACGGAGCTGGCAGTCGTGTGGGCGGTTGATCTGGCCACCCCGGCAGGGCTTTCCGATCGTCTGTGGGGAGAGTAAGCTTAGCCCGCTCTCCTTGCTAACCCGGACAAAGCGGATCTCACTGATCGCGTGACCCGCCTCATTGCCTTCAGCCCTCCTTTGCCAAGGGATGTAAACAAATAGGCTATTCTCACGGTCATACAAAATCAAGCTAAGGGGGCCTAGCCTGATTTTGTATGCCCATGAGAACCACCAGACTCATAGCCAAGTCCGGTCTCACGAAAGCGGGTCGCCCGCTAAAACCACCCTCCCCTAAGCCCAGGTTAGCGGAGCGAGCGCTCCGCTAACCCGGGATTTTCAATTGTGAGTTGCTACGGCTCCATGCTGCAGCCTCCCGGCCTGGGGGTCTCTCCAGCATGCCCTGTGCTCTTGCAGAGGGCATGCTGGAGCTTCCGGGAGCCACGCAGCCTCCAGTGCTCCCAGCCCCCACCGGCTTTGTAACGGAACCAGAAGTCATATGGGTGGCCGGTCTGGCCACCCAGAACAGACTGACTGCTCGTCTGTGGGGAGAGCGGGCTTAGTCCACTCTCCCTGCAAACCCCATCCAGGCTCTTCTCACCGATTGTGAGAAGAGCCTCAAAGATTGCCTTTCCTTCTGTCAAGAGACAACATAGTGTTTGCAGGATCAAATTGCTAACAAATGCGGAAATAAAATATTTCCTTAAGATTCCAAATCCGAAGAAAACAATACAACCAACTTAAGGCTTGCCATTGGCTGGCTTTGCAACTTTACAGAAATGCTGCTACATGCACAAACATTACCCCCTTTACACAGTTGGGCTGTACAGTTTGTACAGTTGGGCTGTACAGATTTATTAACTTTGCCAGGCCTGAAGGGCAAACCCCCCCCCCCGCCCCCCGCCAATAGACTGTTTCCTTCATTTAAAAAAAAAAGACTGAATATTTATTTTCCTCTTCCTTCCCCCTTCCAATAATGCTGCCACATTGTCACAAAGGATAGACTCTCTCACAGCACTGGAGCACAGCAATGAATAAATCCTGCAAAGGACAGCGATGAACTCAGGTAGCTATGTCTTTGTGAAGTCACTGTGGTGAGGATATGAACTTAGAATCCATGAGAGATATGAACCCACATCTTCCATGGGCGGACTTGGCCAGTTGAATGGCGAGTATTGGCTGTCAGCCCTCCAGCAAACCCAGGTGTCATTTTGCCTAGATAATTTCTGAGCTCTCCTCCCTTGGAGGCTTTTATGAAAGGGCTGGAAGAAGATGCTTTAGTTATTGGAAGGATACGTTGTCTTGGGACAGAGAGCAGGTTTAGGTGGATCCAATAGGTCCCCTCAAATCTATTTGATTAAATTCACCACAGCTGCAACGTCTGAGAATAGTATTTTCCATTGCAAAGGGATTTTTCTTTTGGTCCAAAGGGTATTTTAAGGCTAGAGCAGATAAAGTCCAAGCAATATTTGCCAACTCTGATTTGAAGATTGAATATAACAGTTTGTAAGCTGGGAATTCATGCTACAGTGTGAGAGAAGCAGATGCAAGGCTCAGATAAGCAAAACTCTATAGCTGAGATAGAAATAAGACAAATCTGAATCCACACTCTAGACCTATACGTAAAGTGAAAAATTGAATTATTATGCATGACAGAAAATGAGAGATTTCTGGTATATCTGAGAAAACCTTCTCTTAGGTCACTAAATAGCTTTATGCTACATTTTCCAAGACAATAATGATGTCCCATACCCAAGGGAACAATAGAACATTTGAATAGAAATGTACTTTACGTTCAACAGAGGACTAAACAAAGGGCTGGAAGCCCAGAACACTAATTCTGACTTTATCCACTATTTAGACTTTCTCTGAACTTGGGAGATCAGTTGATGGTTTTATAAATGTCTCTGTCTTTCTAACTAATCAACCCCTCAGAGGTAAGCTCTCCTAGTCTTCATGATAGAACAGGAAATAAATCAAGATGTGTTCCATTCACGCATATCTTCAGATATTTGTTGTGTGAGAGGGATGGAAGGAGTTTCAGAAGATCAAGGGAAATATCGGTACAGGTCTGACTAAGAAGATGATTTAATAGACAATAGCACAGAAGATGGTTAGGGGGGAAAGGTATATGCTATCATTCATTTTATCAGAGTTCCTTGATGTATGCATAGATAAATTGTGCCTTTGAGTCGATGTCGACTCCTGGCAACCACAGAGCCCTGTTGTTGTCTTTGGTAGAATAGAGGAGGGGTTTACCATTGCCATCTCTCACGCAGTATGAGATGATGCCTTTCAGCATCTTCCTATATTGCTGCTACCCGATATAAGTATCTGGGAAGCATACCAGTGGGGATTCGAAACAGCAACCTCTTGCTCCCTAGGCAAGTTACTTTCCTGCTGCGCCAGTTGGGGACAAACTACATATTACATGCAAATAAGCTTCAGATAGACTCAGTGGCCAACAAGATCTGCAGCTCTCTGGTGGGGGAAGGAGGTCAGCAGACTTGCAAGCAGTCTTTAGCATCTATGTGCTACATAAGAACAGTCCTGCTAGATCAGGCCCAAGACCCATTAAGTACAGCATCCTGTTTCGCACAGTGGCCCACCAGATGCCTCTGGGAAGCCCACAAGCAAGAGCTGAGGGCATGCCTTCTCTCCCCTGCAAGTAGTATTTAGAAGCATCTTGCCTCTGAGGCTGGAGGTGGCCTATAGCCTTCAGACTAGTAGCCATTGATAGGCTAAAGACTGCTTTGAGGGAGGGAGCAATTTTTGTCTCTCTTCCCTCCCTCCCTCCCTCCAAAAGGCAAGCCCTTTCTACTTGTATCAATCTGTTCCAGAGGATTTCTCTGCCCTCAGGAACATATTTACACAAGTAGATGCTAAAGCACTTAGCCACTGAGATCACAGTCTAAAATGTTTGTGATGAAAATATTCTACGTGCAACCAGACTTTCAGCACTTTACAGAGCCCAGCAACTTCCTTTGTCCTCAATAAGATCTCTTGAATGCAGAACAGTTTTGAAACTATGTGACATATGACAAGACTCTCGGCTCATCCTCATGCCAGTGCAGGGAAAGATCCTTTAAGCCAGTAGTAGGGCTGGTAGGCTCCCTGTAATAACTAGGGATGTTCACGGAACTGGCGAGGGCTAGTCTGATGGTGGGGGTGGGATAACTTTAAGGGCAGGGGAGGGTGCACTTACCCCTCCCTCTACTTTCCCCCGCCAGTACTGGCTGGAACACTGGTCCGACGGGGCGGAAGTGTACATCCCTGCCACCCCATCTGCTCTTTGGACAGGAAGTAGGCGGAATTAGCTCTCGCGCTTGCACAAGTAGGGGGCTGTCGTGCTCATCAAGACAATTAATATTTTGAAAGGGACAATCAAAAGCCTGCTTCCTTCAGCTGGATGCAGAGGGCATCACACTACTAATGCTAAGGATAAACTTCAATCGGGGCATGCCAATATTGATCACATGGAAAAGCTCCAAGTTTTGCCAAAGTGCAAAAGACAAGAGAGGCCTGTGATATTTCCCACTGTTTGTATTTTTACTGCACAGCAGCAGTGGGAGAGCTTCCGAATTAGTTCAGAGTAGTGATCTGGAGAGGGCACCAACTCTTCCCCCTGCACCACTTTAGTGATCTCGATCTCTCCCTCTCTCGCTTTGTCACTGCTTCAGTTACATCAACAGGGGCTCCCATTTTCACTCTTTTCCTAACGTCTTCCTTAATTTGAAGCTATTGCTCCTTGTTCTCCCCTCTCAAAAGGCTGCTATTAATACCAATTTTCAATTTATAATATTTCATACTCGGTACAGAGAAGATCAAGCAGAAATTTAATCTATTATATCTCTTCAAACATGGAATTGTGCCCAGATGCTATCCATCTCTAAGAGTGCTTTCAGACATAACACCAAACCGGAGGCAAACATGCCAAAGGTTTGATTTTGTGGTTGTCCAACTGTGTGAAACCTCGGTTTCGTCACCCAACCCTGGGTTGGTTCTCGAACCCAGAAAGCAAATGAGCAACCACCCCCTTGCCCCAAATTTGTGGGTTCCTGTGGGGCGTCCCTCCCTCAGGACCCCCTAAGTTATCAATAGCACCCCTCGCCACCTGGTGGGGTCAAGTGTTTTGCTTATGTATCACCATGTACTTTGATAGTTTTCGCAAGGGAAGTACTGAAACTGGGGGATGGGAAGGGTAGGAAGTCGTCATGCCAGCAAAGGCAGGGAAGCTTTGCCAAAAAGGCACAATAGCACTAGGCATACCTCCACTTACATCATGTCCAATGGTGGCAGCCTCACTACTGTGCTGACAACTTGGACATGGCATGACAATGCGAGCCGAGTGGAGCTTGCTGGGATGGAGTCTGGGCAGCCCCAAAAGAGGAAGGGGTCACTGTGCCCAAAAGCCAGGGGCTGTGAAACTACGGTTGGGTAATCATCTGCGGGATTATTCCCAGTTTTGAGGATTAACCACAGGTTTGTCTAACAGGGTTCCACGCGATGTCTGAAGGCAACCAGAGTTTCTATGAAGGGCTTCTATGGCTTGTGATTCATCCCTCAGATCTCAGTGCATTAGAATTTGGCTCGTTCCACATGAGATTCATTGCTCTGGATGTTGGCCAATGAAATTAATTTAGGTGTTCCCTAGTGTGGAAATAACTAACTTGGACCTCTCTTGTAATATCTTAAAAGTGCAATTTATGAAACATGTGCCATCTATAAAGAGAAGAAAGATACACAAGATACACATCTAAAATTGGTTAGGCCAGATGAGGAACAAACCTTCTCAGGGGGGAACAAATTCTGAAGCTGACGAACTCATGAACTGCTTGTTTTCTTGTGCATATTAACTTACTGGGGTGTCTACTTTAAAAAAGAGGTTTACTACAAGAGACATGACATCTGAATTCCATGACTTGTATGCTTTATACCTAGATGCCACATTACCTTAGTTTGCATTTAATAGGTTGCTTAGTAAATATTTATAAAGCTGAGGAACAGTGATTAAAATTATAAACATTAGTTTGCTGGGGGAAAGTTTCTCCTTGTTTGAACCTTGGATCATTATTAATTGAATAAACCAAAACAGAAATGGGAAAAAATCCAAAACCAAAGGCTTTGACCCTCATTAATATATCAGCTGACAGTTCTGAAAAACTCAAAGAAACAAAGAGACACCACAAATATTTGCTGCCACTCTCTTCAATTACTAATTATAACTCTTTTTCTTACAGATGCCAAACCAATGGTGGAAACTGTATCCATTTAAAAGCAATATGGTTTTCCTCATCAGCCTGGAAGATTATTACCCCTTAATAAGCAACAAAAGGAGGAAACCATACTTGAAGCCACATCACATTTCAAAAAAAGGAGCATTTAGCATACATTTTGGTAAGCCTTTCTTTGTGAGTACAGTATCCAGGTCTGAAGGCTAGATCATTGTATCACCATTCCCATGAGAACTGGTTTTGACAGCAAGGGCCAGTTCAGGTGAAACAAGAGACCATGGTCTTATACTTTGTGAATGTAACTTCTAACTCTCCTGAGCCCACAAACACCCTCCTTCCCATCCCCTTACCTTATTTGCTCATGCTCATCAACATCCTGAATTATTTAAACTATGGACCGGGTCTCACCATCAGCAGCCCCCACAAGCCCCAGTATGCCCTGCACAAGTGCGCAGGGCATACTGGGGAGACCCCTGAGCCGGGAGGCGGCTTTTCGCCTCCCGGCCGGGGGTCTACTCATGAGCAGGTGCGGCGCAAAGCCGCGCCGTGGCTACTCAAGATGGTAAAAAGCAGGTTTTCTGGAGCACTCGCTCCGCAAACCTGCTTTTTACCAGAGGTTCTCAAGCAGGTTTGCTGCTCAAGAAACACCGGGCTCGGCTGCGAGCCCAGTGGTTCTTACGGTCACCAAAAATCGGGCTAGCGTCTGCTAGCCCGATTTTTGCTGATCGTGAGAAGCGCCCCTATTGCTCTGAGGCTCATGAAAACCTGGTTTAACTCAATCAATTGTAGTTTTTCTGGCTTCCAACTAGAATGCAAACTCAGAGTTTGAAGATGGCTTCACATTCTGGTTTGGAGTTAAACCACAGTTTAATTCCACAATTCCAAGCTTTGTACAAGCCACGGAATCATTTTAAAATTAACTAGGATGCTAGCATCATAATTCCCCAATGGAGCCAAGGAGGTAAGAGGAGGGGGAAGCATGTGGCATTGGGAGAGTAAGAAGCTGCATTCGTGTACAAGAAGACCATGTTTTCCCTTTGTTTCTTAACCAGCCTCATGGTTTTCTGGGAATGTGTAGTACCCACAATCATTTATTAGGCCTTTATTACTAGTCTGACACAGCACAAGAAAAGATAGAGCTATTGGAGAGTCTTTCTTGACATCATAAACCGTGCACCATGACACTGCTGTGCTGCTGCTAACTCCAGTAATAATGATACTGGAACACATACCAGCTACATGGACATTAAAAGCAACATTGGATGGACCACACTGAGCCACTGTAGTATCCACAAAGTTGGTTTCATTAAACCATAAATGTAATTTCCTCACCCCTGCTCCTGAAAACTGACCAGTGGAGTAAAGAAATAGGAGCACTAGACAGAGAAATAGGCCACCTTCGCACATGCAGACCTGCAGTTTGCCCCCACTCCCCCTGCCATGCTCCCAGACAATGCCATTCTGCAGTCTGGGAGACTGCAAGGGGAGGAGGACCTGGCTCATTCGCATGAAGGAAAGTCATGGCAGCCAACTGAGAACAAGAGACGGAGGAACTTCTTGCTCTCAACTCCAGTTTTATAAAGCAGCAGAATCTGGATGACACTATGCTGCTTCTGGACCTAAGGTTTCGGTGGCAAAACTCCAGTGGAACCAAAGGTTCAAATCCAGTTTTGGGGTTTTCTCACTGAACCTGCGGTTCGGTGACAAAACTGCCGGTTCATGCATCTAGACAACTACAAACCTGAACCTCTGGCATGGTTGCCTAAGGACTGGTGTTATGTCCGAAGGTGGCTATAGTCATGTATTGCAGAAGAAACAGAAAAGACACTCACCTCGACAAAGTATTCATTTTGTAATTTTCAGAGATCATAAAACCTAGAAGTACAAAAAGAGATAGATTATACATTAATATTAACTGAATGAATCAATCCAAACTTCTTCCAGTGCTATCCTTCACTGCTATTCTTCACTATCGCCCTCCCCACTCCTCATTTTTGCCCTCTCATTCCCTTACAAAGAAATGTTTTGAACCCCACAGGAAGTGGTGGGTCCGTCTTTAAGGGGACAACTGGGAGCAATACCACAGTGAGCAGGGACCTATAGGGACCTATAGTCAGCTCCTCAGATAGTTTATTTTTAGACTGATTTTATCATTTATTAATCAACTTCTGCAATGTACTCCAACTCCCTGCTCTAAAATCTCTGTTCCTGACGTGACTTCGCTTTAAAAAAAAAAAACTATTGGGGCATGGCTACATGTGATAGCATGTAACATATAGTCAGCTCCTCAGATAGTTTATTTTTAGACTGATTTTATCATTTATTAATCAACTTCTGCAATGTCCCAAGGCAACATGCATAATAAAAACACAGAAAAAACAAATATACAATATACATTTAAAAAGAATAAAAACTATTAATATTTAAAATAAAATAAAGCCAATTTAAAACACAGATGACCACAAGCACCAATCAATTAAACATTAAAAGTCAGGTTAAAATGAAAAGTCTTTAAGCACTGGTAGAATATCTTTTTTAAAATAATGATAATCTGTTTTGCCTGCTATGCTGCTTAATTTCATTCCTCCAACGTTAGGGGGCGTGCTATACGCTGAACTCTCCAGTTTATAAACACCTTCCTTGAAGTATGAACCTAATGAGTCATAATCTGTTCTGTTTTGAGAAGCCTGGCATTGAAGTGGCAGTTCTGTTTTAGTCAACCCTGAAGAACGACCAACAGTACTAAATCACATATTAGAAGCCAATCTATTACAGAAAGGCAGTCAAACGTAAAACCATGGATGGATCTGGATGATATGGTGAATGTGTGTGGTCTGCAGCTAGTATTCTTGTCTGGAGGCTGAGCTCTCACTTCATTAAAAAAAAAAACCTATTGCAGTAACAGCCTCCCTTTAGAAAACAATCAAAGCCCAACAAACTGTGTACAACACTCTTGAGCTCACTTCTACATGCCAGAGCTAAACTGTATAAAACTGCAGGGTAGATTTAGCACTATACTGAACTACAATGCCATCTGAAGTATGTTTACTCAGAAGTAAGTCCACAGAGTTCAGTGAGTATTACATAACTATGATTAGGACAACAGCTTTAGAGTGGAATATTTTATACTGAAGAGGACATGGCCGATGGATGGGTGGTCCTGTTTTGTTCCAGGGAGAGTTTGAATAAATGGGGCCAACCTTTTGTTACCCTCCATGATTCTGGCTGAGTTGTTGCTGCTAAGCAACAATAAGACCACAGAGAGCTGGTTTTGTGGTAGCAAGCTTGACTTGTACCTTTAGCTAAGCAGGGTCTGCCCTGGTTGCATATGAAAGGGAGAATAGAAGTGTGAGCACTGTAAGATATTCCCCTGAGGGGATGGAGCTGCTCTGGGAAGAGCAGAAGGTTCCAAGTTCCCTCCCTGGCAGCATCTCCAAGATAGGGCTGAGAGAGATGCCTGCCTGCAACCTTGGAAAAGCCACTGCCAGTCTGTGTAGACAATACCGAGCAAGATGGACCTATGGTCTGACTCAGTATATAGCAGCTTCCTATGTTCCTCTGTTATCTACCCCAACTCTTCAGAGCAGACAGGCTTTTAAATTAAAATAAATAACTACAACCTAGTCCACTATTGTAATAATCATGGCATTTAGCTTGACCTCCTAGCTTTGCCCTTGAAAATATAAAATCATCAGTTTGTGGCATGCCACCAACTTCCCTGAAAAATTCGCAGCAGTGTTCCAGTAGGGATGTGCACCAGACCGGTCCGGGGCCATGGCAGAGGCCTCCAAACCGGTCTGGCGGTCCGGCAGAGATGAGGTATGGAGCTTTAAGGGTGGGGGGTAGTACTTACGCCTCCCGCCGTTTCCCCCCCTCCAGCGCTCGACTTTTTTGCAAAGTTTTTGGGGCGGCAGCATTTCTCTCTGCCGCCCCTGCCCCTGTCGTTGCCTGGCAAAAAAGGAAGTTTAGTGTACGCATGCGCCCGTTGCGGCGCATGCCCGTCGCCACCATGCCCGCGCGCGCCGCAACGTGTGACATGTGCAGCGCGCATGCATGATCACGATGGGTGCATGCGCCCCACAACGGGCACATACGTACACTCAACTTCCTTTTTTGCCAGACAACGACGGCGGCAGGGGCGGCAGAGAGCCCCAAAAACTTTGCAAAAAAGTCGAGAGGGAGAAAAGCGGCAGGAGGGATAAGTACTACCCTCCTGCCCTTAAAGCTCCATACCCGCCCAGTGCCGGACTGTGCCTCCATGGTTCCGTGCACATCCCTATGTTCCAGTGGTCACCATTTCAGTGCCCTATTGTGTGGGTCTCAGCTGACAACCCATGCTGGAGAGAGAGGCCACTGCAATCACCCCAGCAAAACTGGATACAGAAAATATCCAGGAGGGATGCTGTTTACCTGGTTGCTTGACCTCAGATATGGAGCGCAGGGAGTTAAATCACCCTTGCTTTTGTTCCTAGTTCCCTGACTCAGCAGAGAAAGGAGCAGCATCCTCATCAGCTGCTGCCGCTCAACTTATTAAGTTGGCAATAGCAAGCAGCACATGCGTTCAGCAGCTCTCCCAACTCCTGTGAGAGTTCCAGATCTTACTGGGAGGTTGGCAATAACTCCATTCCCACAGCACTGGCAACCATAACAGCCATTTCTCCCAGAAGTACCCTCAGAATGATGCTACATCATGTAGTGTAATTCCTGGGAAAGTCTTGAAGAAAAATGATGGCTGAATAGAGCTGGCTGCTAAGAAATGTCACAGCACTTCTCGCACAGCTGCCATCACTGACCAAAGAGGCAAAACATTTTTTTAAAGGACAGCCACCACTTCCACTAGTCAACAATAAGCAGTTCCTGTGAAATGTTAAGAATTTCATATCCCCACCCACAAACATAAAATACACACACCCCACACACATTTTCACTATCTGAGAATGGGGTCTGTGTCATTTTGAGGGGGCTACTGAGAAATAAAGGTGACTGCCAATGGGCTGAGAAATTCCACAAATTGTCAAAATTAGCTCCTGCATTTAACAGTGATGGTTTTTTTAATTAAAAGAGCATAAAAAGAGAAAATACAAAAAAAGAGAGAGAGAAGAAGAAGGAAAGAAAAAGGGAAAGGGGAAAAAATAATAAATGCAGTACATAACATCTCATACATATTTTATATATCAATCCAGGAATCAACTCTCTGTCACATCAACATCTATCTAAATCACTGCATTTAATTAAAGCCACCGTTTAAAAATATCTATGTAAAACCTCCAGTTGAGTAAACTATTAGCTGCCTGAGAATTTGGTGGAGAAAATGGGAAGGGAGTTTTGAATCAACTCTAGCAGCTGTGATGTCTACTTTGGGCAAAGTTATGGTTGCATAATCCATCTTTTGCTTCCAAGCCAGAATTAGAAACCTAGTTCAAATAGTAGTTTCCAGCTCAGGTTAGGAGACAAGCCACAAGTTGCCCAATTCAGATATTGCAGCAAGTTACAGTGCCTTCAAAGCAAGAAACAGGAAGTAAATTGATGCTCAAAAGGGGTAGAGGGAAACCAAAGCCTGCTTAGAACTGACAAACTTGCTGCTGGTAGGGAAATGAAAGAATAAGGAAATGTGCAATTAAAGAAAAAAGAAGAATATAAGGAACAAAAGACTTCGCGGTGGCATAGGTAAAGTGTGCCATTGAGTCAGTGTCACATTTTTTGTTAAGGTTATGTAAATTGTGGACGATGCAAGTCATTTAATGGTACTAGAGAAAGACATGCTGTTCTGGTAGCTCCAGGTCTTAACACTCACATCAATTTCAGAGGATGAATACAACTGAAGGAAGCCCGGGCGGGTACACGGCTGGGGGAGTCAGTCATGTGACTTGCCTCTGGGGGGCCCACCAAGGCAGCGGGCCCCCAGACAACTGTCTCCCTTTGCCCTATTATAGTTACGCCCCTGCGGTGTCAACTCCTGGCGACCACAGAGCCCTGTGGTTGTCTTTGGTAGAGTACAAGAGGGGTTTACCATTGCCTCCTCCCCCTCCTATTTTTTTCTATTCTTTTGAGCTTTATTAAAATTGGAAATTTAATGGCAGATAAAACAAAAACCTAGCTATTTTATTCTTTTATATAAAACTATAACTGCTCACCTATCAGAAAGTAAATCTCATTAAGTTCAGTGGGATTTACTTCTGAATAAATATAGATAGAATTCAATAATATATTCCATACTGCACATCTGCACGACTCAATTTCAGTTCCCTAGGACTAATGCAGTCCTATAGTACTGATGCTGGCAATTTTCAACTAAGGGCTATACTTGACAATTTAATTTCTTAAAACTTCTTTACACACCTAACAATGTGTTTGTTTATGGAAACACCTGTGTTTACAAAAAAGAAAGAAAGAAACAATTGTGTTCACCAATCTTCCAGCAACATTTAATGTGACATTCCCTCTGACATCAAAAGTTAGAGTCAGTTCCTGAGTTTATTTCACTTAAAAAGTGTGCATCTGTTCAGGACAACAGAGGTTGTGTCTGTGATATGTATAGCTCCTATTATATACTTCTCTATTTTAATTTGTAGCCCACCCTATCCTACTGATTTCCACTGGTCTGTCAGAGATGATAAAACAAGAGAGACTGGTATCATTGTATAGAAAGGAAAGTGAAGCAAAGAGAAAATCACGGGCATTTCCAAACCTGCAGAAATGTAGCCTGTAGTGGGGTTGGTATTCAGACCCCCGCCTCCACCCTCAGAACCTTCTGGGCGGGCCCTGACTGCTGCCACTACTGTTCACAAGTTGGGAAGGTTTTTTTATAACTCCCGTCCCCCACTCCAAAAAAAGGGGGGTATGCCAGACTGGGTGTAGTGGATAGAGTGCTGGACTAGGACCGGGGAGACCCGATACAAATCCCCATTCAGCCATGGTACTTTCTGGGTGACTCCGGGCCAGTCACTTCTCTCTCAGCCTAACTTACTTCACAGGGTTGTTGTGAGGAGAAACTCAAGTATGTAGTACACCACTCTGGGCTCCTTGGAGGACGAGCGGGATATAAATGTTAAAAAAATTATTAAAAAAAATAAATATGATACTTGCTGGGTGACTCTGGGCCAGTCACTTCTCTCTCAGCCTAACCTACTTCACAGGGTTGTTGTGAGGAGAAACTTAAGTATGTAGTGCACTGCTCTGGGCTCCTTGGAGGAAGAACGGGATATAAAATGTGTGTGTATATACCCTGTTTCCCCGAAAGTAAGACCTACCCTGAAAGTAAGACCTAGCAGTAATTTCTGATGTACCGCTAATTGCCCTAGTGCATTTGGGGGGGGCTAAAAATAATATAAGACACTGTCTTATTTTCGGGGAAACACGGTATATATATTCTCTCTCTCTCTCTCTCTCTCTCTCTCTCTCCAGTCTCCCACATAGTTTCACCAAAGACCTGAAACTGAAAAGTGTCCACTTGGGGGGAAAGTATAAGAAAACTGTGGCTCCTTCAGCCCTTTGGAGGCATGTGACTGGGGGCCCACTTTTCCCCACTGAGCACTCATGAAGCACTACTACAAAAACACCTCCAGAAGCTTTATTATTGAAATAGGACATAAATTGGAGCAAGGGGGGGGGGGAATAGAACACTAGGCCTCAGCCTTATGAAGACACACATGAAACACAGAGAAAAAAGAATAAGCTAACACAAACTGACTGAGATTACTGTCCCTACTATACTTTTTGTTCTGGTCCTTGGGGCTGTTATGCTCCACAGGCCTCCAAGTCACCTTCTCAGCTCAAGCCGAGTAAGGGAGAGACACAGAGAGACGTTCCCCACCTTCTCTCCTTCGCCATCAACTCTCTCTGAAAACCCCCAGAAGAGACTCACAGCAAAAGAAGAGAAACCCCTCCTCCCAAAAAAAGAGGGGGAAGCCAACTTTTAATTTAATTGGTTCCCATGTGGGAGACTGTAGCCAATTACAGGGTTTGTTTGTGGTCTTATCCTGAGGTCCTCTATCTCAGCAACCAGGCCCAGACTCTGGTAACCCTTTGCATACTACATAGCCATTAACCGATTCTATATTTTCTTTACCTAAGCCCAGACATATAGTCCTTAAAAAAAAAAGTGTTAACACCTAAGTGAGCTGAGAGCAGCTTCACACGAGAAGTGGCACAAGATGAATTCAGTATTATCCCTGCATTCAAATGGCCATACATTTCTAGCAACATCTGAAGAACTGCTGCAGGCTGCATTTACATCTAGATCCTGCCAAAGCTCTCCATTAAAGTGTTATAAGAACTGCATCCAGCAAAATGAGGAAGCGACTGCACATTTAGCAGGCAGCCTTTCACAAAACACAGATTCTCTGCTTTGATTAGACCAGATAATATTGCATAATTTCACTCTGCGTCACAAGAAAACTGTGATAAAGTACCACTGAACTGGAGCATGGAACAGGTTTGGAGGCAATTTTACGGACCTCTGAACTGGTTCAAAGGTCTGGCGGTTCCACCGGTTCAAAGGTGGGGGAGACAGCTTTAAGGACTGGGGAGGGTGCTCTCCTCCCCCCCCCCCCGCCACCACATTTTCCCTGCCAGTGCAGAGTGCAAAACTGGTTCTGCGGGGCAGCAGCATACCTCCTTGCTGCCCTAGTGCATCACGGCGTGTGCACGCACACCAGGCACTTCTGGCCACTTCCAGTCTGCAACACACTGGGGAGGCAAGGGGGTACACTTACATCCCACAGAACCAGTTTTGCATGCAGTGCCAGTGGGGGAAACGCGGGGGGGAGCACCCTCCCCAGTCCTTAAAGCTATCCCCCCCCCTTCAAACCAACAGTGGCCAGTTCCATGCACATACGTACAATCTGTATATATATAAGGCTTAGGTCGTACAAAGCAAGCCCACCCCCGCTGCAGCCACGACCAATGAAAATGCAGCCTGTGCCTGGAGGAGGAGACACAGATATGAATCTTATGATTCAGAATGTGATGTTATTTAGCTGAGTAGAGTACTGTATAGGTACTTCAGTAAATTGCTTTCTAGTTTCTGTGTTTAGAGTGTATAAACTAATCTAATAGTTGCCTAAAGTTACAGCTGGTACAATGTCACTTTCTTCCCTTTACATACACATCTGGAAGTAGCACACAAGGTTGAAACATTCCAGACATACTTCTAGTCACTCCTATTCATGCACAGGGGAGGGTTTAAAAAGAAACAACACCTTACTGCCAATATGATACCAGTTTAAAATACTAAATGCACTATTTTCATTCCACGCTTCATCATTTTTATACAAGTAAATCAAAAGTCAAAAGATATCAAAATAGAAAGAGCCTTTATAGCTACTAAATCTGTGGAAAATATATTCAGGGGAAAATCTTTATGAACTCCCATGTTTTTCTTTTCTTTTCATTATTACTGGAAACCACTCTAGTTCTTATCATTTATTCTCCTAAATTTCTTAACGTATCCTCGTTCATACCATTAAATAGTAATGCCATCTTAAAATTCAGTGACTTAATACTTCCCTATTAGGGATGTGCGAATCGATTCGGATACAAATGGATTTGTACCCGAATCTAGCTGATTCGGGTAATTCGGAGACAAAACGAATCACCCCTTTGGTCCATTGGCTAGATTCGGATACAAATCAAATCGTGGCTAATTCGATTCGAATCGATTCAGGTTTCAGATCTATTCTATTAATTCCCCCAGATGCTCAGCTTTCATTTTAAAAAAAACCTAAGCTCTAGCCCTTATAGAAGTAGAGTTACAGAGCAAAATGTGTGGTCACTATTTTTCAAGTGTTTGGATTTTTTGGTGTATAATAACTTTCACTCAATGAATCCTTATGAGGATTCATTACGCACCATCATTTCTTCTATTCATTTTGACTGTCTTTTAGACAGTGCCAATTGTCAACTGCCATGTGCCAACTATACCCCACTCCCACCCGCAAGGCAGTGGGGTACTACTCAGTTTAAGTTAAGTGCCTAATGGGTAGAGGCTACCACCCAAATTGCAGAGGAATTGGACAAAGGGCTGATTTTTGGTGAATTGTTGAAGTTTTCCATAGGAAATCATGTAGGTTTCCGCAGCCCCATAACTGCACTTGGGGGGTGCTGGGGTGGCCCAGAGTGAGTGGTGGTGTAGTGAACAGAGGGTCCCAGCCACCTCAATGGGTTTCTAGCCCATGGGGTTCAGGGTTCTGTTGTTTCTGAGGTGTTCTGAGTGTAGATTCTCTGGTAGCAAATGAGATTTTCAATACAAACCATGAATCCACTCTCATTTGCTACCATAGAATCTACACTCAGACCACCTCAGAAACAACAGAACTCTGTACCCCATGGGTTAGCAACCCCATGGGAGTGGCTGGCACCCTATGTGCACTACACTACCACTCACTCTGGGCCACCCCAGCACCCTCCAAGTGCACTTATGGGGCTGCTGAAACCTCCATTATACCTTATAGGGGAAAACCTTAAAGATGAGTAAACTTCAACTATTCACCAAAAACCAGCTCTTTGCCCAATCCCTCTGCAATTTGGGTGGTAGCCTCCACCCATTAGGCACTACCACCTCACCACACTCTTCCACCCCAGATCCCACTTTATGCCCCAAATCTGCCTCAAAGACACTAAACCTTCAACTCTTCACCAAAAACTAGCCTTTTGCCCAATCCCTCTGCAATTTGGGTGGTAGCCTCTACCCATTAGGCACTTAACTTAAACTGAGTAGTACCCCACTGCCTTGTGGGTGGGAGTGGGGTGTAGTTGGCACATGGCAGTTGACAATTGACACTGTCTAAAAGACAGTCAAAATGAATAGAAGATATGAAGGTGTGTAATGAATCCTCATAAGGATTCATTGAGTGAAAGTTATTATACACCAAAAAGTCCAAACACTTGAAAAATAGTGACCACACATTTTGCTCCATAACTCCACTTCTATAAGGACTAGAGCTTAGCTTTTTTTAAAAAAAATGAAAGCTGGGAATCTGGGGGAATTAATAGGACAGATCTGAAACCCGAATTGATTAGATTCAGATCAGCCACAATTCGGATCCAAATAGAATCTGGGGTGATTCGATTCAGTTACAAATCGAAACACAGAAAATCCGAATTGCACACCCCTATTCCCTATGCACTTGGTCTCAGCATCATAAGGCTGTTCTCACAAGCTGCCTAAGCCAGGCTAGGACAACCGAGCCTCTGTTAGGCTGCTCGTGTGCAGCACCAAGCTTTGCCTGCCTAATCCTACTTTGTACTCCAGCCTCTAGCTGAGGCTAAGGACACAAGTGTGCCCTTAACCCCAGTGCCAGGGCTGTCTGTGTGTTTGGACTGCTTGCAGAGCATTGAGGGATGCCTGGAGGCCAGGAAAATGAGTCAGAGCCTCAAACGGTCCATCCTGCACAGAGCAGTACAGACTGTCTGGGCATGTGGTGGCGTGCTGAAGACCTGACAAAGGATTGTATGGGGGGGGGGAAAGATAGGTGAAACCCGCACACTCATGTGCATACCATGGGCTTGTCTAAACTGATTTCTGGTCCCACACATGTGGCAGGCCATATGCTTGACTTGGTCTTTAGGTCAATGGTGGACAGTAGTGCTCCGTGGATAGTCCAGGAGGCCTCAATGCCATTATCATGGATGGATCACTATCTGGTGAAGATTGAACTGAGGGTGGACTCACAACACCTCTACAGGAGTGGCAGACCAGTTAGGATGGTCCACCCTCGGAGGCTTATGGACCCTGATGGATTCCTCACAGCTCTGCGGGAGTTTCCTGCTGAGAGAGTGGACAACCTGTTGTCCAACAGTGGACAACCTGTTGACAACCTGGTCCCCCTTTGGTATGAGGAGATGAGTCAGGTGATTGATATGGTTGTGCCTAGGTGTCCTCTCCCGATCCGCCAAACCCAAGCAAGTCTCTCGTATACAGGTGAGTTGTGGACAATGAAAAAGGCTTGTAGACGGCTTGAGCGTCATTGGCAGAAAACGCAGAATGAATGTGTCCGAACACAGGCTAGAGCCCATATTAGCAATAGCAATAGCAATAGCAATAGCACTTACATTTATATACCGCTCTATAGCTGGAAGCTCTCTAAGCGGTTTACAATGATTTAGCATATTGCCCCCAACATTCTGGGTACTCATTTTACCGACCTCGGAAGGATGGCTGAGTCAACCTTGAGCCCCTGGTGAGGATCAAACTTGTAACCTTCTGGTTACAGGGCGGCAGGTTTACCACTGCGCCACCAGGGGCTCTTAGGACCTACTCTATGGCAGTTATGGCAATGAAGAAATCCTACTTTTTCACCTCCATCACTTCAGCTCAATGTTGTCCAGCAGAGCTTTTTCGAGTGGTTCAGGGCCTCCTAGGTGAGGACCCCAAAGACTATCAGACAGAACCCTCGGCAGCCCCCTGTGACCAATTTGCATTACATTTTGCAGATAAAATTTCTCATATCTGTTCTTACTAACAGAGATCCGGTTGGCAGGGACTAGAGACAGGGCCTTTTTGGTTGTGGCCCCTCGGCTTTGGAACACCCTCCCTGAAGAGCTTTGCTATGTTCCCTCCCTCAGTGTTTAAAAAAAAAACAATTAAAAATACATCCTTTTAATGAGGCTTTTTAATGCTCCATATTTGGTTATATCTGCTAGGTTCTTTAGTTTTTATAATTCTCAATTTTTAGCTTTTAAAATAACTTTTAATTTGAAATGTAATACTGATTGTGGTTTTTAACCTGACTTTTAACTTGTGTACTTAATTTGGTTAATTTTATTGCTTTTATTGTATATTGTATCTATTTTATTGTTGTGAGCCGCCCCGGGCAGTAGTGTACTGGAGGGGCGGGCTATAAAAATTTTAAACAAATTGTCCATGTTTAGGGAGGAGGAATTCCCCAACTAACCTGCACGCCCTCTCACACTAAATTACAGGCATGGGCATTGCCTCAGAGTTGGGGAGGAGGGAAGTATGTTCACTCTCCACTCATTCACCTATCAGCAGGAATAAAGATCCATGCTCTTCTCCGGGAGCCCACTGGACCAACAACCCCCATCCCTGCCGATCGTCTAATCTTTGGCAGCCCCTGCCTTAAATAAAGCTCTACATTTAGGACACTCCCTGCCCCTTTCCAGCTTGCTCCTTCTGCCTGGGCTGGGCAAGTGGATTGGCCATCCAATCTCTGGCCTCGCAAGGGGCCTTTTTCTCCAACTCCACCCCCCTTGCTAGCACACAGGGCTGCAACTGTGGGGCAGACATCATCATTACTCCATATCCACCACTCTGCTGCCTCTCGGGCTGCACCAGCCCATCCCCCAGCAGCGGTCGCCTGCCTCTCCGAGCCCTTCCATTCTTCAGGGAGGGAATTGCTGGAGTTGTCCTGGCAGCCGGAGCCTCCTGCCTCTCTTGGCACACCACTGTTTGACCGGTTAAACAACCCTGTTTCAGGAAGGAGGGTGGGGAAGCCCAACATAAATAAATAAATAATAATAGCCTCTGTGTCTTGCAAATGCTAGCCTCAGATATCTTTTATAAGTATCTTTTATAAGTAGTATCCTAACTCGATACTACTTCACACCATAGTAAAGGCCCCATTCTGGGGAAACTGGTGTCTCAGGGGCTTGTTTTAAAATTGCTCAACATATTTTTAAATTTATTAATCTGATTAATTAGTTTAGGCTGTGGAGGTGGTTCCAGTCATTGCTGGAGGATACGTCCCAGAAAGTGGTGCTGGAGAGCTACTGTTCTTCCCCTCTTGGCCACTGGCTTTTTGGAAAGCTACAGGGCTCCATCTTGACCCCATGCTCTTTAAAATCTACATGAAGCCACTGGGTGAAGTCATCTACAGATTTGGGCTGAAGTTATCATCAGTATGCTGATGAACCCAGCTCGTCTGTTGTTATCCTCTGATCTTAGGGAGGCAGTGGCAGAAACCCTTAATCTACATCTGAAACCTATGAGGGAATGAATATGGATGAACAAACTGAAATTTAATCCAGATAACACTGCACTGTTCACTATGGATCAGCTGATCCAGGGTGTGGAGCAGAACCTGTTTGGGATGGGTTGTATTCCTCTTTAACACTTCACGCTTCTTCAAGAAGCAGCAGCAGCAGCAGCTTCAATACTGCTTTTGGCTGTGCAAGCAGCGACAGTGACTAGGAATTCCCTTAATCAGCTTTGGCTGCTACACCAAGTGTTCCCTTTTGTGGAAAGGCCAGCCCTGGCCATGATCATTCATGTTTTAGTAAATTCCAGGTAGCATTACCGTAAGGTGTCCTACATGGTAAAGGTAAAGTGTGCCGTCAAGTCGATTTCAGCTCCTGGCACCCACAGAGCCCTGTGGTTTTCTTTAGTAGAATACAGGATGGGTTTACCATTGCCTCCTCCAGCGCAGTATGAGATGATGCCTTTCAGCACCTTCCTATATCACTGCTGCCCAATATAGTACCAGCGGTGATTCGATCCAACAACCTTCTGCTTGTTAGTCAAGCATTTCCCCACTGCGTGTACATGAGGCTACCTTAAAAGTGTCCAGAAACTCCAGTTGGTACAAAATGCTGCCACCTTTAGGCAGTTTGAACACATCAGCTAAGTCAGGGGTTCTCAAACGTGGGTACCAGATGTTGTTGGACTACAACTTTGATCATCCCCTGCCACAATGGCCAAAGGTTACTGTAGCATAGGATGATGGGAATTGTGGCCTTTTGATCTGTGGCTGTTTTAATTTTTTTGATATGACTCTTTTTGCTGTGCTATGTTATGGTTTGTTATTTATATATAGACTTTGATTTGTAAGCTGCTCTAGTTTCTTCTGAAGAAGAGAGGGGTATAAATTGTTCGAAACAAATGATAAACGTGGCAGCTCTAATAAAAAGTGAATATTACTTGAAATGCAAATATAGTTTTGTCTTGTCTACCTAAATTGTCTTTCCATTTAGTTTTTCAGACTTCTGTTAAATTGGCCTCAATAAGCAAATCCTTTGCATACTAAATGACAATCCTGATATGCTGGAATTCTGGGAATTCTTGCTTTCTGGAGTTACATGGCAGTCAGAGAATGAGATGAAGAACAAAGAAAAATGAAGTTAGCAGAGTGAGCTGTAAAATCTGCTGCATTTAGGCATACTGTAAAAGCCTGAAAATCTTTCTTTCTTTCTTTCTTTCTTTCTTTCTTTCTTTCTTTCTTTCTTTCTTTCTTTCTTTCTTTCTTTCATGACCTAATTGCCAAGGCAAAACTTTTGAGAAAGCTGAAGAGAATTCCCAAGACCAGCACCTCCAGAGAATGCAGCTCAGTGCCTGCAGTTTTGCTGCCCCCACCTCTGCAAGTAGTTCTGAAATCTGCACACAAGTGGGAAGTGGAAGAACGGATAAGAACCAGCTGCCTTCTATCCCTTGCAGAGTCCAGAGCAGAGGAGTGGCCAGAGGAGATGCTTCAGAGACTGAGAGTAAGGTCAAGAAGAGCGGTCTGGAAGCTGAGGAGATAGGGAACATGAGTACTGACTTGCTTGGGGCCTAAAATTGCTCTTCAGAAAACCACACCAAAGTCATCTTTCAGATTCTTCATTCTAAAAATATGCTTTCCCATAAAGCAAGGATAATGTTTGTTAATCCCTTTCCAGATTGCTGTGTGGGGTAAAACAAAAACAAAAACAAAAAAAACCCCACTGCATACCACATCTGCATACCACAACTGCACACAAAGTCCCCCTTGCTAAATTTAGGCTATGAATTCACTTGTTGAACATGCTGTCACTCTATCATTGCTCACCAGTTTAAGGGGTAGAAGGATTGATAACCATCCCAGCAGGTGATAAGTACTGTCAAAGCTAACAATACCAACCCTATATTCAGTGGTGAGATGGTATATTCATTACCAGATGCACGGACGATTTCTGAATAGAGACCACTGCTCATACAGATAATTACCGAAACACTGCAAAAATGGTGGAGAGGATACTTAATAGCTTTGCTATTGCTATCATATTGTATTATGATTGTGACAGTGAATAAAGTTTCTCGATGCATCAAGGAAAAAGAAGTCATCTTACAGGGCAGCTAGCTAAGGGGGAGGGTCACTGAGTGTGCAGTATCCCTTTCCTCTTGTGTCTTCCGCTTGCTTCACCTTGAAATTCTAGATTCTAGATGGGATCACACTTCCCCAAAAGGAACAGGTCTGCAGTCTGCGAGTACTTCTGGATCCACACCTCTCCCTGGTTTCTCAGGTTGAGGCGGTGGCCAGGGGTGCTTTCTATCAGCTTTGGCTGATACGTCAGTTGCGTCCGTTTCTCGAGATCAATGACCTGTAAACAGTGGTACATCTGTTGGTAACCTCCAGACTGGACTTCTGCAATGCGCTCTATGTGGGGCTGCCTTTGTACATAGTCCGGAAACTGCAGTTGGTTCAGAATGCGGCAGCCAGGTTGGTCTCCGGGTCATCTTGGAGAGACCACATTACTCCCTTGTTGAGGGAGCTACACTGGCTGCCAATTGGTTTCCGGGCAGAATGCAAAGTGCTAGTTATAACTTATAAAGCCCTAAACGGCTTAGGCCCTGGGTATTTAAGAGAACGCCTTCTTCGTTATGTGCCCCACCCATTGAGGTTACTTGAGGAGGTCCATCTCCAGTTACCACCAGCTTTCTTGATTGCTGCCCCGAGATTGTGGAATGCACTCCCTGCTGAGATGCGATCCTCCCCATCCCTGACTATTTTTAAAAAAACATCTGAAGACCCACCTCTTCACCCAAGCCTTTTCGGCTTTTTAAATTTGTAGTTTTAATTTTATACTGTTTTAATTTTATACTGTTTTTAAATTGTTAAACTGTTGTAACCTTTTATATTTGTGTTAATTGTTTTTATGTTATTGCTAACCGCCCAGAGACGAAAGTTTGGGTGGTATACAAGTTAAATAAATAAATAAATATGCTCACTCCTGGGGTTTATGAAAAGCGAGCCGAGTGCTTTGCCCTGTCACCTGTAGACAGGGGCTATCTGGAAGGTGTAGACCCGAGTTTATCAATTTCCCATCGGACACACATGCTTGTACCTTCTGCTCCTTACAGAGTATGGCAGTGATAACTGTATTTAGCATTTAGAATGGGCCTCTGCTGCAGTTGGCATAAGCTACGCCATTTTAGAATCTCCAGCTACAGCCAGAGTCTTCTGCCATGACCAGATGTCCCTAACAGCATGTACAAAACATCTGGCCTTGTATTGTCAGCATCTCCATGCACCCTTTTACAGCCTTTCACACTCTCATATTACTTTTGTTTCCTGTGATCGGTAACAATCGTGAAGTGATGGGCCATCCTGTCCTACTCCTTTGATCGGAAACAGGGCTGTTTAATTGATTAGAATAACTATGTGTAGCTTTAGGAATGTAGAGTGGTAACAATGTCAACTATTGTTTACCATGGATGCTTGGTATTGTGATGTATCACCAGACATTTTCCTGGCCTTTGATTCACCAGAGGTGTGAAACTTGTTCCCATCTTTGTATATATACTTTGAGCAGACTCCATTTTGGGCTGCTCTGTTTTTGCTGGAAACTTACTTCCCAGAGCCACGCTTTCTTTTATTCTGCAGAGGCAAATAAAGCTTTGAACTGTTCTCCTCTTGATGTGGATTAATTGGGCATTTAGCGCACCGGGTAATACCCAGATTTACTAATATCAGCAGAGCAGGTTATAACTATAAAGCAACCTATTCCTGCTCAACCCAAATAGGAAGTTTAATCCTTTTGAAGATCACGCTAGTCCCCACCAACACTCACTGCCAACAATACAAACTTAGACCAGAACCCAAAAATATTCTTATACTTTTGTTCCTCTTTTTTAATTGTAGATGGTATAGGCTCTAGGCATAGAAGAAATGGTCTACAGATCCTTCTGGTGTTTAAAGGTTAAAAGACTGGTTTTATTAAAGCAACAATAAATATCACTTTGTCTTCAAAACATATTTTTAAAATAATGATCCAATTTCAGGAAACAGAGATCATAGATTTAAAGGCTGGGCTGTATTCAAACCCCACTTAATCCATATCTGTCAATGGCCGTTACCATGGTTCTCCCCACTATTCAGAGACAGAAGTATCTGTTGCTTTATGCCTCTATGTTGACACCATGACTACTGAAAGTTGCTGGTAGTTGCTTTAGAACTCTGGTGTCTGGGAGTTCCAACTCAGCTGCTCTGCTCAAGGCTTCTGCTGGCTCACACTTCTTAGTCCGCTCCACCATTTTATGTAGCTGCTACTGCCAATGACAGCTGCCTTTAGAACTTTGAGCTCAGAGAGTTCTAAGCCTGTTAATAGTTCTCAGACTGGCCATTCTTTTCTTTGGCCAGCCTTCCTTTATGCTGCCTGGGCGCTTTCCAGCCTAGCTGCTCAACAGCAGCAAAATGCTTTCATTCAGGCATATCACATTTGAAAAGTAAATAGCAGGGGGGGCAGTCTCAGGCAAACTAACAACCTGAAAAAACAGCAAACTTTTCATGCCAGATACATGATGTCATAGCACTATATCTCAGTGATTAAATTTGAAACAAGGCATCGGAAATGTGAACAGAACCCTGCTGTCAGCATAGGAACTATGGTGTCACAACACAGGAAGCACACTTCCGAGATCCACTGTGACCCCATTGCAGGGTGTAATCTAGAAAGTGCCCAGGTTCTTCTAAAGATTCTGTGAAGATAGGCCAGGCTACTCAGCTAAGCGCTGTGTCTGTTTTCACAGCCTCTTAAATCCTTCAAGTAACCAGCTTTCCTGCCAGCCTACCCTATTTCTTCTACGTTGCTTCTGATCTTCTTCCATCCACAATGTAGATCAAGGTGAAAGTTCTTGAACCCCTGCCGATAGCCCTATTTACAGCTAGCGCAATGGAATGTTCAATATGCCCTGACCAATTCTGACTTTAGTCAGCCTTTTGACTTTATTGGTCAAAACCTTGATCTGTCAGTCAAGGCCGTTTATAGGTACAGGTGGCCCTCGTTATCTACATACTCCGGAGTTTTGCATATCTGCAATTGGGTCTTAGAGACCCAGTTTAATTATCTGTGGGTAGAAAAATAGACAAAATTCATCTATCTGTGGTTTTGAGTGACCGGAAATGACCTGGAAATAGCTTCCAATGTCATTTCTGGCTGCCATTTTCCAGCAGAGAGCCATTTTGTGGCTCTCTTTTTTTAAAAAAAAAAGATAAATATTTGACCATTTTCAGGGGTTTGGGAGGCATTGATGGAAAGCTGGAGAATAAGGTACAGTCCTTTTCTTCTCTTATTCCTGATCCCCCTTGCTTTTTTGCCCCAGCATCATCTCATACTGCGCGGGAGGTGGCAATGGCAAACCCCTCCTGTATTCTACCAAAAGAAAACCACAGGGCTCTGTGGGCGCCAGGAGTCGAAACCAACTTGATGGCACACTTTAACTTTACCTTTTTTTTTTTTTAAAGGAACCTAACCCTGAAATTCCCATTGACTCAAGTTTTCTCTATTTGCGGTTTCTGTATTTACACCTATAGGGGGGAACGAAACCCCTGCAAATAACAAGGGCCACCTTTAATTCAATTCCCTTCCTGCACGGTATAAAGAATCAGCCTCCTGTTTTCAACAGACAGCAAGAACAAGAAGAACACTCCTGTTATACTACTACAAATATTTATATACAACATTATATATTGTAACATCCCCAGTTCAAACTGAAGTCAGCCTTGGATCTTATAACAGACATAATGAAACACCAAAAATATAGTCAGGATAAACATGATTTCTCTACACAGAGAACATTGCATCCTCCAGATTTATGTTTTATACTGGACTATGGATGCAAATGCAAAATAATGGCAGATATCCAGACTAGCAAATGCTTGCACAAATGTGTTGTGCTAGCACAAGGCTGTTGCAATAGCTAGTTGCCTGAAGCTTGCATTCCAGATGAATGTTGCGTTAGCACAAACATGTTTGTGCTAGTGCAACAAGGTGATGCACCACTGGTGACATGCCTCATATGTTTTGCAGGGAACTTTTACACAAGAACATAATTCCAAAAATCCCAGTAATTTCACACAGCTAGGTGCTCTTCTTGCACTAGTGGAACTTTGTTCATTGCACAAGTGCTTCATTAGTCTTCATGTCAGCCACTCTTGTATGTAATATGCCTTGAAGACCTTACATTTCTGGAGTATAAGAATAAAGACTAACAGAATCGTTCATTCTTTCCTTTCTGTTGAGATTTGGATGCCCTTGTCCATCTCACCTAAGTGAGGTAATATTTATGTTTCTATAAATATCAGCTTGCAAACAGCATTCATATAAAATACATATTATTTATATAAAACTTTACAGTATACTATTTTCTTCATTTAAAAACAAAATTGCTATAATAACATAAAACTTATTCTTTGTAAACAGCTTTTACAAAGATAATACAAACCTTTGTATTTTTATATATGAGTTTACTGAAAAAGGAATCAAAAGTTATGGTTATATTCCCTACCCAAATATATTGACTTCAAAGTAATTTCCATTGATTTTAGTGAAGCTTACTTCCAAAAAACTCTGATCAGGATGTCGGACTAACATGTACAAATACTTTATTGTTCTGGTGGGGATCAGCCAAGAGGCCAGATAAAACAGTTTCAAAGAGGCTAGCTAGTAGGAAAAAGATCAAAGACCTACATGACCCTCCCAGAAAAATAAATTCTACAGTTTGGCATCTGGTTCTTGCAGTCGTCAGCTGCAAATGCTTAGAATGATTAGGTGCTTGTCCCTTGTATTATATAGAAACAAGTGGAGAAATCATCATATGAATAGTAGCTGACATTAACAAATAATGCTTGCTGCTGTCTGAAGTCTGGGGAAACTGTGAAATTTAGATAGGTGATGTTTATTCTGTCTCATGTTTTAAAAAAGCTTGAAATTTAATTTTTTGTACTAACCATTTGCTAGAAGTATGAAATTATTGTAAAACAAAATATACCTGAATTTGAATTTCATGACACATTTGAAGCTTAGGCCAAGTAGTGGAGAGGTTTACAAACCATTATACTCCCCAAACTGGCTTGGCTTTGCTATTTGGGGACTGAACTGACACTCTTCCCCTACAAAGGGTGATGGGCCAAGAAGCCAGTAAATAAAATAGAAAAGCCTAGAGAGTTAAATAGAAAGAAAAGAAAAGAGAAAAGCTTTGAAAATGGAGACATCACAAGGATTCCAGATGATTGAAAAGTTGCAAGGTCCTGAGTACGAGCTCTGGTCTTTCAAGATGGAGATGCTCATCAAGAGTCATTGGTTTGGCAGTGTTCTGCACACCCAGTGTCCTGTAGATGCAGGAAGGGGCAGAAAGAATGGGACAGAACAGATGAAAAGGTATCAGGAATGATTTGCTTTGCGGTGAGTGACCTAATCTTAGTGCAGTTAAGAGACAAAGAAAATGCAAAGAATATGTGCGAAACTCTGAAGGGATTATATAAAAAGAACTCTGTGGTTTCCAAAGTGCATCTAGTAAGAAAACTGAGCAATAAAAGACTAAGAAATTGAGAAAGTATGTCCAAGCACATAAATGAGATGTTAGAAATATCTAGGCAACTGCAAACTCAAGAATTAATCATGACAGATGCAATTTTGATAGGATTACTGTTGAATAGTTTGCCACATTACTTTGACAGTGTGACTAGTGCCTTGGAAGTCAAGGAGGATGCAGACTTACAATTTGTAATTAACCATCTAGAGGACTTTGATTTGCGCAGAAGGGATGATAGGCAACCAAAGTTAAGTGAAGAACATGCATTTAGAACCTTGCAAGGAAATAAGAAATGCTTTATTTGTGGAAGCCCCAAACACTTGCAGAATAAGTGTTCCAAGAATAAAGAGTTTGCAGACAAAAGGCAAGCAAAACAAAGTTGCAAGGAGAGTGCATCATCTGGGAACACAGAGTACAGAACTTACAAGCAATCAGGGGCTAAAGCTAATAAGCAAAGGATATACCTTGCAAGGACAAAGTTTTGGAAGCTAAGTCTGAGAAATGCAGCAGTGGCATTTGCATTGACTCAGGTACTACAAGCAACCTTATTAGAGAAAGGGAGAGATTTATAAACCTAGGTACAAGCTGTAAAATCCCTATATATTTGGCAGATGGAAAACTGATGTAGGCAGAAGGGAAAGGATCTGCACAGTTGCTATGCAAACTGGAGACTGGAGAAACCATTGGATTAACAATTGAAGAAGCTTTGTAATTGCCTACTCTAGAAATAAGTCTGATATCTGTGAAATATGCCATAGAAAGGGGCCACGAAGGAAAATTTAAAGGAAGGCACTTTTTCATTACTCATAATTAGAAATTGCTTATGAAAGCAGTCTTACAAGATGATGGATTATTTGAAGTAGAATGTGTGATTGAGGGAGGGCAGGATGCCTCCTTGTCTTAAGGGGGCAATTATTAGACCACTTCTGAAGAAGCCTGCCCTGGATTCCTCAGTCGAGCAACTATAGGCCTGTCTCCAACCTTCCATGGCTGGGCAAGGTAATTGAGAGGGTAGTGGCCTCCCAACTCCAGGCAGGCTTGGATTAAACTGATTTTCTAGACCTGTTTAAGACCAGCTTTTGGGTTGGCTATGGGGTGGATATTGCCTTGGTCGGCCTGAAGGATGATCTCCAATGGAGAATTGACAGAGTAAGTGTAACTCTATTGGTCCTTTTGGATCTCTCGGTGTCTTTTGATACTATCGACCATAGTATCCTTCTGGAGTGTCTGAGGGGGTTGGGGTGGGAGGCACTGCTTTGCAGTGGTTCTACTCCTACCTCTTGGGCAAATTCCAGATAGTCTCTCTCAGGGACTGTTGTTCTTCAAAAACTGAACTTCGGTATGGTGTCCCTCAGGGCTCCGTATTGTCTCCGATGTTGTTTAACATCTACATGAAACCGCTGGGAGAGATCATCCGGAGATTTGGTGAGGGGTGTTATCAGTATGCTGATGACACCCAAATCTATTTCTCCATGTCAACTTCATCAGGAGAAAGTATAACCTCCCTAAATGCCTGCCTAGAGGCAGTGATGGGCTGGATGAGAGGTAACAAGCTGAGACTGAATCCAGATAAGATGGAGGTACTTATTGTGTGGGGTTGGAACTCGGAAGATGATTTTGATCTGCCTGTTCTGGATGGGGTCACACTTCCCCAGAAGGAACAGGTATGCAGTCTGGGGATGCTTCTGGACCCACACCTCTCTGTCTCCCAGGTTGAGGCAGTGGCCTGAGGTGCCTTTTATCAGCTATGGCTGATACCCCAGCTGCGTCCATTTCTTGAGATAAATGACCTTAGAACAGTAGTACATCTGCTGGTCACCTCCAGACTTGACAACTGCAATGCGCTTTATGTGGAGCTGCCTTTGTACGTAATCCGGAAACTGCAGTTAGTCCAGAATGTGGCAGCAAGGTTGGTCTCTGGGTCATCTCAGAGAGACCATATCACTCCTATCTTAAAAGATCTACACTGGCTGCCGATAAGTTTCTGGGCAAAGTACAATGTTTTGGTTATAACCTATAAAACCCTAAACAGCTTGGGCCCTCGTATTTAAGAGAACATCTTCTTTGCTATGAACCACACAGCCCATTGAGATCACCTGGAGAGGTTCGTCTGCAGATGCCACTGGCTCGTCTGGTGGCTACTCAGGGACAGGCCTTCTCCATTGCTGCCCCAAGGCTTTGGAACACACTTCCTGCTGAAATAAGAGCCTCTTCATCTCTTAAAACTTCTAAAAGGGCAGTCAAGACACATTTGTTCACCCAGGCTTTTAATTAGATACTATTATAATTGTGTTATAACTGTGTTTTAATAATTTTGAATTTTGAATTTTAATTGTTGATTAAAATATTTTAATCTTTTTATTGGTTGTTTTTATTTTCTTGTAAACCACCCAGAGAACTCACATTTTGGGTGGTATAAAATGTGTCAAATAAATAAATAAATAAATGGCCAAAACTGTGAAGGAATGCACACACAAAGGATGTCTGAATTTGTGGCACAGAAGGCTAGGCCATAGAGATGCCAAAATGATATGTCAGGCTGAAAAGCTGGATTTGGTAAAGGGTCTAAAAATAGCACCCTGCAGCAGTGAATCAAAGTGTGCATGCTGTATAAGAGCAAAGGCAACATGGCCTGTTTTTCTTCCACATAAAGAAAGCGGATGTGATGTTTGTTGACCTATGCAAGTAAATGCATAAGGAGGGAATTATTATTATTATTATTATTATTATTATTATTATTAATTCGATTTCTATACCGCCCTTCAAAAAATGGCTCAGGGTGGTTTACACAGAGAAATAATAAATAAATAAGATGGATCCCTGTCCCCAAAGGGCTCACATTCTAAAAACAACAAAAAAACAAGACAGACACCAGCAACAGTCACTGGAGGTACTGTGCTGGGGGTGGATAGGGCCAGTTAATCTCCCCTTGCTAAATAAAGAGAATCACCATGGGAAAAGGTGCCTCTTTGCCCAGTTAGCAGGGGCAATATGTTCTTACTTTCATTGATGACTATTTATTTATTTATTTATTAACTATAATAATACGTTGTAAGAGTGAGCAACAAGTGTGGGAGAAAGCAACAGATCCTCTGCACTGACAATGGTGGCGAGTACACTGGGAATGATGTCATAAGATTCCTAAAGGAGGAGGACACTGAACACTAAAAGACTGTTCCTTATAATCCAGATCTAAATGGAGTGGCGGAAAGAAAGAACTGTTCTCTTATGGAAATGACGAGATGTATGCTTGTAGATGCTGGTTTGGCTACTAAATTTTGGGGAGAGGCAGTGATGACTGCTACTTACTTGCAAAACAGATTGCCAACAAAGGCCACAGGAGCAATGCCACATGAGTTATGGCATCGCAACAAGCCCACTTTGAGTCATATAAAAGTGTTTGGATCTAAAGCATACACCTATATACCAAAAGCCAAAAGGACCAAACTCAACTGTAGATCTGAGGATGGAATACTTGTTGGCTATTCCATAGGATGTAAAGGATATACGATTTTAGATCTTGCCACAGAAACAATTAAAATATGCAACGTAGCATACTTCAGTGAAAAATGAAAAACCAACCACTAGTGAACTGCCAAACTTCGAGCCCAATTTTCAGTTGGAGAAAGAATCAAGGCAATATGACCAAAAGGAAGGATTCACTAAGTTTTACACCTGGCAGTGATTCAGCAGAAGAGAATGCTGATGACGAACAAAGGGTACGGTGTTCAACACAACAAAGTAAAGGAGTTCTGCCTAACAAACTTTCCTACATTGCAAAGGGAGACAGGTTTCAAGAACCAAGCACATAGAACTAAATTGATAACTTACCTGCAACTGAGAACACAAAACCGGAAGGGAGCTGCAAAAGAAGAAATGGAATCATTGCACAAAAATAACACATGGACACTCATAGAGCTACCTGAGGAAAAAAAATACTATGGGGTGCAAGCAGATTTTTAAAATTAAGCAAAGTGCAGGAGATGGCCAGCATTACAAAGAGAGTCTGGCATCAAAAGGATTCTTGCAAATATATGGGGAAGAATATGACAAGACATTTTCTCCTTTTGTAAAACACACCTCAGTGAGGACACTCCTAAGCATTGCAGCAGCAAAGAAAATGCAAGTGGATCACATAGATGTGAAAACTGCATTTCTTCATGAAAACATCAAAGAAGATATGTATGTATGTATGTATGTATGTATGTATGTATTTATCTATCAAATTTGTACACCGCCCCAAACTTTCGTCTTTGGGCATTTAAACAATAGCATAAAACAAGTTAAAAACACATACAAAAACTTTAAAAAATTTAACAATTTAAAATAAACCAGAGATTAAAACCTAAAAAATTTCAAAAAGCTGAGAAAGCTTGGGTGAAAATATGGAGCAGCCTCCAGGATTTGTGGAACTTGGTAAAGAAAAACTTGTATGTAAGCTGCAGAAAAGTATTTATGGACTAAAGCAGGCTGCAAGAGCCTAGAATGCCAAATTAAACCAGTTGCTAGTCAATGAAGGATTTGGCGAAGGAAAGGCTGACCTTTGTCTGTACTTGAAGCTCAAAGACAACAGATAGACCTATATTATCAACTTACTATTATCAACTTACAGCTTAAAATAATAAAGCATCTGAATAGTGAGTTAGAAGTAAAAGAACTTGGGCCTGTTTCACACTATCTTGGGATACACATAGAGAGAGAAGAGGATGGAAGCTATTTGCTTAACCAAAACCAGAAAATAAATGACTTACTAGAGTACTGGGGACTTACAGAGGCCAAAGGAATAAGTACAGTTATGGAAAGAGGTTACCTAAAACAGAAGGAGGAGAGTGAACTTCTGCCAGACAACAGTGACTACAAGACAGTGATTTGAAAACTTCTATATGTAGCTATGATAACAAGACTAGATATAGCTGCATCTGTGGGAATCTTGAGTAGGAAAGTAAGCACACCCAGCAAAGATCACTGGGCTGCAATAAAGAGACTAGGAAAGGAAAGAAGGATTGTGCCGTTGAGTTGGTTTTGGTTTGAGTTGATTTTCCCACTGCACCTGCTAGTAGTGGACCCGAATTAGTAGGTTATATACAGAGGCACTTTAACCCCCAGACCTTGGGAACCTGGGCTGGTCCTCCAAAGTCTGGGGGGGCCCTCCAAAGGGCCAGGGAGGCCCTCCAAATGGTCAGAGGCCTCCGGAGGCCACCCCATTTCAGCCCCGCCAAACCTCTGTTCTTTGGTTTAAAAAAAAAAAATCATTACCACAACCATTGGCTTGTGACAATCTCTCAACTACCTCACAGTTGGAAGAAGACGCTGACCCAAATGGACAGGCCCAGAATTGCTGCAGCCCCCGCCCCACTGGGGGAGATGGGAGAGGGGAGAAGGACTGCTCTGCTCCCCCCACCCCTGCAGCCACCCCTCAGCCGTGGTAATAAATTTTTTTAATGGAGGTTTGGCAACAGGTCCCCCAAAGGCGGTTTTGGGGGACTCACACGGGGGGCTCACAGTTAGGTGGACAAGGCACCCAAATTACCTAGGTGAGCCCCTGGTTATATGGATGCAGACAGACTGAGCTGAGGATCAAACAGACTGGGAGTCAACCAGTGGTTATGTATTCTTTTATGGTGCAGCAGTCAGTTGATTTAGCTGCAAGCAATCAATAGCTGCTCTCTCATCTACTGAGGCAGAATATATATCTGCCACTCAAGTATGTCAAGAGGTGGCATGGCTGCACAAGCTAATGTCAGATTTCAACACAGACGAACCAAAACCCACTGAGATATTTGAGGATAATCAAAGCTGCATCCAGATCTCACAAACTGAGAAAATTAAATTTAGAACAAAACACATTGAAACAAAATATCACTATGTGTGGGATGCACAAGAAAAAGGACTTGTAAAATTGACGTATTGTCCAAGTGAACAAATGGTAGCAGATGTGCTAACTAAGCCGTTGCCCAGGGATCATTTCAAAACCTTGTAAGAGAAGCTGCGACTTACAGTTTGCAGCATGAGCCAATGAGAAGGAGTGTTGGAGCTATGACCCTGACAGCATCAGCTCTTAGCTGCAAGGTCTCATAATGACCATTGGTGGGGGGGCAGGTTAGGATCATGGATAGATGTGCTGGTGGACTCCTCCCCTCTTAGTTCTTCCAGTGTCAGTCTCCATTTTGTCTCTCCAGAGATGACTGTTTGTTTAGTCTCTCTCCCTTTTCAGCCTTTAGCTCAGCTTTCCTATCCTTTTGTAACTTCTAAATAAATCCTTGTTCTTCAAACTTAAATAACTGTCTCCAGACCTCTTGCTTGGCTGAATTATCTCCAAACTGGCTTTGCTCTGCTAATGGGGTTGAACTGCCATTCTTCTCCTACAGTACTGGCCTGAATACTATCAGCTGACCTCACAGCCTGAATACTGTCAGTATGTGACCCTACAAACCAAATCGGTCACACCAGGCCTTACAAAAACTTGTATCCACACCAGCTCCTCAAACTGAATAACTTGTCATACTGAGAAGCAACACAGACAGCCTTGCTGATCCATTACATGACCACCAGCCCATCCTCAACCACATCTTCTGCCTGCTTGTAGCCCTTTTAATCCTCATCTGTCTTTTTCATAGTTCATATTCTGCATGCTTTAGACCTGGAATCTTGCAATTGTTTTTATTTTATAAGGTCTCATATATATCATATGTTGTCAACTGTCAAATGCAGCAAAAAAACTCAGTATCATTGTATGTTTACTGTCAAATATTGAAACAAGATATCTCCACACAGATATCCATATCAAATATTCAATATTTGAGCATTCAGAGAATATGTATTCGATATCAACATTTGCAAAGGAGATTTTTATTTTTTTTTTGGTGGTGGTGGTGGGAGTTTGAATTCCAGTTGCCAAATAAAAGGGTAAGGTTTGGGAGGTGGAACCAGGGAATGTAACAAAGATGATCCAAATCCTCTGCAACATGCCATCAAGGTGCTTTGTAGCAAAGTAAGACACTACTGGCCTACCCAAGATTTTGTAAACATCAGATTACTGTATGAAGAAAGAAGGATTTGTACCACAGAGAATCATTTTTCTGGACACTCAGAAATTGAAAATATGTCCATACATGTGTATATTTAGCAGGGGGAAAGCAACTGACTCTATCCAACCCCAACACAGCATCCCTCCAGTGGCTGTTGCTTGTGTCTACCTTATGTTCCTTTTTAGATTGTGAGCCCTTTGGGGACAGGGCACCATCTTATTTATGTATTATTTATTTTTTTATGTAAACCACTTTGAGAATTTTGTTGAAGAGCAGTATATAAATATTTGTAGTAATAGTAGTAGTTGTATAAACTATATTTTATACAGCGGAAGATTAACATCTTAATAGTGAGAAAAGCTAGCACAATTCTAAATGATTTTCCCCCCAATTAAGTCCAAATACTACCATGAACATTATACTTATTTGTTAGCCTCCCACCCTATACTTCTTCCTGTGGAAAATAAAGGTTCATTTTCCTTTGAATATATGAAGCTGGCTCTATAACTTTCCGCCAAATTTATGTTTTATACGGTATACACAAAACCAGGCCCCACAGTTTGCAATTACATAGCTCTAAACAACATCCTTCTCACAGCAATTTACTTAAAATCACCAGGATTAATTACCTTAAGCTCTGTAGGCTAAATTCCGACCTCAATTACATACTAATGACGTCAATGGAGTTATTTGGAGTAACTGAGGGCAGAATGTGGCCCTGGCTCTTACTCTCTTTAAAGTGATTTCAGACATAGTTATTATCTTATCACCTTCTGCAGTCCAGAAAACATTCATAATGAGGATTTTGTTGCTCTTTCAATATTCAGAAATTATGACAGTTCTCCAGCAGTCAATGCAAAAAAGAAGCTGCAGCCTAATTACAGCTGAGCAGTTTAGAAAAAAGAGCTAAATCATTTCTTCAGTAACTTACAAAAATTGAAAACAACACAAATTAAAAATATGCAGAATACGAACAATGAAAAAGAAAGATGAGAATTAAAAAGGCCAAAAACAAAACAGCCCCTTGAAAATTTCAGAATTCATATGGAAGTACAAGATGGCCTTATAGATAATATTATCTGCCCAAATGAAACAGAATAATTGTATCACTTTACCTCCCCCCCCAAAAAAAAATCATTAGCTTGGGCAGTATATCCAGACTTTCTGACATTCAACGTTCCTTCACAGCTTGAGCTGGGCAGTAAAAACTGGGGATCGGAGTGGGGAGATGACTTAATAAACAAGGTCGTGTTTCAGAGCTTAGTTTACCACCTCCCTCCCCCATTTAAAATTCCTCTGCAACACAAAAGCATAGTCTTTAAATCAAACCAAGTACCTACGCAGGTTGCTCCATTGGCCACTCTCTTTTAAGCCAATGTATTTGTTCTTAAATCTATCCTGCATTTAGTAGGAAGTGAATGTCAACATGACATATGGAGAAGTTCCAGATGATTGAACCATAAAACATGATTTAATATGGGGGGGAGGGGGGAGGATTCTGTATCCGCTCACCGTATCCATTTCTGCTTAGAGATGAAGATGAACCATATGCATTCATTTAAGGATGGAACCAATGAATAACTGCAGAAGCAGCCACAATGTCAGGATGAAGTGGAATTATTCTTGCACCACCAATACATCATTATGGCCCCATTCTTATGTTTTATTTGCCCTGGGTACAGTGGCATTTTTCCTAGATAGAGCTTTACAAGACAAAAATAATGTTTGAATCAAGGAACCAGAATAATCTTCACTGCAAAAATGAGTTGTCTCTCCTTAAAAATTCTTATCCGAGGTACTACTCAGAACGGATTGTATAAACTGAACAATATAAATTCAAATGGTCCTGGTGGGTATCCATGCCATCAAGATGCAAATGAAAAATGGGTCTGAATGGCAGATAGCCATCTGAACTTACACAGCCCTTTTGTCCTAGCCTTGAATGAGCGCTCTGTATGAACATTCTCTCCTTAAGTTTTAGGGAAAGCTCTCACCAAATCATGGCTCTCTAAGTTGTTGTTGGTGTAGTGATCACCTTCTAGGCTCTGGTGCAGCACCTTTTCTCATGACCCAGTTGAAGACAATCAATAATCCCATGACCCAAAATAATTTATTCTCATAAGAGTTTTAATAAAACCACAGTAGGGCAATACATGCTACGGCTTATTGATTGGATTTCACTGCTTGTGTCTCCACAGCAGTGAGCAGAAAAACCTTATTAGTTGACTGGCTACATTCAAAACAGTTATATTGTGCACGTAACACATAACCTTAAATTTAGCAATCTTGTCAGAAACAATGTATTAGTTCTATGTCTGAATGACTGAAATGTTACTTTTAAAATGTTGTGGACTATACTTTAAGATTTCATAAAAAATATTAATTAACAATGCCTAATATTTATTCCTGCAACCCAGGCCTGGGGTTGTGACCTGTACTCTGAAAAGCACTCTCTAGTGTCATGCCTGCCTGGTTACTCTGCTGCTCATTCTCAGATATTGTGTGGAATTTTTCTTAGCATCTACATATGTACTGTATGGAGAATGTATGCCCTTGACTAGCTCTCTGTTAACATGCAAGTGACCATAGGAGGATGCTATAATACATGATGCAGTTTCCCCTTAGTGTTTCAGGGAAACCAGGCAAGAAATGTTTGGTCAGTTGTTGGTACCTTTGATTGTTGATATGGGAAAAATGGCTGACTATAAGGAAGCAGGTGGGCTATTAAAAAATGTGTAGGCTACTAAGTTTTGTAAACTCTTTTGCAAAGCTACTGTTGGCACAAACCTACTTGCCTAGAATGCAGTACTAAGATCTCATAATGCAACTAATACTCAGTAGAATTTATGCAACATATTGCTGTGGTAATCTAACAACTATGCTGTCTACTATACAGCCTAGGCCCTAAATATTTAAGAGAATGCGGCAAGACGATCAGTGAGACTTGCCATAAGGGGGTTAGCGGGGAGAGCGGGCTTAGCCCGCTCTCCCCACAGACGATCACCAGGCAGAAATGGGCATCTGGGTTGGCTGCCCACACGACTGCCGGCTCCATCATGGAGCCGGCAGGGGCTGCGGGGATCGGGGGCCATGTGGCCCCTGGAAGTTCCAAGTACACGGGGCATCCTGCTTGCAGCCTCCTGGTCAGGGGTCTACTCATGTGTCACCACGCACCGCGGCAACACACGAGCAAAACACTGAGGTTAATGGAGCGCTCGCTCCATTAACCTTGGCTAAAGGGAGAAGGAATTAGCAAGGTTTGCTGCCGGGAGGGGAAAAAATAATCGCCTCAAAGTCTTCTTCGCTTTGAGCCCCAATGCCCACTGAGATCATCCGGAGAGGTTTACTACTACTGCCATCAGTTTGTCTGGAGGCGACACAAGGGCGTGCGGGTCTTCTCTGTTGCTGCCCTGGGACTCTGGAATGCACTCCCTGTCGAGATGAGAGCCTCCCCATCTCTGACAACTTTAAAAAAAAATCTTTAAAGACCTACCTTTTCACCCAAGCTTTTTAAATTTAATTGTGGTTTTAAACTGTTGTACGGTTTTTATTTCTGTGTTTTAACTTTTTTATGTTGTTGTGAGCCACCCAGAGACAAAAGTTTGGGGTGGCATACAAATTTCACAGATAGAGAAATACATACATACATACATACTATACACCATTGTGGCCACTTATATTAGTACTGGCGTGTTGGGCTATGATCCCCAGGTGGCATAAATAGTATTTTTTAATGTGACTTTTTCTAAGCGGGTGGACTGAAGACTGCAGACTTAGCAGGGTGTCATTTTCTCAACATTTTCATAACCTCCAAATTGCAGCAGTACGACATTTAATTTCAGATATTAAATAAATAGGTAATAAAAATGTCATATAACGTTTACTTATTTTTTCAAACCTGCCATAAAGAGGATTTATAGATAGAACAAAATGTAAAAGGTAAATATTATTGTAGCTGAAACCTTCCATAAATGTAAAGTGTTTGCATTTGCTGTGGTACATGAGATTTTGCAAAATGACAGGTCATTTAGAACTGTTTACGCCCCAAGGAGGAAAGACCAGGAGGTGTCAAGTGATCCTAACAAGAAGTCCATATGTTTAAGAGCTCAGAGCTGTTTCTGGAAAATAACTCATCAGATCAATGGAATAAAACATCCAACTCATCTCTTCCCACAAAGTTTTGGCTCAGGATCCCTAGAGGCTGCCCAAGTTAAAACACTGTATTTAAGAGCTACAGTACATGTTGCAAGGAACTGCGATGATGATGATGATGATGATAAAAATTAAATACTGCTTTTCAATCAAACAAGTTCTCAAAATGGTTTATATAGCAGGGAGAAATGGTTCCCTGCCCTTAAAGGGCTCACATTCTTTTAAAAAAACCACACACCCCAAAATACACATAAAGGAGAGAACAGCAGCACCCACTGGTGAAACGCTTTGCTGGTCTCAATAGAGCCAGTTGCTACCCCCCTACAAAATATAAGAGAACCATGACTTTCAAAAGCCAGTGTAAGTTTCTCTCATTTTATTTTAAATGAAAAGGAAGCACATGAGAATGCGGTCAGGAACAGAGGACAGGCATGCGAGGAACAATGTGCTTAACCCTTTCTCTTCCAGAAATTTCCCCCTTCAGAATTGGCCCGTAAGTTGGTCTCCCTACATTGGAGAAAATATAGAAATCCCTCTGTAAGGAAAAATGCAACTTGAGAAGAGCAATTAGATTGAAAATAGCCATCAGGAGGGGATTAAGCACCCCTTCCCCACTCATACTTCCTTTCTACAAATGGTTGCAACTTCAGAGGAAACTTACATAGAGCTCGGTGAAACCTGTGGGATGGAACAAAGCAATGTCTGTTTCCATGCCATCTGATCACATTCAGCTATCCTCATGAGAAACGTCTATGGTCCTGGGAAATATAACAGAAGAGAGGCTCTCTATTTGCATGTAGGGAGAAAAAGACTACACTGAGTGGGGATGCAATGGGTAAATGTGAAACAGCAAAACCCTAATACCAATAGCTTCATATGTTTAATGCAATAAACATATAACATTTTAAACATTTTAACTGGGCATTGGACAGATCACTGCCTTCCCATTTTTGCCTATAGTTCCATGAGTAAAAGTACTAGATACAGTCCTTAAATTAAAAAAAATTAGGTAAAAAATCTTCGGAAGAGCCCTGGATTACCATGCTGTGGTCTTGATAGAGGGCTTGGTCATAGGCTGGTTTCTCTGCAGCCCCTACAATAAGGTATAAGCCATGAGGCTAGGGATCTGGATATAAGTGATTATTCTGTGAACCTCAGAATCATTTTTAATTCATAATTAAAAAAATATTTGTGGCATTTCCACTCACACCAGCAGACCCTTTTTTAAAAATATCATGTAAGCTGTCCCAAACTGTCTAGATGGATGAACATGAAGTAACAGAAAAAGTAACCTAATTTCTAAGCAGCTAAGTCAGCTAAGCAACATAAAGTTGAGCACAACAAAAATATATTGAGCCCTTTCTCACAAACAGTGACAAAGGGCAAGAGGGTTAGTGGAGAGGAAGCCCTAAAGAGCTTACCTCCCTGCAGACAAGCATTGGGCTTCTCTTTGGCAAGCAGATCACCCACCCAGACAACTACTGGTTGCTGCCCATAGCTCCGAGGGCAAGCAGCCATGGCTAGCAGACGATCAGTAAAATGGGGCTAGGAGAGCACTTGTTCTCCTAACCTCATTTTGGAGGGTGGCTCTGTAGGCGAGTTTGTGCCGTGGTGCCACCGGGATCGGGCCCAAAGCCTCCAGAACGCCTCCAGAACGCTGCGCAGCTCACAAAAGCTCCGGTCATGTGGGTGCAGCCCCTGTACTACACTGGATTGTCTGGATGGCAGGAAGGTGTTATCCTGCCTTCCCCTCTCCTGCCCTCCCCAGTGCTCTCAAAGATTGTGTGAATGAACTCACTGTGTCCAGAGCTTGACCAGTTTTATGATATGTGCTTGTCATTTGAAATATACTCTGAATATTTTTTTTATGTTGTTCACAAGCAAGATTTTTGAGTTTTCCTGGAAAAGAATCCAGTTTAAAGAAAGTGAGGGAAACGGAGCCCCATATTTGTCTAAATCCCAATTGGGACTCAATCATTTCCCTTCACCTTCACACACAACAGAAATACTTTGAATTAAGCCACAAAAATAGGTAGACTCTTGGACTATAGGATTAAGCAAGTGAAAAGTAACACACTTTATAGGGGGAAGAAAAAAGAAATTGGAGAATTAGGAAAGGGAAATGGTGGCTGACATCCAGAGCAAAGCACCACTTGTGGAAAGACATAGCACTAGCACAAAACTGTTGCACTAGCTAGTTGCACAAAGTCTGGAACTTGCATTCCAGATTAGTGTTGTACTACCGTGAACATGCTTGAGGTTGTGAATCAGTTGTGCAACTGTGGCATGCCTCATTTGTTTAAAGATAGATAGATAGATAGATAGATAGATAGATGATCAAGGTTTTTTAGATAAGTTGAGATGAACAAGATTCTAATGCATACTGAGGAATTGGTGTATACAATGACCCTGCTGATGGGTTGCCTGCAGAATTTTATGACATTCAAAGAGGAACTAGCACATATTTTTACTGCAGTGATTAATAAAGTAAGGGTCAGGGAAGACATTCCTGAATCTTGGACTAAACCCTGGATTACATTAATACCAAAAGAGGGGAAGGACTAGCTAGTGTAAAATCATATTGCTCAAGCTCTTTTGAGCCAGGACCTTAAATTAACAATATCGATCATGGCTAGGAAAATCAGCTTAGTTCTTCAAAAATATATTCCCAAAGATCAAGCTGGATTCATTAAAGGCTATGTCTGAAAAGATAATATTTGGTGTGCTTTAAATCTGATACATGCTGGGAATAATGGTCAAGAAGCTGAAGCGATAGTCTCTTTAGAAGCTGAAAAGGCTTTTGATAAAGTAGACTTTTTGAATGTAGTCATGAAGAAAATAGATTTAGGAGGAGGACGCTGTAAACTCAAGATCTGTTATTAATTTTTTTGGGTGAATTTAATAATTGATGTGACTCTCAAAACAGATAATGGTTGAATGTGACAAGGGTGCCCTTTATCCTCTCTTATTTTGTGTTGTTTATTTTAAAAAAATCTGTATTTCAACAATTGTTATATATCCGACTATCAAAGGGTTTGGGGTTGAAAGGTGTGGATGATGTTATGCTAAGCTTAACTGATCCACTTTGATCACTGCATACAATTAAGGAGGCAATTCTAAAATTAGATCAAGTATCAGGTTATACATTTAATGAGGTCAAAACAGTTTATAGGATTTACCTCATCTGACCAACCAAATGCACAAATATAGGAAATATATTTTAAATGTGCCATTCACAGCAAGTGAGATGATGATGATGATGATGATGATGATGACGACATTTCTATCCCGCTCTTCCTCCAAGGAGCCCAGAGCGGTGTACTACATACTCGAGTTTCTCTTCACAATAACCCTGTGAAGTAGGTTAGGCTGAGAGAGAAGTGACTGGCCCAGAGTCACCCAGCTAGGTTCATGGCTGAATGGGGATTTGAACTCGGGTCTCCCCGGTCCTAGTCCCGCACTCTAAACACTACACCACACTGGCTCTCAGATACCAAGATATCTTGGTATTTTCTGAGTACCTAATTTGGAACACATTGCGAAGATTAATTGGGGGGGGTGGAGCTTGTTTCCAGACCATGCGGACGTATCTCTCTTAGCTCCGTCCGTCTCTCCCTTTTTTTGTTTATTTTATCTAATAAGAATAGTTTTTAAGTTTACTATTAGGGACCTAAATAGTTTTAAATATATTTTTAATTTATGGATGGTGAGCATTGGCTCCTTCAGGATTTATAATGAGTAAGAAGAAATGACCAAGAGCTTCCCCTTCACCAGCCTCTCCCCAATCAGCAGAACAGGAGCGTTGCCCGAAGCAACAAAGAATGGACTCTTTCTTAATCCCTCTAAAGACCCATGTTGATGTGCCCTTGCGGAATAGATTCAACCCCTTGTTTGATGAGGATTTATCTGCCACAGAGGAGGTCCTGGGTGAGCAAAATGAGACTAACCCTTTGTGTATTAACTCGTGTATTAATTCCCCATGCATTAACACTATCTCTGCCTCCCAAGGGACTCTGCATTTACAGTATCAGACCAGAATGTTTTACTCTCTCAGTTCTGTTCTCTCACAGCTGGAACTCTTAAGTTTCTAATAGAAATCATCAAATGATTAGAGACTAAAATTGATGACCTCTCCAAGGAGCTGTTATCTCAAAGACGTTTAAATTGCTACAGCCCCGTTATAAACCCCCGTGATGAGAGGGCAGCTGGCCGGAAGAGTGATAGAGTTAATGGCGTTTTACCATCTTCACCTTATATCAATGAATCAAGTTACAGACTCCTGCCTAATTCCATCTGCTTAATGATTGCTCCCTTGCAGTGTAATGCTAACAGGTGGACATAAAAGGATTCTGCATTCCTTGAAGCTTCTGACAGAGTCCTTTATAGATTATAAAGAGCTGGTGCGATATGAGCAGCTACCTTGGTCCAATGGTATCCAGAGGCTATTGCTCACTTTTAAGAGTTCTGAAGTTTGTTAAGGAGGAGAGAGTTTTTGGCCAAGTTTTCCATTGTCCCTCGGAGGTGTCTCACAAATGGGAAAATAAGCGTGTTAGTGAGGGCTGATGACCGTCAGATCTTGTTTCTCCACCCTGTTCATCCACCTGCGGCCGCTTCAATCAAAAGCAGAATAAAGCTGGCAAGGAGCCCAGTATCCATGTTAGAGCTCAAGGACAAACCACTCAATCTAAGCCTCCTCCCCCTGGACACTTTTCTAATAGACGGGGAAAGGAGTCTGTAGTAAAAGCCAATCCAGCTAATGCAGCTTCTGAAGCCGATGGATCAGAAATGGAACTGAAGCCAGCTCATGGTGACGAAGCTCTAAATATGGCCAATAGACTATTGGCACTGGCCAATGATCTAGCTGAGTTGGAAAGACAGCGCCTCTCCCTGCCCCTAAGTCCAGGCAGCCAGTTTAATCCAAAGCAGGCCGAGGCCCTGATTGAGCTAGATGAAGCCCAGGACACCACCCAGTTAACCATCCCCGTAGCCATGGATCCCAGTGAATTAGTCAGATCAGGTTCGGCGGTCACGGGATCCATATCTGGGGATAGATGGGCTGAATTGACATCAGACCCCCATTTTGATGTAGTTTTTGAGACATTAGACAAGAATTGTGGAGACTCCTTGAAGCAGGGTGTTCAAGAGCGACTAGCTCCTGTATCTGTGCCAGCAAATGGCTGCATTTACATGCAGGACTTTACCATTGAAGCAGATACTGGACTTATGGACATTGTCCCCTCTTCCAAGGCCAGCCGTGAGAGTAAGCAGAGTTTAGGTGGCAATAGAACAGTGCCACCTCAAGAGGAGAAAGTAGTCAATGTTACCGAGTCCGAGGATGGAGTGTTTGCATTTGAGGAGAGTTGCCAACGCCCTTTGTTTGATGCAGATGACTCTTCGGAGATGGAACCCTCGGGCACTGTCTCCTTGAGTGATGGCCCCGGGATGGGTCTTCCAGAAGACGCAGAGCCACCAGCTTCCATTCCCTTGGAGCATTCTATCGCTGTATCTACCAAATGACTGTCCCAGAGGAATCCAACTGTTTTGAAGATCGCCACATGGAATGTGGCGGGCCTCAAGGCTAAGTTGGCTGGTCCATCATTTACTGACTATGTTTCTAAAATAGACATTTTTATGTGCCAGGAGACATGGATGGTGGAAGATGTGACCCTGGAGGGGTTTTATGTATATGTGGTCAAGGCATCCTTGGGGTTGGGCGGGAGAGAGCGAAAGGGGAGACCATCTAGTGGTCTTGCAGTGTTTGTGTCGACGTCATTTAGGGCACAGGCTAGGGAAGTTGCATCTCTGGATTCCATTGCTATGGCCGTTTATATACAACTGGGTAATTTATCCCTTATAGTGGTCAACGTATATATACCACCGAGACGCTAGAAAGCCTATGTCAACCGGATCTGGTCACGTCTTGAACCATATCTTACGGAACTCCAGATTAAATTTCCCGATGCCTCTCTTCTGATTGTGGGCAATTTTAATGCCTGAATGGGGTATGACGATAAAGCATTATTTAGCAAATTCCATCGTTATCTCCCTGTTCAGTCAGCCCCTGATGGCCACCTAGTATGCCGATTTAAGGACAGGGTGGCTGGTCTGAAGTTAGTCCAGACCATTTATGACCTAAATTTGTATATATTAAATGGCACTAGTCCCCATGACTACCCAGCAGAATTTACTTTTTGGTCAGGTTCTAGAACTTCAACAATTGACTATATGATATGCTCCCAAGATCTGCTAGATCTGGTTGCGGGATTTAGTGTTGCTCCTAGACTTGATAGTGACCACCTTCCACTGGAGTTATGCTTGTTATTCCCAGATAAGATCCAGAGACATGAATATACAGCCTTTGATGCTGAGTCTCTGGAAGTTATGCCCACCAGATTAAGATGGACCCTAACGCAACAAGAGAGACTGTAGTTCCTCTTGAATTCTGAGTCTGCTACTACCTTAAGGAACCAAATATTGCCGAGCGAGGAATCTAGGGATAGTATAGATGCCTATCAAGGGCTAATTGAGCTACCACCCTGCTTTGTGTGTCCAACAGGGAACTCATATGAAGGTGGGTTTTCCCTCTTTGAGAGTCTGGTTCGATGATGAGTATAGGAAGCTGAAAAGTTTCTTGGCTAATGAATACAATAGATACCGTGAGTCATCTGATCCAACACTTGCTACTAATTTAATACACCTGAAGAGGGCACACAAAAAACTTATCAGAGTATAAAAACTTGAGGCAGACAGAGCGGCAGCAGCTGATTTTTACCACCCAACAAAAAAATCATTCCTATTTCTGGCATTTGATATCTAAGTTTGTGGGAAGGGGAATATCTAGAATTGAATCTCGAATTCCAGCAGCTGTATGGGAAGATCATTTTTCCAGACTGTACGGCTCGGATGAATCCCCGCCCCCGCCCCCCCCCACTTTAATGTTGGTCAATCTGGAGGAATGTACAGTTTGGCCGCTGGTCTCATGCTCTGATATAGTATCCTTGGTAAATCAATCTAAAGCAAGTAAGGCCCCAGGGCCAGACTATATTTCGGTGGAGTGTATTAGTAACAACTTGGAGTGGTGGGCCCCAGTATTGGCAGCCCTCTTTTCGTACATCGATCGGACAGCTCAGATTCTCAAAGATTGGGGGTTGGTGATTATAGTTCCAAATTATAAGAAAGGCCTAAGGGACCAACCAGGGAACTTCTGCCCTATTAGCCTTCTAAGCTTTATAGGCAAATTATATGCCAGAAATCTTCTTGACCGATTCATGGTGTGGCTTGATAACAACCAGACTCTTGCTGAGGAGCAAAATGGCTTTGGGGCCAGAAGGTCGACTATGGACTCGATTGTTGTGTTACAACATCTGACCGAAAAATATTCGGGGAAGGCCCCAGATGCATTATATACAGCATTTGTGGACTTAAAGTTCACATTTGATTCAGTCCCGAGAGGTAGGCTGTGGGAGAAATGTGCTGCATCAACCATAGACAAGAGATTGCTTTACTTGATGTTTAAACTTCATGATGATACTTCATTAAGGGTCCGTCTTAACAACAGAGGCCAGGTGACTAGGCCAATCATTACAAGGTGGGGGATTCGGCAAGGGTGCATTTTGGCCCCTATGCTTTTTAACGTTTATATTAATTCTCTAGTCACACACATGAAGAAACTAGAGTTTCATCTGCCTAAATTAGCTGGCAGACACGTTAATGTTTTAATTTATGCGGACGATGCCGCACTAGTTTCAAGAACTCAAATTGGCCTCAAAAGAGTGTTACAGGCGTTGGCAGATTATTGTACCACCCAGGAGTTATCCATAAATTATGACAAAACCAAAATTATGGTTTTCTCAAATAGACCTAGAAATTGTACTTGGCCCTTAAATGGTCATAAATTGGAGCAAGTGAGGCAATTTAAATATTTAGGATGGGTTTTGCAAGCAAATAAGAGTTTTACTGTCCATAGGGATTATGTAAGCCTCAACGCCCAAAGAGTTGCCTCGGCGATCCATTCCTTGTATATCAGAAAACGTGCCCAATCAGTTCAGGTAGTTCTTGAACTTTTCAAGGCTAAAGCTTTGGCCCTGCTTATGGTGGGTGTGCAGATGGGCACCTATGCTAACTTTCGGAGGATGGAAACTGTTCAAACTAAATTCCTCAGGGGTATACTGAGGGTTGTCCAGTCTGTCCCCAATGCATGCCTCAGATTGGAAGTGAGCTGGTCTACAGTTGAGGCCAGAATTTGGAAGGCCATGTTCAGCTATTGGCTCAAGCTGTTTTTTTGCCCTGATGGGCTTGCCCCGCTAGTCTTAGAAGATTCTTTTAAGACCCGCTGGAAACGGGACATTGATAATAAATTAAGCAGGCTGGTTTTCTCACTCCCAGTGATAAGACAGATGGGCCATGAGAAGGCCTCAGACGCCAAAAACCAATGCATAATGGACATTGCCAAGCAGGAGGATGTTAGCAAAATAAGATCTGGGGTTTTTATTGGGGCCCAAATTGATAGATGGCTTCCTGCTAGATACTTGATAAAGCTATCTTTCCTTGAACATCGTAGAGCAATGACTGTGTGCATACTCAATGCCCTTCATTCTGCTGTCCTGGAAGGGCGATTCCAGAAAATCCCCTATCTCCAGAGATTGTGCCTGTGTCAAGCGGGAGAGGTTGAATCTATTGAACACGTTTTGCTGAGTTGCTGTTTTTATAAGGATCTAAGAGAAGAATTAATTTCTCCCCATTAAGAGATCATAGATTGACCTCAGGCCAGGAGAGAGTGGGGTTTTTACTCTCAGACTTGGACGATTTCATCTCTGCAAGAGTTGCCAAGTTTCTTTGCATTGCAAGTAAACTTCACAGAAGAAATGTTGAGAGGGTAGATGTGGGCATAGCACATTAGGAGGGTGAACAGATTTTATTTATTTGAAACTTTCTTATGTACGATACTGTAGTTTTTATTGTATTGTTCCTATTGTAGTTTCTATTGATGCTACTGATGTGACGAGATGTATAGTTTTCTGTGTGGTTCTGTTGTAATGAGAGGCCATTGGCTGTAATAACAATAAAGTTGAAGTTGAATTATGACCCACTGGTACAAAAAATACAAGCTAATTTGATGATATGGATTGAATTACATTTGTCAGTGTGGGGAAAATAGTTCTTGTTAAAATGTCTATACTAACTAGATTCTTAAATTCTTTTCCATAATTTCTCCATAGGCCATTTTGGATCAGCAAATTAGTAAGTGGCAGAAAATACCAGCTAACATCCAGACTAATGCAAAACTAGTACTTTGACAAAACACTTGGGCTGCTAACACTGTACTGATCCTGAGTGGGGGGATGGGCAATTTTAGTCTATCTCCCCTTCATTTTGAAGCCCATTGTGCCTGCCAAAAGTATGTCCCTGAGGGTTGCACAGCAATCAGGGACATATTTTTTGCAAGCACAGTAGGCTCCAGAGTAAAGGAGAGATCAGCAAAAACCACCCCTTATCACTGGATCCAATGCAGCATTAGCAGCACAAGAGCTGCATTAGTCTGGATGTCAGCACTATATGTTAGTATTCTGGGGAAAGATAAAGAGGCTATTCTCATGCACACACTAACCCAGTCTAGGGAAGCCCAGCGCTGCACATGAGAACCGCTGGGATCGGGTCCGCTCATAAGAACATAAGAACAGTCCTGCTGGATCAGGCCTAAGGCCTATCTAGTCCAGCATCCTGTTTCACACAGTGGCCCACCAGATGCCTCTGGGGAGCCCACAGGCAAGAGATATATGCATGCCCTCTCTCATGCTGTTGCTCCCCTGCAACTGGTATTGAGAGGCTACTGTGCCTATGAGGCTGGAGGTGGCCCCCAGCCACGAGACTAGAAGCCATTGATAGACCTGTCCTCCATGAATTTGTCTAAGCCCTTTTAAAACCATCTAAGCTGGTGGCCATCACCACATCCCATGGCAAATAATTCCATAGATTAATTATGCACTGTGTGAAAAAGTACTTCTTGTCGGTCCTAAATTTCCTGATCTTCAGTTTCATGGGATGACCCCCGGTTCTAGTGTTGTGAGAGAGGGAGAAAATTTATCTCTGTCCACCCTTTCCACTCCATGCATACTTTTATACACCTTGATCGTGTCTCCCCTTAGTCGCCTCTTTTCCAAGGTAAAGAACCCCAGATGAGTAGCCTAGCCTCATAGGGAATGTGGATGGAATTGGCCTTTTTCACTGCTGCCGTGCACTGAGTTGACACTTTCAATGAGCTGTCCACCACAACCCCAAGATCTCTCTCCTGGTCAGTCACTGACAGATCAGATCCCATCAGCATATTTGTGAAGTTGGGATTTTTTGCCCCAATGCGCATTACTTTATACTTGCTTACATTGCACTACATTTGCCATTTTTTCACCCACTCCCCCAGTTTGGAGAGATCTTTTTGCAGATCCTCACAATCTCTTTTGGATTTCACTACCCTAAATAGTTTAGTGTCATCTGCAAATGTGGCCACTTTGCTGCTTACCCCAACTTTTAGATCATTTATAAACAAGTTAAAGAGCACTGGTTCCAATACCGATCCCTGGGGGACCCCACTTCCTATCTAGCTACCTCCATTGTGAAAACTATATCCTCCAGCATGAATACAGATGTAAAGAACTCATTTAGCTTCTCTACAATCTCTTTATCCTACTTAATAACCCCTCTCATGCCATCATCTAAGGCAGGGGTGGGGAACCTTGGCCCTCCAGCTGTTTTTGAACTACAACTCCCATCATCCCCAGCCATAATTATTATGGCTGGGGATCACCCCGATCTAAGGGGTCAATCGCCTCCCTAGCAGGTTTTCTACTTCTGATATGTTTAAATAAGTTTTTGTTATTCCCATTGACACTTCTAGCTATATGCTCCTCAAACTCTCTTTTTGCTCCCCTTATTGTCTCCTTGCATTTCCTCTGCCAGAGTTTATGTTCCTTCCTGTTAACTTCATTTGGGCAGGACTTCCATTTTCTGAAGGAAGTCTTCTTCCCTTTTATAGCTTCCCTGACTCTACTTGCTAGCCACGCTGGCGTCCTCCTGAACATGATGGTACCCTGTCTCCTTCTTGGTATACAATCCAAATGAGCTTCTAGTATTGTGGTTTAAAATAAGTTCCATGCTTTCTGGAGTGATTTGACCCTCCTGACCTTCCTTTTTCAACTTCCTTCTTACCAGTCCCCTCATTTTTTGAGGTTTTATCTTCTGAAGCCCAATGTATCCCTGTTGGACTTTCTTGAAAATTCTCCACTTGCCTACAGTATATGCTGAATTGGATCACACGATGGTCACTGCTTTCCAATGGTTCTGCAACTCTGACATCTTGCACCAAGTCCTGGGCACCACTCAGGATTAAGTCCAAGGTCGCCATCTATCTGGTTGGTTCCGTGGCTAACTGTTCTAAGGCACAGTCATTTAGCATGTCTAGAAACTGGGCCTCTCTTTCATTACCTGAATGTGAATTTACCCAGTCTATGGAGCTCTTCTCACGATCAGTGAGAAGAGCTCCATTGTAAAGGGCATACACTCCCACAATAAATCAAAGCAACAGCTGGAATGCGTGAGATTAAGGCTTTTACTTGCAGCAAAGTGGAAGCAAACATATGTAGATCCAAGTCAATGGAAATTACCACATCTGAATCATCAGTCCATAAATCATAGTCGAATGCCAAGTCCAATATGGATCAAGAACACAGAACTGGAACTTCACGCCCAAGCAATCAGTTGAAAGCAGCTCAGTGCAGAGTAAGCAATCTGAATTTATACCCCTTCAAGGTCAAATGCCAGGTGAAGCCAATTAAAGCCCTGGCTGTCATCCAGGCTACAGACTCAGACACCTCTCCAATCAGACTTTGCAGCCCAATGGCTAGTCCTTCTCTGCATAAAATGCTGCTCCTTTCTGTGGTCACGCCAACGCTCCATGTAGCTCACCAGACTGCTGCTTGGTCCTGGCTCCTCCACATCTGAAGAAGGCAACGGCTCCCCAGCAGCCTCCTGCTGTTCCACAACTCTCCATCTGTGGGGCTTCTTCCCCAGCGTCCTGCAACAGGACCATATCAGGAGACTGTGGGTTAGGGTTAGGGTTAGGATTAAGGTAACCCTCCTCCAACTCTTTTGAATCAGACCACTGCCTGACATCCATGGAGCTCTGCGGGGAGTGCGGGTTTGACTCACCCACCACGCAGATGACCGAGCTCTCTTCCCTGGGTGGGCAGATTGCCCGCCCAGACAACCAGCTGCACTCCTGGCAGCTCCGGGGGTCAAGGTGCTGAGACACACCACCGTGCATCGCCTCAACCCCCAGAGCTCCGATAATGTACTGCACAAGTGTGCGGTGAATTATGGGGATTCCCCCTCCCCCACCAAGTGTGCCAGCCACGGCTGCTATGATTTCAAAAATGAGGTTAAGGAAGCGCTCACTCCCTTAACCTCATTTAAGAGGGTGGCTACTTAGGCAGGTTTGCCTCCATGTAGCTGCCAGGATCGGGCTTGATCCTCACGGTTCACACGAATGTGCAAAACCGGGCTGGGCTCCCTGTGTAGATGAAGGTGATCTGGTTGACATAGTATACCTGGACTTCCAGAAAGCTTTCAACAAAGTTCCTCATCAAAGACTCTTGAGAAAACTTAGTGGTCATGGGATAAGGGGACAAGTACATGTGTGGATTGCTAACTGACTGAAGGACAGGAAACAGAGGGTAGGTATAAATTGAGAGTTTTCACAATGGAGGGAAGTAAGAAATGGCTTCCCCCGGGGATTTATACTCGGACCAGTGCTTTTTAATTTATTTATAAATGGTTTAGAAGTTGGGGTAATCAGTGACATGGTCAAATTTGCAAATGACACCAAACTATTTAGGGTTATGAAATCCAAAAGAGATTGTGAGGAGCTCCAAAAGAATCTCTCCAAACTGGGCGAGTGGGCAACAAAATGGCAAATGCAGTTCAATGTAAGCAAGTATAAAGTGATGTACATTGGGATGAAAACCCCCAACTTCATATATATGCTGATGGGATCTGAGCTCTCAGGGACTGACCAGAAGAGGGATCTTGGGGTCATGGTGGTCAGCTCATTGTGTGGCACCTATGAAAAAGGCGACTTGTGTGAATAGCCTCACTATGCAGGTTGTTGTAGTCACCCAATATTAATGCCATGTCTCTCTTTGGTGTCTCTCTTATTTGCTTCTCCAATGCCAGGTCACACTCAGAGTTGTGATCCAAGCAGGGCAGCACTACCACTTTGAAGCCCAGCCCCTAGCCAGGGTGAAGGGCTCAAGCAAGCCCTTAACCCAGGCTCTGGGATTGTGTGTTCGCTGGGGCTACATTTAGCCCCAGCAGACACAGAGATGGGTGCCTAGAGTGCCCATCTCCTGGGGGAATGCCCCAATGCATCAAACATATAGTGCAGTGCATTGTGGGATCTCCAGAGTCATCTTCCCAGCCTCTGGAGCTCTGCACTGTGCGACACAGCATTGATCATCTGGGAGCATGGTCTGCACTCCCAGCAGGAGTACAGCACTTGTCTGGGGGTGAGGTGAGTACAACCAGCCTTCCCACCACCACCCCACCCACCCGGTCATATGAACAACCTCAAAGGGTATTTATGCAAACCCAGATGAAAAACAGAAAAAATAAGGAAGTTGGGACTTCCTTATTACTACACATTATAAATATTGTAGATATTCAGACGGTTTCTATGAAAGAGCAATATGACAAGGCTAGTTTTTGAAAATGATCATGTTGGGATTTGCTACCCTCCTCCGTGAGACAGGGTTCTTTACCCAGTCTCAGGAGTGTGCCGAGAGAAGCAGAGAACTCCAGACGTCAGGACAAACCCAGTAATTACCTTTCAGAGGTCAAGGGGCTTGGAGAGTGGGTGGCTGCTGCTGTGGGGTGGGTGGGTGTGGCCCGGGGGGCAGCAGAGTGGTGGAGATGGAATAGCAATGGTATCGGCTCCGCAGCTGTGGACATGTGTAGAAATGCTAGTGAAGGGTGTGGAGTTGGAGAACAAGTCCCCTTGGGAGGCCAGGGATTGGGTGGCCAATCCACTTGCCTGGCCAGGGAAGAAGAAGCAAGCTGAAAGGTGGGAGGAGTGTCCTAAATGTAGGGCTTTATTTAAGGCAGGGGCTGCTGAAGATGAGACGATCAGCAGGGACGGGGTTTGTTGGTCTGGTGGACTCCCGGGGAGGAGCTCAGACCTTTGCTCCCACTGATAGGCGAAGGAGTGGAGTGACTATACCTCCCTCCTCCCCCAACTCTGAGGCAATGCCTGTGCCTATAATTTAGTGCGAGAGTGTGGGAAGGTTAATTAGAGAATTCTTCCTCCCTAAACGTGGACAGAAAGTAATATCCTATTAAAGGTCTAACTTTCAGTCAAGTTTAGAGATAGGAAACCCATAAACCAGCTTCAATAAGAGAATTCTTAACATTTTTGGATGAAAACTGAAACTAGCTTAGAACAAATCATGTTAGCCCCAAAGGCTTGCTTTCAAAGATCTATCATCTTTTGATAACATTTATATGTCCTGTGGGCGCACGAGCAGCAGTTGCAGGAGCATGCTCGGATCATCTGGGTGCGGGAAACACAGAGGACGAGATGGTATCTATGGTTCTCTGGAGGCCAAGGGGCAGAGCAATAGCTCCACAGCATGGCACCACTTTCTAGGATGTCCCTTCAAGAAGGACCAGACCCACTGCCAAATAGCCGATGTAAAACAAAATACTTACAAAGTATTAGGGACACAAATGGCAACAAAACAAGAATTTTGTCTTCTGATGAGTTCTGGGTTACTTGAAGGCTTGTGTATATACTCAGTAAACATTGTGATAACTGGATGCTGTTTGGCAGTACAGAAGCCGTGGTAAATGGAAGGCCAATTAAGCTGCTCTCTGGGAGATTGAAATGTAGTAAGAGACGATCAGCTAGCAAATATCTGCATGAGTATTTACAGTATTTAGTCTTTATGTTGTGTATTTATTGCATACTCCTAGTCCCACTAACTTGATGCCGGAGTCGAGTGTGTTTTGAAAAATTGTGGTTCTCACACATGTGGGCCAATCACAAGGTTCTAATAATTCTATCCCACTTCATTCATAGCACTTGTGTGTTTGCTCAAGAGAGTCAGACTGTTCAACACTTGGTAGAATGAAGTCCCTGCTGTTTCTCCCTCTGCTGGTTCCTTCTTTCTACTGCAGGTAGTTGCTCTTATGTGCACGGCTCCCGAATCCCTTTTTGTGCAAGAGTTGGAAGCAGTGTACAACTATAGAGAAGGCCATAGGACTTGTGGAATATCTTGGAGGATCTCTGTTGTTCCTCACTCAAATGAAAACAAATGTTTCCTACTACAGCAAACAATTATAACACATTGGACAGAGTACAGAGAAAGATGGCCACACAAACAAAACCTCTGGAAGGTAGGTATGTGTTTGTCCAAAACAGAACTGCTGAGAAGGAACCAGATCTAATAAAACACAACATGGGTTAAACAGGTAGAGGCAGATCAAAATTATTGTTGAAATGGTGCTATAATTTGAAACACGATATGTGCTTTATAAAACATTTCTAGGCACTAGTGGCTAAATGTAAATATGTGATCAAGTACAGACTCCTCATATGTATTCATGCCTGCAGATATTTTTTGCTATGCTTTGCCTTCATATAATCATAATTTTTGAAAGGTTCATGCAAAACAGGACAACACAGAAAGAAAAAAAAAACACCTCTGGAGATCTTTCCAATCACTGCAACGCCCAGTGTTATCAAGTCAAAGATCAGAAGTGATTTAATTCTCATTGAAGTTCATGGGGGTCAGAGAGTGGAGACACTGCAGTCTCTGAGTTCTGACAGCAGAGGTGTTCCTTCCCCTTCAAAGTCCCATCCTGAGGGAAACAACTAGGGTGTGGGGAAAGAATCCCTATCGACTAATAACTAGTAATAAAGAGCTGACCATGTGCATGCTTGACCCTTGCTCTTCATGGCATATTAAATCTAGTAGGGAGGGAATTTTTAGCTGGGACCAGCAGGTTTTAAATGCTTCATAGAAAGAGGGAGTGGTCCCAGTTCAATTGAAGAGAGCTATTATTTGACCACTCCTAATGGAACCTAGTCTGGACCCAGAGGATGTAAACAACTATAGGCCTGTGGCCAATATTCCCTTCCTGGGCAAGCTACTTGAGCATGTAATGGCTGACCAGCTTTGGACACTCCAGGAGGAAACAAATTTTCTAAATTCATTTCAGTCAGGCTTCAGGCCTGGCTTTGGAACAGAAACTGCTTTGGTCACCCTATGGTATGACCTGTGTGTAGCGAGAGAGAGACAGGGGGAGTGTAAACCTGTTAATTTTCTTGGACCTCTCAGTGGCTTTCGACACCATTGACCTTTTGGATCAGCTGGCTGAGATGAGCGTGGGAGGCACTGCTTGGAGGTGGTTCCGCTCTGACCTTGAGGCCCATTTCCAAAAGGTGGTGCTGGGGGATTACTGCTTAACTACTTGGCAGTTGTGCTTTGGGGTTCCGCAGGGTTCCATTCTTTCCCCTATGATGTTTAACATCTACATGAAACCACTAGGAGAGGTCATTCTGAGATTTGGCTGCCATGAGTATGGGGATGACACCCAATTGTATCTCACTTTTTCATTAGACGCAGGTGAGGCAGTGACTGTCCTGAATCAATGCCAGGATGCAGTAATGACTGGATAATGGTGTACAAGTTGAGACTTAATCCAGATAAGACAGAAGTACTATTGGTCAGTGATTCCTCTGCTTCGGTGAATGATGTTCAGCCCGTCCTACATAGGGTTGCACTCCCCCTTAAGAATTTATCATGAGAAGGGCTCTGATCCACGGGGAGGAAGCCTTAAAATGCTTATCTCCCTGGCAGACAATTGAGGGCTCATTCCTGGGTGGGTGGATTGCCTGTCCAGATGATTGCCAGCTACTACTAGCAGCATGGAGGGTCAGGGGCTGGGATGTGTCTTCCCAGGAACTCTTGTAATGCACTGCGTGAGAGCATGGTGCATTATAGGGATCCTATCAGCACTGGCCAGGAGGCTACTGACATGTAGGTGCTGCGCAGAGCTGCACGGCACCAACACATGCACACTAAGCTCAGTTTCAGGACACCCTCGCACCCAGAACCCGGGCTAAACAGTGGGATCCCTAAGCGGGTTTGCTGCCACACCACCGCCAGGAGCTGTGTGGCTCCTAGCAGTTCACATGTGCTGGCAAAACCGGGCTGGGCTTCCTTAGCCTGGTTTTGCCTGTGCATGAAATTGCCCATGGTCTCTGGACCTGAATACATGGGCAATGCCTGCCAGGAGTGAGAATGGTGCCACCTGTGTCAGTTTCTGCATTCTCCCCAGCAGAGCACAGGGACCCTGTTTTCACTAGGGATTTTCAAACAAATGTCTGTATGGCCAGACATGGTTGATCCTGCACTGAGCAAGTATTTGCCTAGCAGACCTCAATGGTCCTTTCCAACTCTACAATTCTAAGTGGAGACACTGTTAATTTATGCACTGTTGCAGATCACCTTAATGGTACCTATAGTACCTTCAGGTTCAGAGGCAATATGCCAGTAAATACCAGTATGTGGAGAGCAACAGAGGAGCTGTTGCCTTCCACATATTCTTCCAGATATTGCCTTCATCTCCTGCTTGTTGGAGTTCGTAATTATTTAGCAAAACACCGAAATGAAGCTACCCACTCCAGTTACAGAGTAGAGTGCAGAGTTTAGTTGTTGCAGTTATATGAAGAACATGCATGGAGATTGTTGTACAATCTAAACTAAATAGGTTTATTGGTGAAATACATTTTGGATAAGAAAGACCTAGTCCTATCTATTAGCTACATAATGAGTAGGTGAGGAGAGAGAGAGATGTTTCCATCTACTCTCTAAGAGGAAAGGAAGAGGACTGGTTTGTAAGAAGGATATAAGTGGGTGTCAGAAACACCAGGAACCTAATATTTATTTATTTAATATTTATTTTATTTATTTAATACATTTCTATACTGCCCCAAACCAAAGTCTCCGGGCGGTTCACAATCATAAAACAATACAAATAAACAAAACATTAAAATCAAATAAAATTCCAAAAAGTTGCCTAAAACAAAAACAATTTACAATAATTAAAATTACAAAAGCTAAAAGGCCAGGTTAAAAAGATGAGTCTTCAAATGTCTTTTAAAAACCGCTAGAGATGGGGAGAGTCTTATGTCAGCGGGAAGAGCATTCCAAAGTCTCAGAGCGACAACTGAGAAGGCTTGTCTCTGAGTGGCCACCAAACAACTTGAAGGTAGCCACAGATGGGCCTCCCCTGACGAATGCAGTGGATGATGGGGATCGTGCAGAAGAAGTCGCTCTCTTAAATATCGTGGGCCTAAGCTCTTTAGGGCTTTATAGGTTATAACCAGCACTTTGTATTTTGCCTGGAAACCTATTGGCAGCCAGTGTAACTCCTGTAATATGAGAGTAATATGGTCTCTTCAAGATGACCCGGAGACCAACCTGGCTGCCGCGTTCTGTACTAATTGTAGTTTCCGGACTACGTACAAAGGCAGCCCCACATAGAGCACATTGCAGTAATCAAGTCTGGAGGTTACCAGCAAATGTACTACTGTTCTGAGAACATGAATCTCAAGAAACGGACACAGCTGGCGTATTGACCGAAGCTGATAAAAAGCACTTCTGGCCACTGCCTCAACCTGAGAAACCAGAGAGAGGCGTGAATCCAGAAGCACTCCCAAACTGCATACCTGTTCCTTCTGAGGAAGTGTGACCCCATCTAGAACAGGCAGGTCAATATTGTTTCCTGAGTAATGACCCCACACAACAAGTACTTCTGTCTTGTCTGGACTCAGTTTGTTATCCCTCATCCAGCCCATTACCACCTCCAGGCAGGCATTCAGGGAGAATATGCCTTCTCCTGATGAAGTTGACATGGAGAAATAGATTTGGGTGTCATCGGCGTACTGATAGCACCCAGCACCAAATATCCGGATGATCTCTCCCAGTGGTTTTATGTAGATGTTAAAAAGCATTGGAGACAATATGGAGCCCTCTGGGACCCCATATAAAAGCTCAGGTTTTGAAGAGCAACAGTCTCCAAGCAACACCATCTGGAATCTGCCCGAGAGATAGGAGTGGAACCACTGCAAAGCAATGTCTCTTAAACCCAATTCCCTTAGACGTTCCAGAAGGATACTATGGTCGATAGTATCAAAAGCTGATGAGAGATCCAAAAGGACCAACAGAGTCACACTTCCTCCGTCAAGTCCTAATTGGAGATCATCCATCAGGCCAACCAAGGCAGTCTCCACCCTGTGGCCTGCCCGAAAACCAGTTTGAAATGGGTCTAGATAATCAGTTTCTTCCAAGACCACCAGGAGCTGGGAGGCCACCACCTTCTCAATCACCTTACCCAACCATGGAGATTGGAGACAGGCCTGTAGTTATTAAACTCTGAGTGATCCAAGATAGACTTCTTAAGAATAGGTCAAATAATTGCCTCCTTTAAACAATGGGGCATCCTGCCCTCCCTCAGAGAGGCATTAATAATTGCCACCAGGCCCTCCACAACAACCTCCTTGCCAGATAGTGTAAGCCACGTCGGGCAAGGATCAAGTAGACAGGTGGTAGTACGCACCATTCCAAGCAGCTTGTCCACATCCTCAGGAGTCACAAACTGGAACTGATCCAGTTTAACCACACAAGAGGAGTTGCTGGATACATCTGCATCTGATACTGTGCTAACTGTGGAGTCGAAGTCTAAATCGGCCCGAATACGAGAGATTTTGTCCACGAAAAACTCATTAAAACATCACGGTGGGCAACTGATGGATCCAAATTTTGATTCAAGGGAGCAGGAGTTCCTACTAGCCCCCTCACAACCCTAAAAAGCTCCGCTGGATGTGAGTTTGTGGAAGCAATACAGGTAGAAAAGAAGCGCTTATTTGCTGCACATATTGCCAGAGCATAGATCTTTAAGTGAGCTCTATGTCGTAATCTGTCGGATTCGAGTCGAGTCTTCCTCCACTTGCGTTCCAGTCGTCTACCTTACCGCTTCAGCTCCCTCAGATCTTCCGTATACCAAGGAGCCATTTTTGAAGCGGGTCGGAGATGACGCTTAGGAGCGATCACATCTACTGCCCTGGTAGGTTCACCAGTCGTCTACCTTGCCTCTTCAGCTCCCGCAGATCTTCCGTATACCAAGGAGCCATTTTTGAAGCGGGTCGGAGAGGACGCTTAGGAGTGATCACATCTACTGCCCTGGTAAGTTCACTATTCCAATTTCCCACCAGGGCATCAACTGGATCGTCAGCTGAGCCAACATTAAACCAAGGCTTCTTGGAATCCTATTGGATCCAATAACCTTCTTGGATGGGCCATTGTAATAGGCCCCTTACTCCTGCAGAGGTGGGACATAACTGTAAGTCCAACGTTAACCAGATGGTGGTCCGTCCATGACAATGGGGAAATCACAGGAGTCCCCACCTATGGAACACCACCCTGATCAGAGTGAAAGACCAGAGCAAGCGTGTGACCAGCAGTATGTGTTGGCCCGGAGACCACTTGGCATAGGCCCATAGTTGTCATGGCCGCTATGAACTCCTGAGCTGCTCCAGACAATCCAGTCCCAAAGGGGACGTTAAAGTCCCCCAGCACCATAAGCCTGGGTCACTCCAACACCAAATCCGAGACCAGGTCCGCAAGCTCTGTTAGGGACTCTGTTGGGCAGCTCTGCGTGCCGCCAGCTCTTTCTACCTTAACCCTTTACAGACAACGACGGGGGCAGGGGCGGCAGGGAGGAACTCTGCTGCTCCAAGATCGGTACACCAACAGAAGTCTCAATCTATCTCTGGTCCCCAAGCGTAAGTACACACACTCGATATGATCAGATGTTCCGACAGGGATTCTAGTAAGGGAGATATTATCCTTAAAGACCACAGCCACTTCACCTCCCCGCCCACATTCCCTCACCTGCTCCTCAACAGAGTATCCTGGGGGGAGAAGCTGGGCCTAAACTGGGCCACCAGCCTCCCCCAGCCAAATATCTGTAATACACACCATTTCAGCCCCTTCATCCATAATCAAATCATGGATTACTTCAGATTTATTATGGACTGACCTGGCGTTAAAGAGGAGCAAGGCAAGGCTCTGCCGGTAGTTGGCATTGCTCCCCAAGGTCAAACAGCTGACAGGGCAGCTGGAAGGGGAAACAGCTATTAATTTTCTGATTTCCCTTCCCCTGTAACGGCCTGCTGACCTGCCAACGTAACTTCTTCTATTCCCCATCACCACTGGAATAGTCACCCCAAGACCAGTGGATATGCCCCTCTGTCTCCCCATCTCCAGAAAGACTCAAAACAATGAAAACGGTTGGGAATTCTCTCTGGTAAGAGAATCCCTTTTTCATTATAGCAGAGTGCACAGAGGCATAACACAGCGGAATTTGGTGAGGCATGCATATATGCTGAGTAGTGGTGTGCACGGACAGGTCCGGGGCCATAGAAAAGGCCTCTGGACCGGTCCGGAATTCCGGCGGTCCAGCAGGGCGGGGGAGTGTGTCTTTAAGGGGGGGCGGTAGTACTTCCCGCACCACCACTCTTCCCCCTCCGGTGCTGGAGTTTCCAAAAACGTTCTTGGGGTGGCAGAGTTCCTCCCTGCCACCCCTGCCCCCGTCGTTGTCTGTAAAGGGTTAAGGTAGAAAGAGCTGGCAGCGCGCATGCGCCCTTCGCGGCACGCGCTCGTCTCCACCACTGGCGCGCGTGCCGCAAAGGGCACATGCGTGCCGCCAGCTCTTTCTACCTTAACCCTTTACAGACAACGACGGGGGCAGGGGCAGCAGGGAGGAACTCTGCCGCTCCAAGAACGTTTTTGGAAATGCCAGCGCTGGAGGGGGAAGAGCAGCGGGGGGGGAGTACTACCGCTCCCCCTTAAAGACACACTCCCCCCAGTGCCGGACCACGCTTCTGTGGTTCCGTGCACATCCCTAATGCTGAGAGTAAAGTAACTTGGAGCCAGTTCATAGTTTCAAATCAATATATATGGCATTTATTAAAGAACTCCATTCTAGATAGGAAAGTGAGGAGTTAGGATCTCTAATCTAGCTAGCTAGCTGGATGCAGATGGATTCTGCATCTCTGCACACATGGTGCAGGGAGAGGAGCTTGCATGTTGCAAGTAGGGGTGTGCATTTTGGAATTTTTCCATTTCGATTTGTATCCGAATCGAAATACCCCTGTTTTGTTTTGTACCCAAATTTTCTGAATCTGAATCACCCATTTTGTTTTGTAGCCGAATTTTCAGAATCTGAATCCGAATTGATTTGGATTTTTTAAAAGGATCTCAGGGCAAAAAGAGTGGGTGGTGGTGGTAGAGTCCAATGAGTGGAAGCTACTGCCCAAATTACAAAGGAATTGGGCAAAGGGCTGGTTATTTTGTGAATTTTTTAAGTTTACACATCTTTAAGAATTTTCCCATGGGGAATAATGGGGATTCCAACAAATGTATCGCTCCACATTGAGGGGAAAGAGGTGGCCCAGAGTGGAGTGCGGTGGATGGTAGTGCCCAATAGGGGCAAGGAAGCTACTAGAATTATTTCAAAGGAATTGGGCAAAGGGCTGATTTTTTGTGATTTGTTGAAGTAGATTTCTCCCATAGGGAATAATGGAGGTTTCAGCAGCCCCATAATTCCACTTGGGGGGCACTGGAGTTGCCCAGAGCGAGTGGTTGTGTAGTGCACATAGGGTGCCAACCACCCAACAAGCCTGTGTGGTACTGGGTTTTGTTGTTTCTGGGGTGTTCAGTATAGATTCTCTGGTAGCATATGAGATTTTCAATGAAAAACAAGAATCCATTCTCATATGCTACCAGAGAATCTACACTCAGACCATAGAAAAAACAGAACCCAGCACTCCATGGGTTAGCAACCCATGGGGGTGGTTGGCACCCTATGTGCACTACCCACTACTCGCTCTGGGCCACCCCAGTGCCTCCCAAGTGCAGTTACTGGGCTTCTGAAACCTCAATTATTCCCTATGAGGAAAATTTTTAAAGATGTGTAAATTTTAACAAATCACAAATAATCAGCCCTTTGCCCAATTTCTTTGGAATCTGGATGGTAGCAGACTGGCAGGCACCCATTGGGGCATTACCACCCAACCCACTATTCTGCCCCTGAATCCATTCCCAGGCTGACATGCAGTAGCCTTAGCAGGCTGGGCTCAGGCTGGCAACAAGGCAGGCATAGGCAATGGCATGGCATCATGGCAACTTGAGGCATGCAATGCTGCAAACTAATTCTCTCTCTCTCTCTCCAATGAGGCAGAAAGACAGAATGGTGACTACTAACTTGCTGAATGAATTGAAAACCCCTCCTTGAACTCCCCCCCCACCCTTGCCCCTTCTTTGATCCTTCTCCTGGCCAATGTGGGGTCAATAAAGAGTAGCAAGAAGGAAAAGAGCCAATGGGGAACAAGGAGGGAATTGTCAGCAGGTCAGCCCATGATTTAGGTCACCGATCGGAAGGCTGGAAGGGCGGGAAATTCACAGAGATGTCACACAAAATGGAGACTGACTCAGAGATCACCACAAAATGGAGGTCCAAAACAACAAAACGTTTTGTAGCCGAAACAGGAACGTTTTGTTTTGTATACAAAACTTTGGGATCTGGAAAATGGGTGTTTTGTTTTGTCTACAAAACACCTGAAACAGGCTGTTTTGGGTACAAAACGTTTTGTATCTGAAACGTTTCGCACATCCCTAGTTGCAAGGCAGAAGGAGCAGGAAGAAAAGGGAGAGAGAAAGGAAGTGGCTAGAAGGAAGGAAGTTTCCCTGAGAGTAGCAATCTACATTCCAAAGGGATAGTGTCAGAGAAGTAGAGAAGGGATGACCAGCGTCTTGACCCTCTAGCCCTCTGACTCACTAGTCTGTCCTCCACTGTCATTGAGACAAGAGACAGCACAAAGTCCTTCACTTCCAACAAAAACAATCCTAACCAGGACAAACCCACTCCCCCTCCCCCAGCCCAAAGGTACTTGAACCGGGGGGGGGGGGTGGCCCTCGCCCTCGTTGCTCACCGATGTGGCTCCCCAAAGGGGTGACCCCCTTTGGTGTCGCCCCTTTGGTGGCAGCCCTGCTGGTGGTCGGCCCGCTGCCACTGGCAGCCTTCTTAAATAGCCCAAGGGTAGGCAGGTAGAGCCAAAATTGCTCAGTCTTGTAGCCCAAAGACCCCTGGCTTCAGGCTTTAATAGCTTAAAGCTGAGATCTAGTTTGGCAAAATAGCTAACTAGAGTTAACTCACACCTGACAGCCTGCATTTGGCACAGAAAGGAAACAATCAGAATGTGAAACATCAGCCTGAGACTGGTAGGCAATATAAAGCCTCTGGACTGCCCTAACTTTGAGCCCTTATCTGGTCAACAGAGAAGTACCTTCTGTCTCCTGCATTTTAAGCTCCATCTCCCAGCAACTGTATCATACAGTTGAAGAACACACACACTATATCTGGATGCAACACACAGTCCTGACAGGAGGAAACGATGCCAAATTACATGATTTAATAATACAAGCAAGTTCTAGGGTCATGCAAATAGTTTCACTTGTAGCAATACCATTGGCAGAATGTGCTGAAGATACTGCAGCCATGTATATTGCTTAATGACCAAAATGTTCATACAAAATAGTAACCATAACAACTGTTATGGCATGTGGGATCTTCTACATGCAAATAGTTCTTTATCACTGAGCTGAAATTCTGGGCTCCAGCAAGAAATGAAACATGCTGGAATCCTCTAATTGTACAGGAATCCACTGTAACTAACTGTGCACAAAGAGGACAGCTATACCAATGATAAAATATGCCTGACTTTTCTGATCTTGGATGTTCAGCCCAAATATGTTAACTGAAGCTTAAGAGCCAAATACTCCATGCTCTCCCCCAGCCCCCAGAGATTAAAAGCAACTTCTCCATCACTCTGCCAGAGCAAACCAGGTCAGAGAGGTGATAATCCTCTTGGAATGCAGCACTTAACACTACCCTAGTGCTTGATAATTACAGCATTCTACCCTAAGGAACCGCAGAGTGAAACCAAAATATACCGGATTGTGGAAGTTTATGGATGGTCAGCTGGAGTACTAAGTGAAAAATGTCTGTGCATGAGGTTACTGGGCCACAGTGGCAACTGAAGGAGTATTGTCAGTTTAAGTTAGTTAACAAAAAGTAGAATTGTGCTAATCCACGCCCATCTAGCCTGAGTTTACTGATGGGCACCAACTACAACTACTAAGGAGTTGTATTTAAACCAACTAAGAGTTGATTTAAATACCATTTAACTGCATTTTAGTAAAAGTAACTGGAACTACTTTTTAAACTACTTTGAAGTAGATACACTGTTTGCTTTTTGATAACAACTTCTCTGCTCCCCTGGATGAAAATTAAAATAGTAAAACTGTGTTTTGTTTTGTTAGCCTACTTTCCTTACGGAAAGTAAGCTTATCAGATCACCCAGCTCTGTGTGTGTGTGCGTGGGCATGTGTGTGCATGCATGTCCATGCCCCCCCTCTATCAATTTCTCAATGTCTGGACCAATTTGAACCAAATTTGGTACAGTTGTAGGGATAATGGGCTAACTTGTGAACCGCCTAAAAGATCTGAATCAAATTTGGAACCACTGAAGATGACACATGGTGATGACACATAGTGATACCTCAACAGCATAGTTTGTGATGATGTCATCCACCTCAATTCAAGATGGTGGACACATGAACAAATGAGGCACAAGTGGGCTAACCTGTGAACTACCTATCTAATTTGAACCAAATTTGGAACAGCTGTAGGGACACAAAGAGACACTTCAACAGCATACTTTGTGATGATCGGGGGTGGGGAGGAGGGATCCACAATATCCCAAGGAGAAAAACAAAAAACAGACCACGGACAATTGATCTAATAAACAATTAAATAGGAATGGGATTTAATCAAATAACATACTAAACATAATCTAAGATATACCAAAAACCAGTATATTTACAGAAAGCATATGACTGAAATATACTATACAAAACCAGTCAGGTAAACATCTACAAACAGCATATATGAATGAATGCATGAATACAATGCACATAAACAGATAGTAAATAGTAAACTCTCACTAGGAGCCCAAAGTCGGGTGGAAGCAAAAGAACCTAATAGCCAGAAGTTGGCATCAATATGTGGCTCCAAATTCGCTCATGTTCACAATAACAGCTCTTGTAGTTATCTTGTAGTCTGATAGTTGGGAGCGATGACTGGGGATGTAATCAGATGTACTCAAGGTTTCAAAAGTTGATAACAGGAGGACAGTACATGCTGTGTAGTCTGCTGAATGCCAACTGAAGAGACTGGAAAAGGCACGAGACTGGAAAAGGCACTACAGCTGCCCCAGGATAACTAGCTATTTCACTGAATGCTTCTTCAGGAGCACACCTCATCAGTCTCAATTGATATGCAAGCTCAAACCATAGTAACACTCAATGTTCCTCTAAGCAAGTAGAAGCCTAAAAGCATACTTTGTGATGATGTCATCCACCCCAATTCAAGATGGTGGAAGCATTAATGTTTGAGGCACAAGTGGGAACCAATTTGGTCCAAATTTAGTACAGTTGTAGAGACACATCGGGACACCTCAGTGGTGTAGTTTGTGATGATGTCATCCACCCCAATTCAAAATGGTGGACACATGAACATTTGAGGCAAAAATGGGCTAACTTGTGAACTGCCTAACCAATTTGGACCAAATTAGGTACTGTTGTAGAGACAGTGTAGTTTGTGATGATGTCATCCACCCCAATTCAAGATGGTGGATGCACAAATTTTTGAGGCGCAAGTGGGCTAATTTGTAAAGATGTTCTGGTAAGAACTAATCTGCCAACATTCCTTTCACTATAATCTTCATTAATAATTACCATCTTCACAAGTTAGCCCACTTCCACCTTAAATGTTGTGTCTGCCATCTTGAATTAGCATGTATGACATCATCACAAACTACACCATTGAGGTGTCCCTATGTATCCCTACAACTTTTCTAAATTTGTTCGTAATTGGGCCTTGTGCCTCAAACATTCACACAAGCACCATCTTGAATTGGTGTGGATGACATCATTACAAACCGCTGTTGAGGTGTCCCTATGTGTCCTTACAACTGTATTAAATTTGGTCAAAATCAATTCCCACTTCTGCCTTAAACATTCACACGTCCTCATACATTTGTGTGACCCTACAACTGTTCCACATTTGGTTCAATTTGGTTAAGCAGTTCACAAGTTTCCCACTTGCACCTCAAAAGTTCATGCATCCACTATCTTGAATTGGGGTGGATTACATCATCACAAACTATGCTGTTAAGGTCACACACACACACATACACACAAACACGGACATACACAGAAAGCTGGTTGATCCCATAAGAATACTTTCCTTAAGAAAAGTAGATTAAAAATGGTTTAACTATTAAGTTTTCACAAAGTAGATGAAATTACCATCCAACTAAATGTAAAGTAGTTTAACTAGAACTTTAACTACTTGTCGTTTTTCTCCCCGTCATCACAGTCTGCGCGCAGGTAGATGAAATGTGAGTTTATTATCTATTTATTTGTTTATTTATTTGATTTTTATACCGCCCTTCCAAAATGGCTCAGGGCAGTTTACAATTAAAACAAAACCATTAAAATCAGTTAACAATTAAAACAAAAATTATAAAACAGTATAAAACAATTAACAACTAAAACATCATAAAACAGTAATTAAACAATCACAACAATTAAAAAACACTGATAAACAGGTTACAACATTAAAACCAATAACAACTATTTAAAAACCCTGGAAGCCCAAGCCTCTCCTGAAGGCCAGTACAGAATTCAAATCCTGGATTTCTGCTGGGAGTGCATTCCAAAGCCCAGGAACAGCTATAGACAAACTGGTGATATCTGGAGACGGATCTCCTCAGATGACCTTAATGTGAGATGGGGATCATGCAGAAGAAGGCGCTCTCTAAGTTTAGATACAATGCTGATGTTACTTGATTTAGAATTTTAAATTAACTAATGAAAAGAGGTGTTCTTAGTAACAGTCTCACTCTCCAGTTGTAGAACTCCCTCTTCTACTACAACAGATCAACTTTCAAACCTGTGCACTTCCTGGAAGCAATGCAGCAACCTGTTTGGGCTGATCTGTCTGGCTTAGAGTTAATTTGGAAAAGCGTGGTAATACTTCACTGAATTGGTGATATTGTGAATTTGGTGAAATCTTACTCTGTTTTGCTGTTTTCTTTTACAAACTACCCCAAGCCTTTAGCACATGGCATGCTAAATAAAACAAACAAACAAACAAATAACACCTCTAGACAAAACATGCAAGATCAGCACTGTGGCATTTCATACCATTAATTCTATTTAGGGGTGTGTGTGTGTGTGTGTGTGTGTGTGTGTGTGTGATACAAATGGCAAGATAAAAGGAAGAAACATTTGAAAAACATATACACAGAAGATCATAGTGGATTGCCAAAATAAGTAACTAAAGTATTAAAAGCAATTCCCCCACCCCCACCTTTTTGTTGTTGTTATAGGATTGGGAGTGAAACCATATACACTGTTGCACTTTACACAAGCTATATAATTTGAAAACAGGTTAAAAAAATTCTTAATATCATTTATAGACCTACCAAGCATAGATTAAGGGTGTGCGAACCGTCTCAGAACTGAACTGGTTCGACCTGGTCATGACCCTGCCATGAAAGGGCCATTTGTACATGTGTGGCAGCCTCCAAAATGGTGACTGTGCTGAAGGAAAGGCCTGGAAAAGGCCAAAGAGCACCCAAACCAGGTGATGGGTGCATAACAGAGGCCAGCGTGCAGAAGTGGAGCCTCCGCAAACCCCCTGCTGCCTCGAAGAAGCCCCCCAGAGCGGGTAAGTTGAACCTTTTAAAAAATTAAACTTTTTTGGTCCATGAACCCCCCCAGACTGCACCAGACTGGGGGGGTTCCAAGGGGGTGCCTAACCAAACTGGCTCAGTCCAGTTTGGGTCCGGTTCAGACTCAAACCAAACCAGGCCAGCTGGTTCCGTGCACATCCCTAGCACAGATACAATATTTATTTATTTATTTCATTTCATTTCATTTCATTTCATTTCATTTATAAACTGCCCCATCCAAAGGTTCTGGACAGTGTACAACAACTTTTAAAAGACATAAAAAGACACAATTCAAAACACAGTGCTAAAAACAATATAAAAACAATTCAAAAACAATTAAAACCATTTAAATCCAATTAAAATACTTTTAAAACACTTTACAAACCTTGGAAGTCCAAGCCAAACAAATAAGTTTTTAGGGCTCTCTTAAAGGCCAACAGTGAGCCTAAACTGCGGATATCTACCGGGAGTGCATTTCAAAGACCAGGAGCAGCTACAGAAAAAGCCCGGTTCCGAGTTGCAAACTAATTTTACAGCCAGGTTAGTCTCCGGAACAGTCCAGAAAGACCATATTACTCCTGCATTCCTCTAGTTTCCTAGCATTGCCTATCAATCTGTTTCTGGGTGAAATACAAAATGCTGGTGATTACCTATAAAGCTCTAACGGCATACACCCAGGTTACCTAAGAGAATGCATTCTCCTGCATGATCCCCACCACTTATTAAAGTCATCTAAAGTAGTCCACCAGCAATTCTGGCAGCGACTTGAAGTCAAGACTCCTCTGTAGCCACCCCTAAGCTTTGGAACACCCTCATTGCCACTGGTCTAACATTTCCAGTGGTCTTTAAAAAGGCCTTTAAAACACATTTCTGCAATCTGGCTTTTGATTAATGCTTTTCATTGCTTTAATTGCTTTTCATTGTCCTTATTGTATAAATTGCCTTGAAATGTCATGATTCAGTGGAATATAAATTAAACAAGCAAACAAGTAAATGCCAGCACTCTAACAGAGTAAAGCCCATGTCATCCTCAGTGAGAAGAGAAGTAGGTAACCAGCGGCTTATTCTCCTAGAAAGACTAAGTGGAGACCAAAACCACACTGAACTGCTACAGTTGTGGGAGAACCAGCTTATAAAGCGGTATCTCATGCATTCGCTCATGCCCAGTGATTAGTGCTCAACATATCTTGTCCCCACACAATCCTGAGTGCAGGGCTGGTGCTATCATTAGGCCAACTAGGCAGCTGCCTAGGGTGCAGACCTCAGAGGGGCACAGAGTGTAGAGTGTCAATGTATTAAGAGTGTGAGAAACCAGAATAATGAGTAGAAATATGAGGGGGGGAACCAGTTGTTGTTTTCAACACTAATAACATAGGAACATAGGAAGCTGCCATATACTGAGTCAGACCATTGGTCTATCTAGCTCAGTATTGTCTTCACAGACTGGCAGCGGCTTCTCCAAGGTTGCAGGCAGGAATCTCTCTCAGCCCTATCTTGGAGAAGCCAGAGAGGGAACTTGAAACCTTCTGCTCTTCCCAGAGCGGCTTCATCCCGAGGGGAATACCTTGCAGTGCTCACACATCAAGTCTCCCATTCATATGCAACCAGGGCAGACCCTGCTTAGCTATGGGGACAAGTCATGCTTGCTACCACAAGACCAGCTCTCCTCTGTTAAATTTTAACAATACTGTTAAACTTAGTTTATAAATTATAAAAAAAAATCTACTGAAGATGTACTTAAGGCCTGCAATAATTCGGAAAAATCATTGATGTATAATGGAAACAAAGATATTGATGCAGAAGAGCTGTGTTGTGAACTTATAGCTCGAAGACTTCCAAAGTCTATGCCGCCACAAGGAGTACTTCTCTTCATACTACAACAAAAACTCCTGGATAAAGTGCCTAATGTTTCCGTTGCTCTAAGGATCCTTCTCACATCTAGTATCAGTGGCAAGTGGTGAATGTAGTTTCTCAAAGCTCAAACTTATAAAAACTTACATATGCTCAACAATGTTGCAAAAATGACGAGTTGGCTTGGCAACTCGATCAACTGAACATGAACAGGCATCAGCACTTGAACTGATTGAAATGGTGACAAAATTTGCCAAGGAACAAGCACTCAAAGTGAGATTTTGATGTGGTGTTGAGGGTTGTGTTGCCCTTGGCGGAGGTATGCGCTCTACCGTGTGCCCTTCTAGTTCAAAATGATTTGTGTGCCAAAATATTTTCTTTTGTATTTGAGAAAGATAATCAAAAATTGACGTATTACTTATTCTTGCAATTTAAAATAAATTTAGCAGTTTCAAGTTTTGTGCTTTTTATTTATTCTACAAAACATCTGTTTTTGAAAATCGAAGTTGAAATTTGTTTGGGGGGGCGGTCAGGGTGCAAGAATTTAGCCATGCCTAGGGTTCAAAGTAGTCTGGCACCGGCCCTGCCTGAGTGCAACTCTGCCCTCCATATGGGGTGCTGTCGGGAAAGGGCAGCTTTTCATGACAATAGGGTATTGGCAATACATAATACAATGCATGCATCAGCCCTTGATCATGTTAGAAATATGGTAAAAAATTAAACCTTGAGATTCAGGTATAAAAAAACACCAAATAAGGTAGCATGAAAATACTCTCCAGCCTAGAATTTATTTGGTTGGAAAGAGATTGAAAAAGTACTGATGGCTACAATTTTTTTAAAAAATTACGAGGTGACCTGAATAGCAGATTTGACATGACTTTGTAGTGATATTACAACAGGAAGAAAGGTTATTGCCTGTGGAGACATCAAGTCATGGAGCAAAGAGGTGATAATCCCTCACTATAAAGTTTTGTTAAGACCACACCTGGAATATTACACTCATCTTGGCTCTTCAGTTAGAAGAAATTCTTATGACAGATGCTGGCACCAGGTTGGAAAAAGTAAGGGTATTAAAAATAATATTAAGAAGCTTGTTGTGTGGCAGATGATGAAAATAATTAAATATGTATTCAGTTGGGCTGAGAGGCAGATAAATTGAGTCATGGTAGCTTATATGCAAGTTCTCTCACCAAGGGCAGCATCACACTAAAGGGCAAGGACTTAGTTTAATTGTACCTCCCCTGGAGGATTTGCTGGTGAATTTAGTATTGTTTTGATTGGCATTGCTTACAGCATATCATCTGCATCTAATCTAAAATACCTTCTCTTGCTGTCTGCACATCCCGTTATGCCTGTGTACTATCTTCTTTCTACGGCAAGCTCTTGTAGGGTCAGGTTTCTGCCTTGCAAATTTAGGACTCCTGTGCCATTACACACACACACACACACACACACACACACACACATTTATCATCTCCTGGGAGTACTCACTGCCATCCAAGGATTCTAGCTAGAGCCACTGTTGTAAATACCAGCCAGCATTCCTGTGGATAAGATGTCCAGTTTATCCATACATTCCTGCATTCTCTTTCTCCCATTGGCTTGGAGAGCAGAGGGGCAAGACTGGAGTAAGGAATATAAGGAAACATTTGAGAGCAAGGGAAGGAGAGGAGGTAGTCTTAAGCACTTAGAAAAGCTTTTGAAGGGAGTAGCCAAATCTGTAATGAGTTCTGAAGTCCACTACTATTTTGCAGGGTTTTTTTTGTTCCTAATACATTTGTTTATGTGAGCAGGGAGGCACCTTGCAAAGTGATGATTCTTTTATATTTAGCAGGGAGAGAGCAACTATCCCTATTCAACCCCAGCACAACATCCCTCCTCCAGTGGTTTCATTTTAGATTGTGAGTCCTTCTGAAACAGGGAACCATTTTGTTTATTATTTATTTATTTTCAATATACAACACTTTGAGAATTTCACTGAAAAGTAGTATATAAATATTCATTGTAGTAGTAGCTATAGTAGTACACAAATCTTTCATAATTGTACAAAAGAAAGCAAGAAAAGCAAAATAAAAGAACCAGGGAGTTATTTGCACTTGGCTTCAGGCTTCAGGATAAATGTTGAGCGAAGCCACTTCAAACTACACTTGAGGCATTGAGGAATGCAGCCCCTCCCCTCTGCTCTTGGTTTTCTTTTGAAACAAGTCTACATGGCATTCTCTATGTTTTCCTTCTAGCCAGAGGGAGGGAGGGAGAAAGAGCTCCTGCAGAGATAGTTCTGCATTTCTGAAGAGAGCATGCTTCTTATCATGCTAATGATTCTACGTCAGTGCCTCTCCCATTTGCTCCAGCATTTTCAGAAAAAGTAGCTTAAAACCAGTATTTTTAAAATCCGGAAAAACCTCAAGATAAGTTGGAATTTGCAAGACAAAGCCCAACTTGTGTGTGGTGTAGGTCCAAGAATCTCGACAGGACTTTGGGGTAAGTTTGGCTGGTGTGTGAATGCACACACTCTCTCCTGAAGGAGATTTGGGACAAAAGCCCTATGTGTAAAGCCTTCAAGCACACACACACACACACATACACACACCTGTCTCAAAACAAGATGTAAGCATCTCTGCTATGATTCATGAGATTTCAGTCAACACACATTTCTGAAAGGAAATGAAGCAAGTAAAATTCTGCCCTTACCATGTGGTCGCTGGTTTGTGTGTACCAAGCCTGCACAGTTATGAACCGCCCACCCCACACCAAACTGAACAGATTCTAACAGCCATGTATTGTGGCTTGTCAATGCTTGTTTTTGCAGTCCCAGGTAGGCAGCATAAACAGGAGGGTTATCGATCCTCTACATGGTTGAAGGAATTGATAGGTAACATGTTGTGCTGACCTGTCTCACACAGTTCTAAACACAGAGATAGGAAGGGCAAGTATCCGCCGGCGAGTCTCATGCATGGGATCTGCCTGTCCAATTAATTAGCACAACAAAAGTAGTGCCTAGAAGTATTATAGTATAGACCACACGCCCTGTGCTGACTCCAAGTTGTCACTCTCATCTGGAATGTAAATAGATACTGGAACAGAGCACTTGAGCACTTAGCACAGTGTTCGGATGTGTGAAGAATGTGCCTCTGACTCTCACAAAGATCTCCACTTAGAGGCACTCTCATAAGAACAGGCAAGATAGGGAACTTGCATTATGTTCCTAATTTCTAAAAATAGATTGGGAAGCAAAATGCAATGAAGGCTGTCTCCCAAGAAGAAAAAGAAAACCTAGTGTTGCTAAATCTATGGAGACATTGTAGCTCACATTGTGACTAGTGTCCTGTGAAGAAGAAGGTTTTGCTCATACAAAGGGAGAGGGGTGATTTTTGCCAATCCCCTCTTGCCTCTGCTGCCCTGATGGACCCTGAAAATATGTTCTTGAAGGCTGGAGAACCTTCTGGGAAATTGGGGCAGCAGAGGGAATCAGCAAAAATCACCCCTCCACCCCTTGCATCTGCAAAACATTCTTCCATTTACAGGACACTAGTCAGTATGATAGCCAATGGGGTGATTCTCACAATCGACAAAAATCGGGCTAGCAGAGGATAGCCCGATTTTTGTTGACCGTAAGAACCACTGGGCTCGCAGCCAAGCCCGGTGGTTCTTGTGTGGGTAACCCGCTCGAGAACCCCTGCTAAAAAGCAAGTTTGCGGAGCGAGTGCTCCAGCAAACCTGCTTTTTACAATCGTGAGTAGCCGCGGCGCACCTTCATGCCACGCCTACTCATGAGTAGACCCCCAACCGGGGGTCTCCCCAGTATGCCCTGTGTGCTTGTGCAGGGCATACTGGGGCTTGTGGGGGCCGCGCGGACCCCGCTCCCCCCACCCCGCTGGCTCTGTCTCGGAGCCGGGCAACGTGTGGGTGGCCGATCTGGCCGCCCAGGGCTCCCTGCCCGCTCATGAGCGGGGAGTGCGGGCTTAGCCCGCTCTTCCCGCTCACCTGAGGAAACTGGGTCTCACTGATCGTGAGACCCGGTCCAATATCTGCTGCGATACAATGATGCAAAATATATGACCATTGCTGTTCATTTGGATTCTTTACATTATATTGTCATGGGTCCAATTTCGCAATTGAAATAAATAGATAGATAGATAGATAGATAGATAGATAGATAGATAGATAGATAGATAGATGGAGGAGGAGGAGTAATTGCTCTGGCTGCATAAAGAAAACCAGTCACTAAAGCTCTCCTGCCCCCAGAGGGAACAGGAACTGACTAGTTAACATCCAATTTAGAAATGCTGCAGCTATACAAGGGGAAGCAACTAATTATAGGGGCAGAACCGACTTTAAAATAAAGGCGTAAGGAGGAAACTACAAACTATAGCGACAGGAGCGCTTCAAAAGCCTCCATAGTCCTTTGCCGGTCTGCATTAGATAAGCTGGCACCACAACTGCTTTTAAAGATAAAATCATCTGAGATCAACAATGCAATACAGAAATGTTAGTGTAATGGTCTAGTAATAATCAGCCCTGTGAAGAATAGGATAGTCAAGCAAACCACACTCTTTGACCTCCCACCTTTCGGAATACCACTGACACCAAGTGCAAGTCTTTATTCCCTGACTGCCTCCACCAAACAGCCCACAGTAGGGCTGTTCTCACGATCGGAACTAGGGTAGGTGAAACCTCCTACTCCAGTTCAGGAGTTGTGCACACTCCCAATATTTGACTGCATTTTAGATAAAAGCAAGGTTGGAGGCGCGGAGCTTGCTCCTCTGTCAAGCCCCAGCGGGGTAGGATAAGCACGCTCTACCGAGATTCCATCTCCAGCTTCAGAACGAAGTGGGAGGAAAACCCAAATACTGGGAGCATGCACAGCTCCTGAATTAGAGTAGGAGGCTTCTCCTATCCTAATGATAATTGTGAGAACAGCCCTAGTATCTCTCAATCTCCAGCAATAACTCAGGTAGAGTAGGATGGCAAATAAGCATGGGGGTGGAAAACAAAGCTCAGAGATCACAAGAGATCTGAACAAATGTTATACCTTTGATTGACTGATTAAGTGCTGTCAAGTTGGTGTCGACTCTTAGCGACCACATAGATAGATTCTCTCCAGGATGATCTGTCTTCAACTTGGCCTTTAAGATCTCTCAGTGGTGCATTCATTGCTGTCATAATCGAGTCCATCTACCTTGCTGCTGGTCATCCTCTTCTTCTCTTTCCTTCAACTTTCCCCAGCATTATGGACTTCTCAAAGGAGCTGGGTCTTCGCATAATGAGTCTGAAGTATGGAGCCTGGCCATTTGTACCTCAAGTGAAAATTCTGGATTGATATGTTCTATGATCCATTTGTTTGTTCTCCTGGCTGTCCATGGTATCCTCAAAAGCCTTCTCCAGCATCAAAATTCAAAAGTGTCAATACTTTTTCGATCTTGCTTCTTCAAAGTCCAGCTTTCACATCCATAAGAGTGTCACAGGAAATGAATAGGTATAGACTCATCATGACATCTAAATATCCTTTCAAAGGCTTTCATTGAAACCCTAACAAGTGCTAGTCTGCAGAGTATTTCTTGACTGCTAGATCCTTTACTGTTGATGGTCGATCCTAAAAGACAGAAGCTATCCACAACTTCAGTGTCTTCATTATCAGTTCTGAAGCTGGTTGCTGTACCTGTTGTCATTAGTTTAGTATTCTTTACATTTAGTCACTGTCCCATTTTTTTCACTGTGCTCCTTGACTTTTATTATTAGAGCTTGCAGATCATCCACATTCTCAGCTATCAAAGTGGTGACATCAGCATAGTGCAGGTTATTGATGTTTCTTCCTCCAACTTTAAAACCACACTCATCTTCTTCCAGTCCAGCTTCTCTCTGAACATATGTTCAGCATATAAGTTGAATAAATAAGAAGAAAGTATACAGCCTTGTCTTAATCCTTTGCCGATGTGGAAACAGTCTGTTTCACCATGTTCAGTCTGGACTGTGGCTTCCTGTCCTGTGTATAGGTTTCTCATGAGAACAATGAGATGTCCTGGGATGCCCGTTTTCCTAAGGATATTCTACAACTTGACATGGTCAACACAATCAAAGGCTTTTCTGTAGTCAATGAAGGACATATTGAGCCTATTCACATGACTGCTTGAAAGCTGGCTAATGGAGCCCACCCTGCCTTCAAGTGGTCATGAGAATTGCTGGGAGCCATGTGGCTCCCAGTGGTTAGCCCACTTAATTCCCCTCCCCAAATGAGGTTAGCAGAATGAGTGCTCTGCTAACCCCAGTTCACCGACCATAATTCGCCACAGAATGGCTCCACACCACGGCAATTCACAAGGAGACCACCGACCAGGAGGCTCCAATAAGCCTCCCGTCTCAGGGGTCTCCCCAGAATGCCCCGCGCACTCAAGTGACAGAGCCAGTAGTCATGTGGGTGGTTGATCTGGCTGCCCAGGGACCTCTCCCTGCTCGTGTGGGGAGAACAGACTAAGCCCGCTCTCCCCACAAACCACCTCTAGGTGCTTCACTTTGATTGTGTGAAGCGCATCGACTTCTTTTTGGTATTCTTTGGCTTTCTCAATTATCCAGTGTGCATCAGCAATGATGTCTCTTGTTCCTCGGCCTTTTCTGAAACCAGCTTAAACATCTGGCATTTCCCTTTCCACATAGGGCTCATTCTGCGTTGGATGATCCTGAACATTATTTTGCTAGCATGTTAAATTAAGGATATTGTGTGATGATTTGCACAATCTGTTAAGTATCCTTTCTTTCGTCTGGCCTCTTCCAATCTTTTGGCCACTGTGTCGTTCTCCAAATTTGCTGGCATAGTATGATTAGAGCCTGGACTGATTCTTCTTCTGTTGCCTGCCATATTTCTATAGTTATTCCATCACTTCCTGTAGCCTTCCAGCTTGACCAGAGTGCTGATCTAACTTCATCTTCCCGTACTAGAGGTTCTTGCAAGTAGGGAATCTAGAGCATCTTGGATGTTGACGTCCCTGCTGTACAGATTTTCAGTATACTCCTTCCATCTCCGTTTGATCTTCTCTGAATCAGTTACTATCTGTCTTTTGGCATCCCTTAACATACCCGTTCAACACTGGAATCTCCTTCTGAGTTCAGAGATCATTTGGAAAACTTTTCTTGTTTTTCCATGTCTATTCCCATCCTCAAGGTCTTTACAGATGTCATTGTAGTACTGCTCCTTGTCTCTTCTAACAGCTTTCTGAAATTCCCTATTAAGTTCCTTCATGAGGCCTTTATCTTTCCTGACTTTGGCTTCTCTCCTCTTATTGGCAATTTCCACCATCTATTCTGACATTCATTTTGCTTTCTTCTGTTTCTTGGTCCTTGGTAATCTCTTTTCACATTTATCCTTAATAACTACTTTGATTTCATTCCACAGTTTATCTGGCTCCCTATCAATGAGGTTCAGAACTTCAAAGCAGTTCGTGATGTTCTCCTTGAAAATGGTGGGTACAATCTCAAGATCATATAGTGGAAACTGGATAGCTTTGTTTTTCCGCTTTAGCTCGACTTGGAATTTGCACATGAGCAGTTCATAATCTTTTCCACAATCAGCCCCCAGCCACGTCTTATAACAGCCACGTCTTATAACGTGGAAATGTAAGAAGCATGAATATGGGAAAGCTTGACACAGTGAAAGATGAAATAAATCGACTACAGATTGACATCTTGGGCATCAGTGAATTAAAATGGACTGGAATAGGACACTTTCAGTCAGAAAATCATACTATTTACTACTCAGGACATGGAAAACAAAAAAGGAACGGTGTTGCTTTCATAGTCAGAAAGGATATAGCTATGACAGTATTTGGGTACAATGAGGGCAGTGAATGACTAATTCATGAGGTCAGTTATGTGCTCTTCTACCTCCTTGCACCAATAATGTAATCAATATGATTTCTGTGTACTCCATCTGGTGATGTCCATGTGTATAGGCGCTGCTTTGGTTGTCTGAAGAATGTGTTAGCAATAAAGAGGTTAATAGCTTGGCAGAAACTAATAAGTCATTCTCCTGCTTCATTTCTGTTTCCTAGGCCATACAGTCCGACTGTGTTTTCCTCCTTACCATTTCCAACTTTGGCATTCCAGTCTCCAACCACCACCAGTACATCTTGCTTGCATGTTCTGTCAACTTCAGACTGAACTTGAGCCTAAAATTCATCAACATCCTCTTCTTCTGCATCAGTCATTGGGGCATAGACTTGAACAACTGTCAAGTTAAAGGATTGTCCATGAAATCTAATTGATATTAGTCATTCACTGACCTCGTTGTACCCAAATACTGTCATTGCTATATCCTTCCTGACTATGAAAGTAACACCGTTCCTTTTTTGTTTTTTGTGTCCTGCGTAGTAAATAGTATGATTTTCTGACTGAAAGTGTCCTATTCCAGTCCATTTTAATTCATGGATGCCCAAGATGTCAATCTGTAGTTGATTCATTTCATCTTTCAATGTGTCAAGCTTTCCCATATTCATGCTTCTGACATTCCACGTCCCTATTGTAATTCTGTCTTTGCAGCTTTGGATTTTCTTTTCCTGCATGGCAACATCAGCTGCTAAACATCCAAAATGCTTTAATCTAACCACGTCATAAACACCATCGGTACTCTGATCGATCCTCAGCTCTTCCTCAGTAGCATGTTGAGTACCATACAACCTGAGGGGCCCATCAGCCGGCACTACATCAACAATCATTCTATCTATGCATGTGGTTTTCTTGGTAAAACACAGGAGTAATTTACCATTGCCTTCTCCCGTGCAGTATGAAATTATGCCTTTGTTGTTGTCAGTGATGTCATCATCCACCTCTAGCACCTTCCTATATCACTGCTGCCTAATATAGGTTCCTGCTTACTTTAGTTGGGCAGCTGAGATGACCTTTGCACTTTGGGTGATCCTACTGGGAGTTTACCACCCAGCATACTTCACTCATCCCTCCCAGAAACACCCACCCACCACCACAATGAGGCAGCACAGCAGGACTTGAGGGGGAAGGTTATATCTTTACTTAAATGGAAAAACCAAACAATGCAATTTATATTCTTAGAAATCATTTTCTGAATATGTTATAGAAAAAAGAGCATTATTAAAGACACGATCATAAAACAAAATAGGATAAATGTATCTAGCTATCCTGTCTAAAGCTGTGTCCTTAACAATTCATCCAATCTCACCAGTTCCTCAGTCTCTCTAGCAGCTTTTTCAATTAGCTCTCTTCTAGTAGCTCCTCTGTCTGGCTTCTGGATCCTTCTTGCAAACCCTCTCCAACTCTAATTATGCCACACTTGATCTTAGTCAAAAGGCAACTAAACCCCCTCTTCAACTCTGCTTTTAAAATAAAGAAAGAAAGCACCTTAATAAAGTAGTCAATCAGGAAGGCAGATTCTGCATTCTTAGTTTTTGTTTCCTGGACTAACCTCTTGCCCTTTGGGCTAACCTTTTGATTTCAGGAGGTGACTAATTTCTTAGGCTAACCTTTTCACCTTCTCCTTGTAACTGGTTTCCTAGGCTAACCTTTTGATTTTAGGCTGCTATCTTAAAACATACAACATAAATGTAACGGGACACAAAATTGAGGGCTTAATCTCAGTCCTTCACAGATGGAATAGAATGATTTGGCAGTGACGTAATTTGGATTATGTGTAAAAACTGAGTGAATTATTTTCATTCAAAAAACCAGGTAATGTGGAAGCAACCAAATAATAAATTCTGGGTAAAACTGTCTTTTTACACAGAATTCGGTATAAGGAATTTTGATCCCCAGAAGTTTGTCTTTTGTTTCCATCTGCGATAGATGAAATTGCCAACAAGGGGGAGAAAAAAATCCATGGGTGCAGAGAGAAAACAAACGTATTGAGTGGAAAGAAACTGAACCTGCACATGTTTTGAGACACACTCTTCTTCAGGGATATTCTGTAGCAAACAAGTATTTGTGGCAATGAAAATAAATCAATTTATTTTCAATGGCTGTCGTTCACACAGTGCACTAGTGCAACAAACAAAAATGCACCCACTCAAGAAGGTCTTGTAGCCACTTTGATGCTCAAAGTTGCTCAATCTCTTGCTGTCTTGGTCCACTTGCACAAGTGTTGTACAAGTACTTCACAGGGTTGTTGTGAGGAGGAACTTACGTAGGACTCCACTGTGTTGTGCATCAGTGCACTCTGCTGTAATAGAGGGTATCTCTTACTAGAGAGACTTCCCAACATAACAAGCAGAAGGTTATCAGTTCAATAGGAACTTACAGTTCAGTAGGAACTTACACCGCTCTGGGCTCCTTGGAGGAAGAGCGGGATATAAATGTAATAATAATAATAATAATAATAATAATAATAATAATAATAATAACAACAACAACAACAACAACAACAACAACAACAACGATAGCAGACGGCTTTGTATCATTCCCTGCAACATTTATGGACCAAGGAAGATGTTTTGCAGCAGGAGACATCTCACAGTTTCCTCAAACACACCCTGTTGCACCAGCACAACACTAGTCTAGAATACAAGCTCCCAACTTAGCAGAACTAGCGACTGCAACAACATTGCACTAGTGCAGCATTCTGGATGTCAGCCTATATGTCTAATGATAGCTTTACTAGACAGATTAACAAAATATCTGGTTTGTTTGTTTTTAAGGCCATCAGCAGACACTGACAGAGTATTACTAGAGCTTAAAAGAACTTTAGTGAGTCTGCGTCATAAGGCTGGCCTTTCCATCCAACAATGCAGAAGACAGTTAAGAACATTCATGACCAAATAAAATAAAATAAAATAAAACCAGATAAAAGTAATTTAAAACAGTTAAAAAAACCCAATAAAATAATGTATTTCCTCAGTGTTGCAGTGTATGGATTCTGTCTTCAATATTGCATAAGTAGTTCCTTCACATATGCATTTCATTCATAGTCGCACAGCATTATGGGTCTTATAGTTTTAAAGACTTGCAAATGATAACTTCCAAGTATTCATACTCGGATCATGACTAACAGTCATATTGCATCCTGGATTTTGAAGATTTAAAGTATGCTGTCAAGTCGATTTCGACTCATGACACCCACAGAGCCCTGTGGTTTTCCTTGGTAGAATACAGGAGGCGTTTACCATTGCCTCCTCCCATGCAATATGAGATGATACCTTTCAGCATCTTCCTATATCATTGCTGCCCGATATACGTGTTTCCCATAGTCTGGGAAACATACCAACGGGGATTTGAACTGATAACCTTCTGCTTGTTATGTTGGGAAGTCTCTCTAGTAAGAGATACCCTTCTATTACAGCAGAGTGCACTGATGCACAACACAGTGGAGTCTGCCGAGGCACACGTGTGTGCTGAGAGTAAAAGAAACTTGGAGCCAGTTCATAGTTTCAAATCAATATAAGGAGTCTTTCTTGGAGAACTCCATTCTAGATAGAAAAGTGGATAGATAGGATCTCTAATCTATCTATCTAGCTGGATGCAGAGGGATGGTTTCTGCATCTCTGCACACACAGTGCAGGGAGAGAGGAGCATGGGTGTTGCAAGGGAGAAGAAAGGGAAGAGGAAGAGGCAAGGCAGGAAGGAAGTCCCTGAGAGTAGCAATCTACATATCAAAGGGATAGTGTCAGAGCAGTAGAGAAGGGATGACCAATGTCTTGACCCCTCTAGCCCTCTGACTCATTAATCTGTCCCCCTCTGTCACTGAGGCATGAGACAGTGCAGAGTCCTTCACTTCCAACATGTTAGTCAAGCATTTACCCGCTGCACCACAAGGGAGGTTTAGAGCTACAGAAATAGTTAATAGTCTGTGTACATGATATTGTGAGAATCCAGAGTACTTTTTGGATGAACTGGAGTGGATTCCATAAGAAACATATTGATTCTGACAACTTTTCCCACATTTCCCCCCAAATATTGTTCCAAATTCTATTAATATATTTACTTGAGTATTTGTATCCTGCACTTCCAAAAGACATCCAAAGCAGCTATTGGTTTTAAAAAGCAATACAATAAAAACAGCATTTAAACTCAGTGATGTCCAAGTAGCAGAGGCGTTCTTATCCCCGAACCTTGGGGCCCCAGTCCATGACCTCCAAGGTCCAGGGGGCCACCTGAAGCCATCCCACTCCATGTCTGCCCCGCTGGTGCCCCGCGGCACAGAAGCGTGACACCAAAAACTTCAATAATTCTAGCCACCATGTGCGCAGCCAAGGGTGGGTCGGGTGGGGAATGAGCCGAGAAAACCTCCCCCACCCCCGTGGTGGTAGCGGTGGGGGGCGGGCTGAGTGGGAGCAGCCACCGGGCCTGACCATTTAGCCCAGTGGCCCTTGAGAACTGTGAGGCACTGCAGCACGCCTGCACAGTTAGAATAGAGTGTTGCAAGACCATGATGTCGGGGGTTGAACAGTTATGGTTTCCCCCCACCATAAGGGTGGGGGAGGCCTGCTCAGCTCATCCTTCACACTCCCCACACCCCAGCAGCACACAGGGCAGCTAGAATTATTGAAGTTTTCAGCGCTGCAGTTCAGCATGATGGGGCAGTGGTGGCATGCTTCTGGGGAGGCCCTCCACAGGAGACCTTCGGAAAATGTAGGTTCCCTTTAAAAAAAAAAAAAACCTTTAAAAAAATGCTTTGACCTTTTTTTTTTTTAACTCATGGCAGCAGTGGGGGGGGGGTCCGAAGTCCTTTGGGTCTGGTGCACCCCTGCCAACTAGCATGACAAAAACAACACTTGAAGGGGAAAGCAGGATTAAAACATTGCCTCTTCTGTTCACAACAGACAAGAGTATTGGCATATAATGTTTTTTCCTAATCTAACATTTGTACACAAGTTATTTTAAAAGGAATGTTTTACTGAAATAAATTGTTCCATTGTTTGCTTTTAGAAAAAATAATATTAAAAAATTCAGAACCTCCCTATGACACATTCCCTTGTCAGTTTTGCAACTACAGCTGTCCTCTCAGCTTATGTAACCTGGACCAAAGCCATTTTGTCACCTTTGAGTGAAATTAAACATTTTATTTGTCATGTCACTCTTTGGTGCCTTAAACAGAATGCCCCCAGCAAGATGTGAGAGATGGAAAAGTGAAAACATGTAGCCATGGTGTTAAAGCAACAGTCAGGAGCAAAATCTTCCAAGATTTTCTTAGCAAAATAAAAAATAAAAATCTTACTTCCAAGTTAGGAGCAGAGCAGTCACATTTTCTGGCCCTTAGCCATCCTCTTGAGCCCCTGCATCACCGTGGAAGGTATGCATGGAGGGCCAGGGGATGTAGTCTTTTTTGGCGCTTTCCCCATAGAGTTCTTAAGAGAGATCTCCATCTTTCATAGAGCCCTCCCAGCACTAAAAAAAGCACAGTACTATGTGGAGGTTAGCACAGTGCAAATGACTCTCACATAGCAAAAAACCTTCAGAGGTTGAAAGTTGAAGATGTTGTTCTGGGAAGAACTAACCTGCCTACCTTCCTTTCACTATCCCTACATCTTGACTAAATTTGGTCCAAATTGGTTAGGCAGTTCACAAGTTAGCCCACTTGTGCCTCGAACATTCACACATCCACCATCTTGAACTGGGGTGAATGACATCATCACAAACGATGAGGATGCCCTATATGAGGAGCCCCTATATGTCCCTAAAACTATACCCAATTTGGTTCATATTGGTCCAGGCATTGTGAAGTTGATGAGGGGGACATGGACACACACACACACACACACACACGTAATCTCATAAACTTACTTTCTTTATGGAAAGTAGGCTAAAATAATGAAGATCACTGGCTTATGCAATGTCATCCTTATTAACTGGCAGCAGAAGTGCCGTGGAATTCTCAGAACCCACTACTGCACTCACAGATCATCATTTTCAGTCAAGGTATCCTTATGACAAGAGATACTCAGTTAGGTGAGGTAAGTAATCCCAACTGTGTGCAAGGCAAAAGTGTGGAGTCATGGTCTGTACATTTTGAGAACAGGACTGGCAGTCCCTTGGTGAGGTCTGCAGTCAATAACTGGTAGGTTCTTCATACATGTAGATCTAGTGGTGACATCAGGTGAAACCACACTGATAAACCTTATTGTTGGCCATTTTGTCTTCTAGACACCCATGGTCCATCTCCTCACACATGTTTTATGAAACATGGTTTGGGTGGGAAGTGAAGTCGAAATTCCAAATTCAGTCTTAAAATGTATTCCAAATGAACATTTTGAATGCACATTGGTATCTTTTCATGCACATTGTTATCCAGATGCTATTAGTTCATGCACGTTGTTATCCAAATGCATGTTACTATCCATTCATTCTAAATTTGACATATACAGACTCTGAAATTCTATAGATAAATGTGCTGAAATTCAAACTGTAAAAGCCTCAAGGGACTTGCTTTAGTTTGAAGTTTTTCAGAATATCAGTGAATAAAGATTACACCTAAAACTATAGCTTGCACTTCATAATTTTGTTTTAATAAATTCCAGAACTGATGACATCTGTATTCATACGTAAAGTTTCACAATTTAAATTTTTCATAGTTCAAATTATGTTACATTTGCTTAAAATTGTCATTTGAGCTCTATCATAACCTTACCTGTCACATGATAAGTTATGTTTCAATAGAAAACCCTTAGTTCTGAGAATCTGCTCCTGTCCTTCCTATGAAAGACACACCTGCCATTCCAAGATAATCTGATAATAGGGAAATACATGGAATATCATGTAGAATGTGAGCTGGCCTTATGCCACCCTGCAGTTCTTATTTGTATTGGTCGGCCTTTCTGATGTGATGAGGAATCTGTTGCTTGTAGAAGGATGATATTTGCAAGAGAGGATTACTCAACTGCAATAAGCAGATTAAGGATTAGTGGGGTGAGTAAGATTCCAGGAACTGTTCCACGGTTACCAGAGTTTGGGGATGTGTGAAAATAGAGAATTGAAAAGAATGTGCCTATAAAAGCTTTCCAGATTTAAACTTTTGTTGCACAGTGTGTATTTACTTTGGAAAATGACTAATTAGAAGTCAGCAGTGAAAAATGTACCCATTTCTTAATGTTATTCCCAAAACTGCCTACAACAAAAGGCCTAGGGGAAGAGAAGGTAAGGAAGGGGGAAATGTGAGAAACCTCTTACCGGCTCCCAGCAGGTACCATCAATTATTAAATTCTAAACTGCATTATGACATCACCAGGGAGCATGACTTAGGTCAAGAGCTTGGCAGGAGGGCTTGGCAACTGCTAAATCAACAGCCATCAGAACTGGAAAACCAACATGCTTGCCACCATAAAATTTAAAAGAGAGCTTATTGTGCTTCAAACACAGCAGCAGGTTTAATAGAAAAGTAGACATGTTTATAGCCCCAGATTTACAGCATGGCTTATAAACACCTTATTACTTAGAATCTAGTCTGCTGCCCTAGAAACTAAGAATGTTACTTTGTTGAAAAGAAGGATTTGTTGACATAAATGCCTTGACTAAGTTTGCCATTGTGGTTAACCAAAATGCATTTACTACTGAGAAAGTAAATAAAAGCAAACAAGATGTCTCTTATACTACAATACAGTAAGGTTCAAACCTGACCAAGTTTAATGCTATGACATAAATATGCTTAATGTTTATGGAATTTGAAGGATTCATTTGCCAAGTTAGGCTGCAAGTCTCAGGTGAGTCCAGCTAAATGGGAATGTGTTTTCTAGAACTTAAAGGCATCTGGGAACACATAATCAGACTCTAAGGGTGTGTTTGCACCATCCTTTCCACATTTGTGAAATTTATCAGGAGGCTTCCTGCACACAACCCTCTGTTGCCACCATGTTTCTCATAAAGCTGGACTAGACAAACCATGACCCATCCAGATAAATACAGCCCACCAAGCTGTGTGCAGTGTGCTGCCAGGTGCTTGACAATTTCTCTGTTTTTGCAGTCACAAGCAGACAGCAAAAAAGATTTATCAAGACTCACCCATATATGGCTGGCTGGTAAGCTCCATAAGGTTTGATGAGTCACCAGTTGTACAGACCTGGCTTAAAGTATCATGGCACTGAAATTTTACAGGGGTGGCTTGGAGGACATGTTCCTATATTCAGTATTGTCCTTCAGTTTCTTTTCACATGACTTTTTATGCAAAAAAATGTTTATTGTTTAGTCTTTTACTGAGACTTTTAAAAGGTCTTAGACAACCTTTTGCCAGTTTATCCACATGAAAATGTATTGTTTGGGTGCATAAGAACATAAGAACAGCCAGAGCAACGGACCCAGTACAGATCCCTGGGGATCCCCACTTCTTACTTCCCTCCATTGTGAAAATTCTCCATTTATACCTACCCTCTGTTTCCTGTCTTTCAACCAGTTAGCAATTCACACACGTATTTGTCCCCTTATCCCATGACTGCTAAGTTTTCTCAGGAGTCTGTGATGAGGAATCAAAGTCAAAAAATTTGTCAAAAGCTTTTTGGAAGTCCAAGTATACTATGTCAGCTGGATCACCTTGATCCACACACTTGTTGACACTCTCAAAGAACTCCAAAAAGTTTGTGAGGCAAAATTTACCTTTGCAGAAGCCATGCTGGTTCTCTCCCAGCAGGGCCTGTTGTTCTATGTGCTTTACAATTTTATACTTGAGGATGCTTTCCATCAACTTGCCTGGAATGGGCATTAAGATAACTGGCCTGTGATTTCCAGGATCACCCCTGGATCCCTTTTTGAAAATTGGTGTTACATTTGCTATTTTCCAGTCCTCTGGTACAGAGCCTGATTGCAGGGATAAGTTATATATTTTAGCAAAGAGGTTGGCAATTTCATATTTGAGTTTTTTGAGGACTCTTGGATGGATGTCATCCAGCCCTGGCGATTTGCTAGTTTTCAGTTTTTCCAGACAGTTTAGAACATCACTCTTGTCACTTCTATCTGGCTCAGTTCTTTATTTTCCATCCCCAAAAAGCCTGGTTCGGGAACAGGTATATGCTCAGTATCCTCTGCCGTGAAGACGGACACAAAGAACTCATTTAGCTTCTCTGCAACCCCCATATCCTCCTTAATAATCCCTTTCACTCTCTCATTGTCTAATGGTCCAACTGCTTCCCTGTCTGGTTTCCTGTATCTGATGTATTTAAATAAGTTTTTGTTATTCCCCTTCATGCTTTTGGTTAAATGTTCCTCAAACTCTCTTTTTGCCTCCCTTATTGTCACCTTGCATTTCTTTTGCCAGAGTTTGTGTTCTTATGTTTTTTAGATTACTTTGTGCTTTAGATTACAGCTGATTGCACAAAGACATCCATGGTGGGTAGGTGTGCGCGCATATGGTCAGGGGGAGTAAATGGAGAGAAACACATATGTACCATGTACTGGGCCCCATTTGCAAGAAAAGGGGTTCACAAGTGAATTCAGTAGCACTCAAGTTTTGAATTCACACTGACCAGCAACAAAATGGAGGAGTTAACTGCAGTGTGTTTGCCCTGGTAAAATAGGTGGAATAACTTTTTCTTCTTTGTTTTTTTAAAGAGAGATTACAGATTACAAGAAAATTCAGAAGAACAGGAGAGGATGGATGGTAGATTTTCAGAAGATTTTCTCTCCTCAACCCACCCAGCTTTCTCATTCATATATGAGGAGGGAGGAGCCAGAAGACTAACATGTGTGGAAATGGATCAGCCTTGAACATGGATCAGTCTTACAGCATAAGGAACCTAACAGCACAATTCTATGCACATTTGCTTGGAAGAAAGATTTATTGAATTCAATAGGGCTTATTCCTAGGAAAGTATGCATATGTGTATCCAAATATTGCATCTTTTATTGTCAAAATATATAATTATACCAATTTTTATACACACCAATGCAACAAATATCTCCATAGAAATGGGTCATATTTCTGTGTCCAGAAATTTCTGACCCTGCTTGACAGCTGCCACAGCAAATAGGCCATTCTGATAATATATTTTTCCACTTTGGTTCAGATGGGAAATATTAAATTTTCTACTCTGACCACAGCTATGGTAATAATTTGTACATAATGTCTGCATAAAGATGGCATTCCAACAAGATCATCTACCATATAAAGCCTCAAATATTTTTATAATATAATGATGACTATTCAGAATGGCTATGGTGTGCATTGAAAGGAAACTAAGAGCTATGAAGACCCTCTCTGAGAAATTAGATAAGAGATGTAATAAATATCAAATAAGCAAAGCCACAAAATAATTCTGCACTGTTCGGGGAATGGAAAGAAAGGTTACATGCTCATTTGCATCACTGAGGAGCAACAGGAGCTTAGCTTGTTGATATATACTTTCAAATACATATAGTATTAAATTTTAATCTTAATATAATTCAACATTCATTCTTGGAACATATAATGGAAAAATACATTTGAATGGATGGCTTGGAGGATCATTCATGTGGGCCAGCTTAGTTTTTACTGACAATAAACAGGAATTATGCAAGGAAATCCTCATACATCACTGTGAAAATTTGCCCTTTATAACAATTAATCTCTTAAATATGTATTTAGAGACTTGTTGTTTCTTGTTTACATCAGTCCAGAAATAACCGCATTTCCCACATCTTCCTGTCCTATCACAAACGTCAAAAACATCAGCTCTGACTTTTTCTAAGCATGTTTATTTGGAAATAAAGTCAAGTGACTGCAATGAAACATACCTCTGAATAAATCTTTTGAAAGAAGAAAAACCTATCGTATCTATCAGCTACATAATGAATAGGTAGGGAGAGAGAGAGAGAGAGAGAGAGAGAGATGTCTCCATTTTCTCTCTAAGGAGAAAGGAAGTGGACTGCCTCACTACAGAAAGAACCTGAGGAGTCAAAGCAGGGGTCATGGAGTCAGTAGAGGCAAGCAGAGACAGGTAGAGAGATCCTCACTAGCTTCCTCTACTCTCAATGCCCCTAGTGGTCATTAAGATAGTTGATGCAAAAGGTCAACGCATTGGAACTCCATCTCCAATACTGGCAGCTCCATTGCCGCTGCAGCCCCCTGTCCACTGCTGGCCTTCATTCTCCTGCCATCGTTGCCGCCTCAGGCCCCCCACCTGCCCCTCCATTTGCCACCGGCCTCTGTGGCCTGGATGCAGTGTAATGATATCACCGCCCATTGTGAACAGCTGCAAACAGGGACACTGGGATAATGTCATGAAAGGCGGAATATAAATCTAACAATTAATGAAGAGATTAAATGACATTATACTGTGTCTAGGCTGCAGCAGCCAGTGGAGACTGGCAGTGAATGGTGGTGCAGAGAACAGCAGGGTGAGCGAATGGTCTGAGGCACAGAATAGCAGGGTGAGGGGGCCTAAGGCAGCAAATGGCAGGGCAGGCAGGGGGCTCTGCGGCAAATGGTGGGGCCTGTGACAACTGCCTGACTGCCCCCTCTTCCAGTGGGCCCCCAGCTACCTGTGTTCATCACACACAGTTGCTGGTAGATCTACTGTCAAGACATATCACTGTGAGGTGTTGTATTGCTTTAAGTAATAAGTGCAAGTCACTGTATTTGCAGTAGGTGGTGATTGGCAACATGTGAGGCCAATTAACAGGTGTTGAGTACTGACCTGACGTGATTGGCCAAAGCCAGCATAAGAACGAGGTTCAAGGAAGAGCTAACTGTCCACAGTGGTGCAGCCTTTACCACTGTGGTCCACCTGGCTGCTATGTCTATGCTATATCCTTGTGCCTAATGTATATGTATGCCTATGTGTAAAAGGACTTACTGAGCTGCTATATCATGTAAGTTTTCCTCTACTTCAATATAATCTTCAGTTTGAACTATACCTGTGTCAGAGTGCTCTTGCTCAGCTGAGTGGGGTACAAGTGATTAGCTCTGCAATAGAGGTGCAGCACCAACATCTACTTCAAATTCACTTGGTTGAGAACCAGAGTTGCTAACTCCGGCTGAAGCTATTCCTGGAAAGTAGTAGTAGTTCTTTATTTCAGTCAATCACCAGCATTCAATTTAAACATTAAACTGGTATACAATAAAGCAACCTTATATACCAATAACCCAATGTGACCCACTCTAAAACTAACAGTGTAATACATAGTGTACATGGCTAGTAAGACTTCAGTTTAGTCTGCTCTTGAATTAGCAGCCACCACACAAAATTTGGCTACCTTAAGGGCAATTTCTAAATTCTGTCCAGAAAGCAGATAAATGGCACAAAATGGTTCAGAATGTCCTGGGAGAGATAGTAAAAGAGGGGCGATAAAAATACTATGAATTTGACAATAAAAAATACAATTTAAATTCCTGGATATGTCTCCCCGCACCCCAACATCTTTGACAATATCAAGCCATTACCATCTCCAGAATTGCTTTCAATAGTCAACTGGAGAACAGTCAGTCTCAATTTCTAGAGACTTCTAGAGACATTTCTGGAGGCTTGATAACCCTAGGGCAGTGTTCTTCACAGTAAGGCCCAGGGGCCAGTGGCAGCCTGCATCAACACAGGGTAGGCTCTTTTAAGGGAAACAGAGCCTTTCTTGGAAGGCATTTTCCCCTTAGAGTTCTTAAGAGAGGGTTCCTTCACTCTTAAAGGGCCCTCCTAGCACTGAGAAAAGCACAGTATTGTGAGGAGTCGGGACAGTGGGAGTTGGCTCTCACATTGAAGGCCAGAGTGTCCGCCTCTTGAAAAAGAGTGAAGTTCACTGCCTAGGGCCTATCAGTTTTGAAAATAAGTGGAACACCCCAAAATAAGATTGCGATCTCTTTGCATTTAGGGAATTCCCTAAGTATGCATAAGTGTACAGGTTTGTAAATTAAAATAAAAAATAAATTTTGAAAAACAAGCCTTGTGAGCCTCTAAAACTTTATGGGCTATTGAGGACATAGAGATTTTTTTTTAAAAAAATAATACTATAACTTATTGAATTGTTTGTCTTTGGTGCTGTGTTTTGTTTTTTGTTTTTGGAGGGGAGGGGACACACTGCTGTTGCCCAGTCACAGCTATGCCAGTGTGCTGGATTTCGTCATTGTTATCTACAAGCAGCTCTTACTTCGACCCGGGGGGTGGGGTGGGGCGGGGAATGGGCTACAGGGACCGGATGCTGGGCATGCTGTTTGTATAGATCAATTAAGTCTAAGGCTGAGAGGAGTTTACATGGAATGTTTAAGGTGTAGGTAAAGAAAACACACAGGAATAGAGAGCTGGTGCAGAGCCAGCCCAAGCCCCTTGGGGGCCTTAGGTGCAGAGGCGTAACTAGGGAAAATGGCGCCCGGGGCAAGCACTGAAATGGCGCCCCCCGCGCCACAACATACTACATTATACTTAGGCTTTTCCTCACAAGCGCCCGCCACCGCCGCCAAGCCAGGCCACTGACTGGCCGCCAGGCGCCAGCAAAGCAATGGGGGGGGCGTGGGCGGCACGGAAGGGACCGCTCGTGGGGGGTGGGCTGCCTACGCACTCCCTTGACTGCTGCAGCGCTGCTGCACTGAGCAGGAAACATTTGTATTAACAAACAATTTTTAAAAAATTAAAAATATTTTTTGTCATGTCGGCGCCCCCCATGTGACCAGAAAAGATGGCGCCCGGGGCACGTGCCCCCCTGCCCCCCCTATAGTTACGCCTCTGCTTAGGTGGTATGGTGAGGCACTGCTCCCCACTTTCTGTGGGAGTGTTCAGAGTGCACCACTCTTCCTCCCACCCCCAGGCCTGGCAGTGTGAGACTCTCCACTCTTTCTTCCCCCTCACCGGTGAAGAGGAGGAGGAGAGGAGAAGCAGGAGGAGGAGAAAGTGGCAACTGGCATTGAGGCAGCTGATATACCACTGGGAGGAGGTGCTTAAAATCTTTCCTCTGCTGCTCATTCCTCTGCTATAAATTGCTGCACCCCCAGCTGCTCCCCCTGTAAATTTCCAAATCTGTGTCTGTGAGGGTAAGCATATATGTTTAGAACCCCATGGGGAAAATGTACTTGTACTCTAGGGAACAATGCAGAACACAGAACCAGCACACAGAGAAAGGGTGAAGCTCTTTTCTCTTTACTCTAAATTTCCCCTTTCTATAGTAGCTTTTGTTTTAAAAAAGTTTGAAAGGCTGTTGAGGTTTCATTGCATGCATTTCATGTAATGTTTAATCAGACCAACAATATTCGGGATCTTTATTATAATACAATGTCAACATTTCATAATTATTACTTTGACCTGGAACGTGCAGCCGTAGAGCAACAAATCAGACAAGCCAGAGCTGGAAACCTCCCAGTGGGAGTACATCTTTGCAACTCTTGCTCTGCAGTGCAGCCAGTAGAGGTCTCTGTATCAGCTTCACCCTGCCAATCCCAGCCAGTTTATATTTGAAAAAGGGAGTCCAAAAGTGAACAGCACCTGCTGCAACCAAATCAAAAGCATTTTGAAGGAAACCATGACTGAGATTCAGGTTTGTTTGTGTTAATTAAGGAAGGGCAGAAGAGATTCTAGTTCAGAGAGCAAAGGTCAAACCCATTTTAGCACGATATATTCAGCAGACTTTAATTCTACATGATATTTGCAATCCACTGCTGCAGATGCTCTGCAAATTCAGCAGAAGCTGTGGGCAAAATTGGCTCACTGTGAAACTAATGTATTCATACAAGGAGGGGGAACCTGGAATGCTAGTTTCGAAAAAGAAAACAAAAGGAGGATTGAATTTTGCTATTAACTCAATGTACTTCTGATCAGATGGAGGCAAAACATGTTGGTAGTATGCAAATTCCATTCTTCTAAAGAGAGCATGCTGCCACACTTTTAATTTGTCTGGAACAGATTTATGCTTCAGTTAGTTTCAATAACAAAAGAAAATTTCAGATGGATTTTTATTTTATTTTAAAGTGGGGACTATGAACATTCACATGGGAAATGGGGTAGGGGGTTTTGAGCAATCTTTGCTGCCTTCTGAAGTGCTGTAGGCCTTCCAAAAATATGTCCCTGAGGACTGTGCGTCTCTGAGGGACATCTTTCTTGAAGGCACAGGGACTTCCCATTGCATCCTTGTTATGCTGCTCTGGATATCAGCCACTATGTTGAAAAGCAATATATAAATATTCTAAATAAACAATCAATTAATTAAAAGGCGCTTTGGGGTTGTTGATGTGCTTATGCTGAGCACAGACTTTGTGCCAGAACCTGTTTTTAATGTCAGGGCTCAGCCATATGCTGCCAACTGAAGTAATAATAGGGATGTGCACAAATTGATTTTTTTGATTCAATTTGTGCCCAAAACAAATCACCCCTGATTTGTTTTGTATCCAAATCTAACCCTTCAAATCACCCCAGATTTGATTTGTATTTGCTTTGCTTTGATTTGGATTCAGACCTATTCAGACCACTTAACAAGGCCTTAGGGGCACTAAATTTGGGTGGTGGGTAGATCCTCATGGATGCCACCTACCACCTAAATTTCAAGGCAGTGGGACACCTGGTTGATTTTTAATGAATTTATTTAGTTTTTACTGATTTTGAACATTTCCACCATAGGAAACACTGCAGAGTCAAAGTTGCCATATCCTAACCCTAAAACAGATCCCCAGAGCTAAAAAGCTACGTTCTAGCCCTTGTAGAAGTGGAGTTATGGAGCAAAATGTGCTGTCATTTTTCAAGTGTTTGGATTCTTTGAAGTATAATAACGTTTCCTCATAATGAATCCCTATGAGGATTCATTGCACACCTTCATTTCTGCTCTTCATTTTGATTGTCACTGGACAGTGCCAACTGTCAACTGCCATGTGCCAACTACACCCCCACCTGCAAGGCAGTGGGGTACTCATTTTAATTTTTAGGAATATTGTAATGTTTAGATTCTTTGGTGTCTAATAACTTTTCCTCATAATGAATCCCTATGAGGATTCATTATATGCCTTCATTTCTTCTGTTCATTTTGACGATCATTGGTCAGTGCCAACAGTCAACTGCCATGTGTCAACTACACCACTCCCAAAATACACACACACACACACACACACACACACACACACACACTGAGATACTCAGTTTATTTTTTAGGTATTTTTGAAATGTTTAGATTCTTTGGTGTCTTCATTACACACCTTCATTTCTTCTGTTCATTTTGACCCCACTGCTTTGCAGGTGGGGGTGGGGAATTAGTGGCATCCCATGTTCCAACTGCCTTGCAACCCACAAGCCACTGGATACTCAGTAGGAATTTTAGTGTTTAGACTCTTTGGTGTGTAATGAATCCTCATAGGGATTCATTATGAGGAAAGGTTATTAGACACCAAAGAGCCTAAACACTTGAAAAAAGAACATAAACTAAGTAGTAATCTACTGCCTTGCGGGTGAGAATGGGGTGTAGTTGGCACATGTCAGTTGAAGCAACCTTAGAAAAGGCCTGGTTTGGGGTCGCCACCAAACAAGCTGGTGGCAACAGCAGCTGGACCTTCTCTGATTATCTTAATAATCAGTGGGATTCAGTGGTCCCTCTAATTTTTTTCATATCTGTGCAGAATGAGTTTTGTTCTGGGCGGCAGTATCAAGGCACTGTGTGCACACATGCATTCAGAGTGGGACCTTCCTAATTCAACCTGAGCAGGATCTAAAATTAACTGAGCGGACATCAGAAAACTTGGGAGTGCTCACACGTGCGCACGCCTTAAAAGAGAACAGTGGTGGGGTTCATGGAAAAGATGTTCTGTTAAATGTATTGGACCCAAGCCATTCAGGGATTTATAGGTAATAACCAGTATTTTATATTACATGGCACGTCTGTTAAGGCATAAGCCTTAGGTTGGTTCCAATTTCCCAGCTTTATGCAGCTTGAGCCAAAATAAGATAGCCTTAACTCTGGTCTTAACTCTGGTCTTAAACCAGAGGTTTTTAAATCATTCAATATGCATTTGAATGTATGCATCATGTTGAAAACGTGGGTAGCATAACAGATTAAGGTTGTAAATTCTATACAGATTTACTTGGGAGTAACTGCCATTGAACTCAGTGGGCCTTCATTCCATGTAAACATGCTTAGGATCATGCTGTAAATATTGTGGGACTTCTGACTACAAACAGACAAACATCTGCCACACAATACACCAGATATAACTGTAGTCGAGAAGAAAGAAAAACAAGTCAAAATAATCGACATAGCAATACCAGGGGATAGCAGAATAGCAGAAAAAGAAATTGAAAAAATCACCAAATACAAAGATCTACAAATTGAAATTGAAAGGCTGTGGCAGAAGAAGACCAAAATAATCCCAGTGGTAATTGGCACCCTGGGTGCAGTTCCAAAAGACCTTGAAGAGCACCTCAACACCATAGGGGCCACAGAAATCACCATCAGCCAATTACAAAAAGCAGCTTTACTGGGAACAGCCTATATTCTGCGACGATATCTATAATAACCAACAGTATTGATAAAATTCAGCCATCCCAGCTCCTTGGGAAGGACTTGATGTCTGGATAAAACAAACCAGTCAATAACACCTGTCTGACTGTGTAAACACCACCACCACCAACAACAACAACAATAATTTACAAGAGCTCCATTGCACACAGAGTTTTGTGTGAGAGGAATTCCCCATTAATTTCAATGGAAAGAATAGCTCCATGCCACATGTGTAAAAGAGAAGTATGCGCAGAGCGGTCCCTCTGTTAAAGCAGATGGGGAAAACACCTTTAAGCAGACACGCTCTTACCCCTGGAATTCTAGGCCGAAGTCCAGGGCCTCCACACCCACTGGGGGTCTCCAAATCCTCCTCATAGTCTGTCCTGGATGGTGCTTGCCTTGCCATTGTGCCGGGCAGCCGAATGTGACCTTTGCTTTAGATACAGAGGGGGAGTGGGGAAAGAAATATGTGGGATGGGAATATTTTGAGTTGAGCGTTGAAATGTTTCTGCTAATGCATATTTGCATAAATATACATTTTATATTATTATGTTCTTGTGAGTTCAGTTGCTGTTTGTGCCTGCAGGAACCCACATGTTAAAAATACTGTGCATGTCATGGGGGGTGTGGGGGGGGGCTCCAAAGCAGCGGTGGGGCTTCAAAGGCCTTTAGGTCCAGGCTCCAAATTTACCTAGGTGCATCTATGCCTTTGAGTCAAGTCCTTTATTACAGTAACACACCTTTAAGTGTATTGAGTGAAGAAACCCTCAGATTTCAGGGAGGAGAGCTGGCATTATTATGGTGGTGGTAGCAAGCATGAATTGCCCCCTTTGCTAAGAAGAGTCCACTTGAATGGGAGACTACATGTGTGAGGACTCCAAGATCTGGGAATGGAGATGCTTTGGGAAGAGTACCTGCATGCTGTCATGCAGAAGGTTCCAAGTTCCCTCCCTGGCAGCATCTCCAAGATAGGGCTGAGAGAGATTCCTGCCTGCAACCTTGGAGAAGCCACTGCCAGGCTGAGTAGACAATACTGAGCTGGATGGACCAATGGTCTGACTCAGTATAAGGCAGCTGCCTATGTTCCTATGTTCCACTAAAGGAGGAACTAGTATTTTTATTTCGATAAGAAATGAACAACAGATTCAGAACAGATTTCTCTTCCTTCCTTCACTGTTTCTGTCTTCTATAAACAGCACAATTTGGGTAGCAAACTAGGTAACTAACAGCATTGCAGCAGTTGTGGTCTTGTTCATTTTGTCTTCCTTACCCTTTTTCTGTAATGTTCCTCCGCTCCCACATGTATGGCATTCTCATACAAGTCTCCCCTCTACCCTCTGCTTTGGCCTATACATACAAAGCACAAAAATGTAAAACCTGCAGTTTTGGGTATGTTACCAAAGGAAACAGTTTTACTTAAAATTTTGTTTTTGCCAACATATTTTCAAAGTATCTGGAGTGAAGTCAAACCACAGTGGCTCTCAGCTGTGTTTCCTTTTACTATTTCCCCAGGTTCTCCCTGCACAGCACTCTGTAACTGGATATTCTTTGAGAAAGTTTGAAAAAAAGAAAAAGAAGAAGAAGACTGCACAAGACAGTTTGTAGCTTTAAGGATTACCCCTCTGGGGCCTTAAGCCATGAATACCAGGGCACTCTGCTGTCAGTCCTGAAATCATTGTGACTGCAAATTGTTGCCAAAGCAAGAAATTCATATGACATGATGCATTAAGTACAATCAATCATGAGAGATTAAATGAATTATTAGAATGTACTTAGTCTCATTTGCTATTTTATCCAATACATCTTCCTATTAAGGATTGCACTTAGCGCCAAACTAGATATGACTTTACACATGACTAGCCCTAACTTGCTTGATGTTTCTAATGTAAATAGCACACACAAAGGCAATCCATCTTGGGACTACCAGGTAGGTTTAAAGTTGTCCTACCTCGCTGCAGTTCTGATCCGGATTGACCCCCACACACATGCTATTTACATTTTTTAAAGAAAGCATGTCAGGGCTAGTGATATGATTAAAGTCACATCTAGCTTGGCTGTAAGTCACAGATTGTTTGATTTTTCTGCTTCAACAAGTCCAAACATTTGGATACATTGCAGTTTAACTTCAGCGCCAAGCTAAATACGATGTGGGGTGTGTGTGAATGCATCTCTGTCTTTTTAAAGTTTTTTGCAACTAACAGCCGACAGCGGGGGCTTCCAAATTGGAAGGGGATGGGCTTTGCTCCACACTGTTTTCCTGATGAAAATTCCACACACACTCCAATCTGTTGCTATTTGCCCCAATAGTAAAAACATGTTTGCATATGTGTGTTTTTGCTAGCAGGGCAAAGAGCACCTGGGGAAATGATTTTCACTGAGGAAGTCATGCAGATCAGCCCTCTCACAGCTGCTATTTGCCAAAAAAGAAAAAAAGGGGGGGGGCACTAAGAGACAGAGATGCATTCAAGCATCTCCATCATTACATCCAGAGGTGCACCTAGGTAATTTTGAAGCCTGGACCTAAAGGTCTCCAGAGGCTCCCTACTGCAAGTTAAGTATAATTTTTAACCATACCACCCAGGACAGACTTAAGAGGATTTGGAGGTCCCCAGGGGTTGTGGAGGCCCTGGACTTTGGCCCCAAAGTCCAGAGGTAAGAGCGCCACTGATTACATCTATTACAACCCTAAAGACGACCAAAACCACAAGAGTGGTTTTGCAACTAACTAGCAATAAAATTCACAAAAAGGGAAAGCGCTTGAGGAACATCTTTGATATAATTAAAGTTAATGGAATTGATCATATTACAAGTAAGATAAATATAACCACATTCCACTTTCGGGCTTATGTGAAGAATGCAGGTACTAGTCCATCACATTTTATTTTGTATTTATTATTCATTTATTACATTTATAAACCGCCCTATCCAGAGATTCTTTTATTGCTCTTCTATTGGAGATTTCCCTCCAATAAGTGTGTAAGTGTGTGTGTGTGTGTGTGTGTGTGTTCAAATCCCCACTCAGCCAAGAAACTCACTGGGTGACCTGGGTGACTCTCTCTCTCAGCCTAACCTATCTCAAAGGGTTGCTGTGAGGATAAACAAAACCATGTACACTGCTCTGGGCTCCTCCTTTTGTGTGTGTGTGTGTGTGTGTGTGTGTGTGTGTGTGTGTGTGTATATATATATATATATATATATATATATATATATATATATATATATATAAATTATTGTTACATTTATATCCCGCTCTTCCTCCAAGGAGCCCAGAGCGGTGTACTACATACTTAAGTTTCTCTTTCACAACAACCCTGTGAAGTACGCTAGGCTGAGAGAGAAGTGACTGGCCCAGAGTCACCCAGCTAGTATCATGGCTGAATGGGGATTTGAACCCAGGTCTCCCCGGTCCTAGTCCAGCACTCTAACCACTACACCACGCTGGCTCTTTCTCTCTCTTTTTAATTAATATTTATTTATTTTATTTATTTTTTACATTTATATCCCACTCTTCCTCCAAGGAGCCCAGAGCGGTGTACTACATACTTGAGTTTCTCCTCACAACAACCCTGTGAAGTAGGTTAGGCTGAGAGAGAAGTGACTGGCCCAGAGTCACCCAGCTAGTATCATGGCTGAATGGGGATTTGAACTCGGGTCTCCCCCGGTCCTAGTCCAGCACTCTAACCACTACACCACGCTGGCTCATGATATCTATATCATATAGATATAGACACACACACACACACACAGAGTATGCCTCGGGGACAGTGGCAGCACTGGAGATGTATATATCAGGCAGTATATACATATGATAAATACATACATACATAAATTGGCAGGGCTTATCTCTTTTTAAAAAAATTCCCTCTAGAACATGTCAGGAGGATAATTTCCTGTTGCATTTTAGAAGAAAAAAATGATTGCCAAAAGGAAATGGCCAACAGAAACATTATCAAGCCTAACTCAAACTACTACTGCCTGCAGAATCACAGCAAAAAAGGTTTCAAAGAAAGAAGCTCTGCCAATGCTGTTTACTCTGCCATAAATTCTGGACCTCCAAAGGAGACCTGGTTAGTGCTTAGAGACAAGACTGATCTAGCACTAAGAGCTTCACAATTATGGACAGCATATGTTCAGATATAGCATTACAATAAAATATGTACATATATAGGAACATAGGAAGTTGTCTTCTACGAGTCAGACCATAGGTCCATCTTGTTCAGTATTGTCTACACAGACTGGCAGCGGCTTCTCCAAGGTTACAGGCAGGAAACTCTCTCAGCCCTATCTGGAGATGCCAGGGAGGGAACTTGGAACCTCCTGCATGCAAGCATGCAGGTGCTCTTCTCAGCGAGGCCCCATCCCCTAAGGGGGGATATCTTAGGATGCTCACATATGTAGTCTCCCATTCAAATGAAAACTAGGATGGACCTTGCTTTACAAAGGGGATAATTCACGCTTTCTACCTCAAGACCAGCTCTCCACATTATATATGCAGTGTGGAATATCTCTGTTCATTACAACTTGAAAACATTTTTCTTTTTCTTATGCATGAAACCATGGGCAATTTTTTAACATTAGAATTTTGAGCTGATAGAGCTGCCAGGGCCCAAATAAGACCATAGGGGCCAAAAATGGCCTGCAGGCCACCAGTTGCCTGCTTCTGTGAGAGGTGCTACATTTCCAGTGTAGCTAGTAGCACAGAAAAAAATGAGACCCTATCATCTCCAGACAAACATATTTATACTATAATGCTTCAAAGCTAGTAAGAACACCATGGTACACCATGGACAGGGATAGCGCTATCATTCCTCCTATAACTCTCATATTAAAAAATGTTATGAAATCCCTAGATATGTTCAGTTAACCCCTTTTTGAGGCTGGGGGGTGGGGGTATAGCAGAAGCTCTCCCTACACTGCATCAAGCTGCTCTGAAACTCAGGTGATGTTTAAAAATAGCTCGTGATTAATCATAAACTTGTTGAAGTGAAGCAGGATTGTTTAGAAGCAATGGTTACCTGACCTCTTCCATTCTCCCATGCAGTTCTGTTCTTGCAGGGGAGACAGTGCTTTGTGTTTCCAGTCAGAATATCAACTGAAGTATTTCCTTTTAACGTTGGGAGGAATTGCTTTGTCTCGTAGCCCCCACAGTACTCGTGTCTCATGTTCCTTCTTAATTTCTCTACATTTTCTCTCAGCATGCTTTTCTATCATTAGGGCAGGAAATATGAGTCAGTGACCCTCAGCTCATCCATTTCATCCACTTATGCAGGGGGTTAGGGCCCAAAGTAAATAAAAAGTGTCAACTATTTCAAATAAACTGAGACTACATATACCATTTACCACCCACAGTTGAGTTCATTTTTGAAATGAAATAATGGTCTGTCTCAAACATGTTAAAAGAATTAAGCATAGCACACCCACAAAAAGGAATGTTCAGACTTTCATCAGCTATTCCAAAAGGCAATGTGTTGTGGTGTGTTGACTTAGTGAGCAATTGCTATCTCCAGAAAGATTTGTATGCATTACTCAGTGGTTGAACAAAACATTCAGGGTAGTATTAAACTTTGCTCAAAATATAACCAATTCTGTTATTTTTAAATTTATTTTAGGAAAGCAAGTTTATTATGCTTTATTTTCATTCTCTAGAACTCCTGTTATAGATGTTTGTCTAGAGCCTGGATATTAAAATATCACAAATAAAGTCTGTTCTCACAATATTTCCTGAAAAACAAATACATTTTTGAGGTACCAAATGTGTGTTCGTTCTCCTAAGGCATTGGATGGCTGTCTTTGCCAACTGTGATAAGAATCTGGCTCTTGTTGCTGCCACAGTTTCAGCACAAGGATTGCATTTTAAGGACTTGTCTAGGATTTCTCACAGGGTGATGATACCACTTGAATCCACATTGGAATTACTGAGGTTGATATAGTTGTAGACAAAGTAATTGTGCAGTTGATCTTGGGAGATTATGTAGAGCAGACAGGAAGCACAAAAAGCAGAAAGGAAACACATAATAAGGCTCTCCACATGAGTATGGAGAGTGTGGAGCAGTGTGAAGAGTGGGAAGCAGTGTGGAGAGCCTAAGAAGCTTCTGCGGGGGGTGGGGCTTAACCTGCTCTCCCCGCAGATGAACAAGCAGCTCGCCCTGGGCGGCTGGATCAACTGCCCACATGATTACCAGCTCTGTCATGGAGCCAGTTGGGGTGGTGGGGTTTGGGGGCCTCCCGGCCCCTGGAAGTCCCAGCATGCCCCACGCAAGTGCACAGGACATTCTGGGGAGCCCCCCCCCCCCGATGCTGGGAGGCTTGTTGTAGCTTTCTGGTCGGGGGTCTCCTTCTGAGTCACCACAGCACAGAGCCGCACTGCGGCGGCACACAATAGTTGAAACAGGGTTAGCAGAGCGCTCTTTCCGCTAACCTCGTGAAGAGTGATGACAACAAGAAACTTTTGTGTCAGTTCCAGCAAAATACTCATCTTTTGCCTCCCCAAAAATACAACAGGGGAAAGAAAACATGAGTCGCAATACATAGTAAATGGAAGTCAACTCCATGGACTCATAGAAAGTTGTCTCACACCATTGGTCCATCTAGTTCACTTGATCTAATATCAAGCAGGCCATCAAACACCTGCTCACACCATTGAATTATTTGTTCACTATGGCCAGGTTCACATGTAAACTATAACCGTGTTATAGCTGGGCAAGGTTGTAACTGCAGTATGCCTGAACATGCGAAAACACAGTTATGGGTTGAAAGCTAACTCCGTTTTGCCTCGCCAAACTCCAATTGGGACCTTTGTTTTCTCTAAGCTTCACCACTGACAACTGCAGTTTTGCCACCAAAGCGTTATGCCCAACTGCTGATTCAGCTATAACCACAGCTTCGCGCCCATTTCCAAACCCCAATCATAGAAGCAGCGCATACAGACACGTATATTGACTGTTAACTGAGCAAAGAGGCACCAAAGTGGTGATTCTCTTTATTGATCGGGGGAGAGCAACTGGCCCTATCCAGCCCCAGCACAGCATCCCTCCAGTCTTTCTTATGTTTCTTTTGAAGACTGTGAGCCCTTTGGGGAAAGGCAGCTATTTAATTAATTTAATTAATTAATTAATTTCTGTATGTAAACCACTTTGGGAACTTTGGTTGGAAAGCGGTATATAAATATGTTTCGTATTCGTATATTAACAAGCACAAACACTCCAAGTAGCAGCACAAGTAGGACACTCCTTCACAGCATTGGGAGGGGGCAAATGGCTGGTGGGGATCAAAAGGCAGACCCAAGCAGGGAAGCTGGAGCATCTGTGTTATGTTCTCTACACAAGAAAGGGGGAAAGGGGGGGTAGCCCCTTACCTGGGTGAGGATATTTGCTCCTTAAGTCTTGCTCATGAAAAGAACCATCTGTGGGCACTAACTGCAAATTAATCAGATGGTACTTGCGTGGTATGTGGTGGTACTCTCAGTGCATGCTGCACCATTAGCCCATCAGCCCACAGACCGCTTTCTCACGAGAGCGGCAGACTAAGGGGAGTGAGGGAAGATGCTCTATCTATCTATCTATCTATCTATCTATCTATCTATCTATCTATTATACTGCCATTCCAACATGGTTCAGGGTGGTTTACAACAGGATAAAAACAAAACCAGTTAATTAAAATCAGAACTATAAAAACAGAATAAAACCAATTTCAATCTACAGTTCAAACTGAACCAATTTCAGATCAATATACTCCTACATGTTCAAAAGCTGTCCACCACTGCCTTGTGTGCCCTCGCAAGGCCCCCAGACATCTCACTGCCAAATATGTCCCTTTCCCATGTTGCCCTGTGTCACATGACCCTGAAAAGTCCCCACCATCTTGCCAACCTCTCAGTGAAGGGAGAAAACAAAAGATCATAATGGAAAAGGTGGGGGAAGGGGCATTTGTCTAAAAGTGCCAAAGTGCTCCTAGAATCTCCTTATCAAGTAGCTAAGTCACTCTCCAGAACTTGCCAGGCCTTGCCCCTCTCAACTCTGACTTCAGAACCCTCAGTGGGCAAAATCAACAATCAGCACCCTTTGCTGATTTTATTTTATTATTATGGGGACTTCAGAGGGTCTAAACTCAGGAAATACTGGGTGTCCCCCCGCAAAAAAAAAAAAAAAACCTACACAGGAACGAGATTCAGCATATACTGAATTTTTTATATATGGCAAAATGCAATGTACACCAGTAGTTCTCAAACTAGAGTGGCAAAAATGTAGCCAACAGTTGTTTTCTAGAGTTCTTAAAAGGTTACATCTCAGCCATTTTATATAAGATCTGCACCAGATTTGGAGGAGTGGTGTCACTTAATTACTGATTGATGTCTGAAAAAGTTCAGGCAGATTTGATGGACAGTTTTGATTTTATAATCAATATAATGTCCAGGCTTTATAATGGTAGAATGATGAAAAAACTCATCTTAACTATACTGGCATTATCATGCCATTATAATAACAAGTTGTTCTAGTAAGAACTAGCCTACTTTCCTTTCACTATTTCTGCAACTGGACTACATTTGGTTCTACTCGAGGTCCACAAATTAGATCTCTTGCACCTCAAATGTTCATGTGTCCACCATCTTGGATCAGGGTGGATGACATCATTACAATGACATCATTGAGGTGTCCTTGTGTGTCACACACTGCAACTGTACCCAATTTGTGGGTGACATCATCACAAACTACACCATTGGGGCATCCCTATGTGTCCATATAACTGTAGCAAATTTGGTTTAAATCAGTTAGACTGTCCACAAGTTAGTATACTTGCACCTCAAAAGTTTATGCGGCTGCCATCTTGAATCAGGGTGGATGACATTATCACAAACTGTGCCATTGAGGTGTCCCTATGTGTCCCTACAGCTGTAGCAAATTTGGTTCAAATCGGTTAGGCGCTTCACAAGTTAGCCCACTTGGGCTTCAAAAGTGTATGCAGCTGCCATCTTTGATCGGTGTGGATGACATCATCACAAATTATGCCATTGAGGTATCCCTGTGTGTCACTCACTGCAACTGTACCTAATTTGGTTTAAATTGGTTAGACAGTCCTCAAATTAGCTCGCTTGCACCTCAGATGTTCACATGGCTGTCATCTTGAATTGGAGTGAATGACATCATCACACGCCATGCCATTTGGGCATCCCTATGTGTCCCTACAGCTGTAGCAAATCTGGTTCAAATTGCTTAAGCAGTTCACAATTTAGCCCACTTATGCCTCAAATGTTCACGTGTCCGCCATCTTGGATCAGGGTTGATGACATCATCACAAATGACACATGTTGCGGTGTCCCTATGTGTCCCTACAACTGTACCCAATTTGGTTCATATTGGTCCAGGCGTTGCAAAGGGGGGGGCACACGGACACACAAACACACAGAATGCCAGGTGATCTCATAAGCCTACTGGAAAGTAGGCTAAAAATGGGAACCAATGCTGCTTTTAAACCGAAAGTCCCCATAAAATATGTGAGTAAATGAATTAATATTAATTTACAAGTTTGTCCAGGCTCTTTTTAAAAACTAAAGTTCAAGCCATAGGCAAATGAATGTTTTCCAAACCTAGATTGCTTCTCAAATACACTGAACATAGCTTAGGGATAAGGAAGCAAAAGGCTCCTAGGGCTTTGGAAGCCATTTTTGACTGTATACGAGCTAGAAACTGTTTTATTCTACCAGAAGAATTAAATGAGCTGTTAATGTGTTTGCATTTCTTAAAAGAACTATTGAGGCTGTTCTCACAAGCATCCAAGACCGGGCTAGGGCAGCTAAGCATGGGCTTGGCTGCTTGCTGTGAGAACTGGCAGAAGCTGCGTAGCTCCCAGTGCAGTGGCGGTAGCAAACCCACCTATGGAGCCCATTGGTTCGCCGAGGTTAAGGGCGCAAGAGCGCCCTTAACTTGGGCTAACTGCACATGTGTGAGCACCAGCTGCTCCCAGCCAGCACTGGCACAGAAGCAGTGTCCTGGCCGTCGCCAGGGGGAGGGGATCCCCACAATGTACCACATACTTAAGCGGTGCATTGTGTGGCTCCCAGGGGGCTGGGATGACAAGTCCCGACCCATGCATCTCCAAGCTGCCTGGGGCAGCAACCGACTGGCTGGGCATGCAGTCTGTGGGTCCTGACCCACCCAGACCTGGCAGCTGGATCGTCTGCAGGGAAGGCAAGCTTCTGCTGCCTTCCCCGCCGCCCACCTTCAAGCCCTCTCATGCAGTCGTGAGAAAGGGCTCATTGTTTTGTGAAGACTTTTCTTGCTGCTTCAGGAAAAAGGGAAAAAATGGATTTGCTTTTCTCTAAGTCTTGAGTCTGCAACAGGGAAGAAGTTAGGGAGACCAGTGGAGGGTGTGGAGGCAGAAGCAGCATCAGTGCTAAGTTTCCTTAAATCATAATAATACAGCATGATGCTTAGTGAAATAAATGTGTATATTTAAAATGTATGTTAAAAGTGCCTCCTTGCATTATACAAAAGTGCTTTTTTGAGTTCGCCCCCACCCCTGCCCCCAGTCAAAATATTTTTTTTAAAACCTGGTGCATTGCAGGAGCACAGAAGGGTGCACACACTGGATTTCACTAATGGGAGAAATGGTACAGCCTACATCTTCAATACCTAGTAGTGCATTGTTCTTAATTATGATAAGTCACCAGTAACAATGATGTTGTTGTAGTTTATACGTAGATCTACACAGGCAAAATTCAAACAGAACAGTGGTATTTGACTATGAACATGAGCCCAAGTTGGTTCCTCCTTCGTCACATTAAAAAAACCCAGTGCTATAAATGAAAGCCTGAAAAATTATGCATTAGAAATATGTAATTAATGCAGAAAAATGTAGTTACAGCAAAAAAAGGGGGGGGGGAGAGCCAGACAAGCTCCTGTCAACTGGATCTTCACTAAAGGACTCTCCACTGTTCTGATCAGCAGGAATGTGCTATTTTCATTGTAATTTGAGTTTCTGGGGCGACAGTGTTTTTAATTATTTTATCATTCACTTTCCAGTAATAAGAAGCTCCATCCAACATTCTGCTAAAACAGTCTCTGCAGTCTGATTTTTATTTTTATTTTTTAACATTTCTGAACAGGAGAATTCCATTCATTCCAGCTGTGGGACTTTAGAACAGTGGGGATAGTTACAAAGGGAAAACTCTCTCTTTCCATCTTTCTTACAATAAATATTTAGAAAGGAATGGGAGGGGGAAATGAGATGCTAACACTGCAGTGGGATTATAGATACGAGCACACTAGTACTACAAAAAAAATTCATTAAATTGTGTTCTTGTTTTGTTTTGTTTTGTTCTGTTCCTTTTCACTGGCTCAGCTTTCAGATCAATAATATTACAGACTTTTGGTAAATGGAACATGATGACTAGGATTTGCACTGCAGGGATTCAATACCAATAGTTATCAGACAATGTCATAACAGCAAAGTGACTATCATTAAAATAACTCTGTTGTTTTTAATCGCCATGAGCCCACTTTCACAAATGCTAAACAAAACAGGCCTCGGATACCAAACATCTAAAACATCAAGTAAAATCAACCATCTGCTGTACATGGATGATCTGAAGTTGTACGGAAAGTCCCAGTCAGAAATTAAATCACTGCTAAACACTGTCCGTATATTCAGTAGCGATATAGCAATGGAGTTTGGACTAGACAAGTGTGCTGCATTAATAATGAACAGAGGAAAAATAGCAAAAACAGAAGGAATAGAACTGCCCAATGGAAGCAACATTAAGAACCTGGAAGAGAAAGAACATTACAAATATTTGGGCATTCTCCAGGCTGATAACATCGCACACACTGAAGTTAAAAGAAAAATTGGAAGTGAATACATCAGGAGAGTTAGAAAAATCTTCAAGTCCAAACTCAATGGCGGGAACACCATACAAGCCATAAACACCTGGGCTATACCTGTTATCAGATACACTGCAGGAATAATAGACTAGACCCAGGCAGAGCTAGAGACGCTAGATCGTAAGACCAGGAAAATCATGACCATCAATCATGCTCTGCACTCCCGCAGTGATGTAGATAGGCTATACCTCCCTTGCAGCACAGGTGGAAGAGGAATGCTGCAAGTCTGTCAAACAGTAGAGGAGGAGAAAAGAGGCCTTGATGAATATATCAAGGACAGTGAAGAAGATGCACTTCAAATGGTCAAGAACAAGAAACTATTCAACACCAATGAAACAAAGCAGGCCTACAAGAAAGAACAAGTCAAGAACTGAGCAGAAAAAATGGAAAAATAAGCCACTGCATGGTCAATATTTGCACAATATAAGTTGAAAATCAGACATCACCAAGACCTGGCAATGGCTTAAGAATGGCAACTTGAAGAAAGAAACAGAGGGTTTAATACTGGCTGCACAAGAACTGGCTGCACAAGAACAATGCACAAGAACTGGCACTAAGAACAAATGCAATAAGAGCAAAAGTAGAAAAATCAACAACAAACAGCAAGTGCCGCCTTTGTAAAGAAGCAGATGAAACCATGGACCATCTAATCAGCTGTTGTAAAAAGATCGCGCAGAGTGAATACAAAGAAAGGCAGGACAAGGTAGCAGGGATGATATACTGGAACATCTGCTCGACCATCACGTGGCGCCCATGGAGCGGCTGCCCGCTGACCCGTAGCACGGCCCGCTCGGCCGCCGCCTCGTCGTGCATGTGGATGAAGGTGAACTGCTTCATCAGGGCCATGCTCAGCAGCTCGCCAGGCTTCACCCCGGCCGCCTCGAACAGCTCACGCAGCTCCACCGGCGACGCCTGATCAGGCACGTTGCCCATGAAGAGCTTCACGCCCAGGCACATTGACACGCTCCAATCTCCGCTGCAGTCACCGAGCACAGCCAGGCAGCAGCAGGGCACGGGCGGCGGCAGCAGGGAGAGGCGAGGAGGAGGAGGGTGGGAGCAGGGAACGGCGCACAAGATGGCGGTGGAGGGGAGGGGGTGGAGGGGAGCCAAGCGGAGAAGGAGGCGGCACGAAGGTATCCTGCTGCCTGATTTCCAAAGTAAATACGGCGCTGGAGTTGGGAGAGCGTGGGAGTGGTAAGTAAACCCTCCCCCGACCTTAATGGAACCCCCACCCCAATCCTTCCGAACCGAACCGCCCCGTGTCTGGACTTGTCCGGAGGCTGGTAGAATGGCCTCCGGACTGGTCCGGGCACATCACTAGGCCTAAGCCATTCAGAGCTTTAAAGGTAATAACTAGCACTTTGTATTTTGCCCGGAAACATATCGGCAGCCAATGCAAATGTTTCAAAACAGGCGTAATATGGTCCCTCTGGGTTACCCCAGAGACCAATCTGACTGCCGCATTCTGAACTAATTGAAGTTTCCAAACTACACGCAGCCCCACATAGAGCACTTTGCAACAGTCAATATTCTGATAGCAGAATAGAAGAAAAAGAAATAGAAAAAATAACAAAATACAAAGATCTGCAAATTGAAATTGAAAGGCTGTGGCAGAAGAAGACCAAAATAATCCCAGTGGTAATTGGCACCCTAGGTGCAATTCCAAAACACCTTGAAGAGCACCTCAACACCATAGGGGCCACAGAAATCACCATCAGCCAATTACAAAAAGCAAGTTTACTTGGAACAGCCTATATTCTGCGACGATATCTATAACAATTGACAATAAAATTCTGGCATCCCAGGTCCTTGGAAAGGACTCGATGTCTGGATAAAACAAACCAGTCAATAACACATGTCTGACTGTGTAAATAACAACAACAACAACAACAAATGCAATAAGAGCAAAAATAGAAAAATCAACAACAAACAGCAAGTGCCGCCTTTGTAAAAAAGCAGATGAAACAGTGCACCACCTAATCAGCTGTTGTAAAAAGATCGCACAGACTGACTATAAACAAAGGCATGACAAGGTAACAGGGATGATACACTGGAACATCTGCAAAAAATACCTGCAGCCAAAAATTGGTGGGACCATAAAACTGAAAAGGTTGTCGAAAATGGAGATGCAAAAATATTATGGGACTACCAACTACAAACAGACAACATCTGCCACACAATACACCAGATATAACTGTAGTCGAGAAGAAAGAAAAACAAGTTAAAATAATCACAGCAATACCAACATCTGCCACAAAATACACCAGATGAAGGTGAACAGAAGAATCCTCTACAATAAAGAGCTAAAGCGTGATCCCGTGTCCCTGCGGCCATATCTTTCTCGGCTGTTCTGGGCATGCGCTCCGCGCATGCCCAGAACAGCCGAGAAAGATATGGCTGCAGGGACATGGCGGCCATGTTGAGGGAGCAGCGGGCCAAGAAGGAACTATGGGGAGGGAGAAGCTGGGATCGGGGAGGGCAGAGGCGGCGGGTACGGCCGAGCGGCCGCGAGACTGGGCCCACTGGTGGCGGGGGAACTGAGCCCACTGGCGGCGGTGGCCGCTGCAGGGCGACTGGGGCCACACTCGGCCCCGGCAGAGATGGAGGGAACGGGAGGCGAAGCTGGGCAGGGGAAAGAAGACCGGCGGGGTGACGATGGGCGGCGGCGTGGGAGGAGGAAGAGGGCGGCGGGGAGAGAGGGAACCCACCACGGCCGGCCATGGAGGTCCCGGGAGCAGGCAACGGCCGGAGGAGCTAAAAGTGCGCCCGAAAGGAGGAAGCGCAGCAGGCAGACTGACGATGAAGCGGGCGGCCCCGAGAGAAAGCTACTCCCGAGCAGGCTCCTCCTCCTTCTAGCGCCGACCACAGAGAGGAGAAAAACGGCGGGCGCAGAACGGACTACGGAGAAGGCAGAGACGGCAGCAGGGGGATCGGGAGGGGATTGGGAGGACTGAGGGAGGAAGGCAAAGACAGAGAGCGAGAGAGAGAGAGAGAAGTGAGGGAGGGAGGGAGACAGGACAATAGAAAGACGGAAAGAAGAAAAGAAGGAAGGAGAGAAAAGAGAGAGAAGGGAGGGAAAAGGACAAAAGAAATAAGGAGGGACGGAGGAAAAGAAAGAAAGAGAGAAGTAAGGAAGGAAGGAAGAAGAAAGAAAAAGGAGAAAGGAGTGAGGGAGAAGGACAAAAAAAAAAAAAAAAACCAGAAGGGAGGGAGGAGCAGCCAGCCGCAAAGAGCGAGCCCATTAAAGAAAGAAAAGAGGAAAACAGAAAGAAAACAGAAAGATGGGAGTGAGAAGAGGTGGAAGAAAGGAAGGAAAGGAGAGAGAGGGAGAGAGAAGAAAGTAAGGAAAGGAAAGAGTGGAAGAGGGAGAGAAAAGGAAGGAATGAAAGAGAGAGAGAGAAAGAAAGGGAAGGGAAGGAGGGCGAGAGAGAGGGAGAAGGAATAAAGGAAACAAACAAACAAACAAAAGATACTAGTGCCCGTTATTTCAACGGGCTTAAAAATACTAGTATAGCATAAAAGAGTAAAACAGAGTGTGAAGAAGTCTTAGAAGTGTAAGCATCCAGAACAATATAAAGTACAACCAAAGGATAACAGGGTCAAGGAAGTCTGGATAAATCTGAACCAGACTCAAACCGGACCGGGCATGTTTTGGTTTTGTGCACACCCAAACATCCCCGAACAACCCCTGGTTCAGTTCAGGTTCAGGGGTTTGATTAAAAACATTTTTTAACCTTTTTTAAAAGACCAAAAACTCACTGCCTCCCACTTTGGGGGCTTCTCCGTGGCCACAGGGGTGTGTGTATCTCCGGAGGTTTCCCCTCCCCACACCAACCTCCAGTTTGTTATAAATATGCCCAGTTTGGGCAGTTTTCCGCCCATTCCGGACCTGTCCTCTGTGGTGGTGGCCATTTTGGAGGCCACCACGCATGCCCAATGGGCCTCTGCATGGATCTTTGCATTGTGACTCAGTGAAATTTGCTCCCCTCTACCCTGCTAAGCATCCAATGCTGCATAGCTAGGGAAGCTTTCTGTAGGTGGACATGTCTTCCTGGGGTATTCATTCTGCCTTGGTCAGGATTTCAGCTAGTATAATTACTACTACTACTACTACTACTACTACTACTACTTATATACTGCTCTTCAACCAAAGTTCTCAAAGTTTACATAGAAAAATAAATAATACATAAATAAGATGGTCTCTTGTTCCCAAAGGGCTCACATCTAAAAAGAAATATAAGGCAGATACCAGCAACAGCCAATGGAGGGATGCCGTGCTGGGATTCGATAGGGCCAGTTGATCTCCGCCTTTTAAAGGTGTCTCTTTGCTCAGTAAGCAGGGGTAGTTAACACCTTGTACCGTTATTTGATCATACCTCTATACGTGGAAGTAGATAGATGATAGCAAAACCTCTGAGTTTGGATGCAGCTGGTTCCTGCAGTTCTTCCTCTCCTATCAAAAAAAATGATATCTGGAAGAACAGATTGTGCAAACCATCACACAATATCCTTAATTTCACATGCTAGCAAAATAATGCTCAGGATCATCCAATGCAGATTAGAGCCCTACATGGAAAGGGTAATGCTGGATGTTCAAGCTGGTTTCAGAAACGGCCGAGGAAAAAGAGACATCATTGCTCATGCATGCTGGATAATTGAGAAAGCCAAAGAATACCAGAAAGAAGTCAATATGTGCTATATTGACTACAGAAAAGCCCTTGATTGCATCAACCATGTCAAGTTGTGGAATATCCTTAGGAAAATGGGCGTCCCAGGACATCTCATTGTTCTCATGAGAAACCTACACACAGGACAGGAAGCCACAGTCCAGACAAAACATGGTGAAACCGACTGGTTCCAGATCAGCAAAGGATTAAGACAAGGCTCTATACTTTCTCCCTCTATTCAATTTATATGCTGAACATATACTGAGAGATGCTGGATTGGAAGAAGATGAGTGTGGTTTTAAAGTCAGAGGAAGAAACATCAATAACCTGTGCTATGCTTATGACACCACTCTGATAGCTGAGAATGTGGATGATCTGCAAGCTCTAGTAATGAAAGTCAAGGAGCACAGTGAAATAATGGGACTATGACTAAATGTAAAGAAGACTAAATGAATGACAACGGGTACAGCAAACAGCCTCAGAACTGATAATGAAGACATTAAAGTAGTGGGAAGCTCCTGCCTTTTAGGATTGACCATCAACAGTAAAGGATCCAGCAGTCAAGAAATATGCCGCAGACTAGCACATGGTAGGGTTGCAATGAAGGCCTTGGAAAGGATATTTAGATGCCAGGATGGGTCTACACACCTACAAAGATTAGAATAGTTCGGACAATGGTTTTTCCCGTGACACTCAATGGATGCAAAAGGGGGACTTTGAAGAAGCAAGATAGAAAAAAGCTTTGATGCTTTTGAATTTTGGTGCTAGAGAAGACTTTTGAGGATACAATTGACAGCCAGGAAATCAAACAAATGGATCATAGAACAAATCAATCCAGAATTCTCGCTCAAGGCACAAATGACCAGGCTCAAACTATCATACTTTGGACACATTATGCAAAGATGAAGCTCCCTTGAGAAATCCATAATGCTGAGGCAAGTTGAAGGAAAGAGAAAAAGAGGACGACCAGCAGCAAGGTGGATAGACTAGATTACGACAGCAATGAATGCACCTCTGTGAGCCAGGTTGAAGGGTCATTCTGGAGATAATCTATTTATGTGGTCGCTAAGAGTCGACACCGACTTGATGGCACTTAATCAATCAACTAATCAATATCCTCTGAAGCATAACCCTTCAAATTTTAATTTCAAAGCTTCAGAAACAAGATTTGGAAAGAGATTCTAATACATAATTCTTTTTTGAAGAAACAACCCAATTCTAGAACACTTTCATTTTTGTTTTTAAAAATGAACTAAAGGTTGGTACTATTTTAGGGAGCCAAATAATTAAACTACCAGAGTTATTCTTGCAAGACAGATAGCTTTTAACTTAACATTCCTCCTATGTGCTAATAAGAGGCATAAATTGCTTGTAAAATGCTGCTAATAAACTCTAAGGCCATCTGTTTAGTCCTGAAAAAAATACATCTCCTCATCTTCTTGTGAGATCATTTAGGACAGAGTATATATAATAGGAACTTCACCACAATAAGAACCCCAGACATATAAAAGAGACTGAATAGTTATTATTTCTGCCAAAGACAACTGTTAGTTTTAGCAGAAGTATGGCGAGAGCACACTTCACTCCATTCTAGGCCAGATGTGAGGCCCAGAAACTTGGGGGGGGCGCGCGCGAAATAATCCCATCACACAACCCACCACGAGCTGTTCTTCATAGATGCATGGGCTGCAATTTGCCACTTGCAAAAAATACAAATACGTGTGTGCGAGCTCAGTCATCTAGGATTATGTTTATATTATGGTTATATAATTTTTTGCTAGTCTACCTTATCCTTAGGATTCAAAAGTCCTATTCAGATATTTTTAAAAGCACCACTGTAACTATGTACAGCAGCGCAAATGGGTAGAAAGTCCCGTCCCCAAACCATATCTAACTGTCGTGCCACACTGCTCACTTTTAGAGCAACATTTGTGTGAACAGGGAAGCATCATATCCATGATGGTAGGCACTTCTGTGACTGTAAGGCTTCAACAGTGTCATAATAATGGAAGTGCCCACCATCATAGATACGGTGTTCCCCTGTTCAAACACTGCTGTAAGCATAAGTGGCATGATACAACAGTGAAGGATGGGGTGGGGTGGGACTTCTGACCCACCATTTGCACTGCTGTACATGGTTGCTGCGGTGGTTTTTAAAAGTCTGAATAGGGCTAAAGTAGGTTTCAAAGAATAATTTAAAAGTAGAATGTACATGCATTATATAAAATGCCTCTGCAACATTTGTGTGTTGGGACCTCCAGAAATTCCCTACATGAAATGAGGTGTTGGCCTATGTATGTGCTTGTCACCACATGTACAATATAATGTAGGATGTAGGCATATGTGATTACTTCTGTGCAAACCATATACCCAATCCCCATTATCTTTCAATCTAAAAACCAATTACAGAAATTAGGCAAATTGCATGTACAGATGAACATGCACACACCCATGTCAATGGTATATTATTGTACATACCATGAGTGAGAGAGGATTGTGCACATGTTAACCAGTCCACTAAGCACAGGGGATTGCTACATTCACCTGCCTTTCTCTCCTTTAATTAGTATGTCCATATCAGAAAAGGGACAAGACTTCTACTGGATGACCATATTAATATATATTAGGGATAGAAAAGGGGTGTAGAGAGCTTGCCAGCAGCCGCGGGACAAGCTCAAGCAACGGACCCCTGCCCCTCTGGTAATGCATGTGTGCATTAGCGTGTGCCGGCCACACACCCTGCATATGTGTCATATGCAAAGGGCATGACCACCAGCATCAAGACAGGTGAGATGCCCATCTGCTTGCTGCACCTGGCACCTTGTTTGTGTAGCATTGGAGACAAACTCCAGTGGCGCACGAACAATGCACCAAGTGCAGCCTGCCTGAAGCAGGGAGGGACAAACACTGGCAGCCCCAAAAAATGTGGGGGAAAGCGAGGGTGAGCCTCTGGCGGCCCCCAGAACTATTCGGGGCCATGGTGGTAGGGAACATGCTGTGCATACACAGTCTCTGGCCCTTCTTTTGATAAAAAGCCTCTCGTCTGTTTTGGAAATTAGCCTACCTCTGGAGCAAGACTGTTGCATAGACCAAACTGGTGACATGAACGTCTGTCTCAATTTTGTGCCAGAAGAGTCAGTCATGAAACCTGAGATTTGTGTGGCAAGCCTGGGGAAAGGAGAGATGCCACCCTGTACTCCGGCATTCTAAATGATGCTAAATTTCAATCTGTAGCAAACAGGGGTACCCAGATAAAGGAATTGTTGGAGATGAAGTTCCAGTGCATCGACCTTTTGCACCAACTGTCCTAATGACCACTAGCGGCATTGGGAGTAGAGACAGTGAGTCAGGGTCTCCCTATCTGTCCCTACTCTATGACCCCTGAACTGACTCTACAGCACTTTCTGTGCTGAGTCACGATCCTTCCTTTCCTCCTAGAGAGCAGAGGGAAACATCTCTCTCTCTCCTTACCTATCGACTATGTAGTCTTTTAGATTAGATATAGGTCTTTCCTATCCAAGTGTATTTAACCAATAAATATTTAGTATTTAGTTCTACAAGGATCTCCATGTGCAGATCTAAACAGCTGCAATATCGAAACCATCCTCTCTAAACAGCTGCAATATCCAAACCATCCTCTGCTACCTACTCTGTAACTGGAGTGTGTGCTCATTCCTTAGTGCTCTGCTGTTTTACCTATTGTGTGTGAAAATCAACAACCTCTAACAGGAATGTCCCAGCAAACCAGCCAACCCCATTCAAATGCAATCAGAGCAACTCCTAGCCACATAATTAGATTTGGCACAATGGAGTCCTTTTGCTTGGTGGCTCCATCTGAATAGTCCTACCCAACCCATACATCTTCCTGGGTTCTTCAATAATATTTCAAATTACCAGGTCTTCTCATCATTGCAGCCCCTGAGCCTTACCATATTTTTGTGCATAATACCCAGCCATGACAGGATCCTCCATCTGCCTAGAACCCACAGTTCAGTAGCTTCCCTGTTATAAGTCAATTAGAAAGCCCCTCACCTAGCTGCTCCCCCACACATTCCTCTGCTAGCGATCGTAAACTTTACTGTCTGTACTTGCTGCTTACCAAAAAGAAAACTAGTGAGATGGCTTCTGCTTCCTATGGAGGGAAGAATGGTGAGATAATATTTCAGCTGCCTCCTCCCACGTGTGTGATTCAGGGATCCTCTAAAATTTTTGCAGTTTTTCCCCAGGGAAAATTGCTTCACAGTCCATAAACAGTTTTGCTAGAAAGCCCACACCTCTTTAAGTCTCTGCACACACACACACCCGTTTCATTTGCGGGGGGGGGGAGGATAACCCGCAGGTTCTTGGTGAGAAAATACGGTAATCCCTAGGAACCCTGGGAACCCCCCAAAAAGAAACCTTATTAATAGCTACAGCTCTCAGACCCATGTTGTTGCAACCTAGGAAGACCTTTTGCCTTGTACCTTTACCAGGCAAAGTGCCCATTCCTATGTTCAACCCCTAACCCTCTTGAACCTCTTGGCCAGAAAGCAAGTCTCACTCCTAAGGTGAAGCATTAGAAGTGACATCACTAGACTATGGCAAGTGTAGAAGTGGGCTTGCACTCTGCACAATATTGCTGCAACTCTTTGAGCAGAATTATTGAGACTGGGGAATACTAGATATGGTCTTGCTGACAGTCACTTGATTTATCAGGCCAATCTCAATCCAGGTCATTTTTGCATCTTGCTAACAATGCAGAGGGATGGCCTGGATCACATCAAGTTGATAATTGGTATCAGGTTGACCCACCAGGATAGGGGTGGAGGGTATACATTTAGCAAAAATTTGGCTGTGATAAAATCAGTGGTCTGCAGCAGGGGCATTTAAAATTCGTGCCTTTCCTTTCCAAGTCTTGTCCTACAATGTACCAAGAAAAGGATGCAGTGTCATGACCTTGCTTCCTTTCCTGGTGCATTATAGGACGAGACCATGAAGAGGAAAAGTGGCAATTTTAAACACCATTTATTTAATCACAGAAGCCAGATCTTTGTTAAAAGTAAAAAGTGTGTGGATAAAGGTGATCCAGTTGACATAGTATACCTGGACTAGTATACCTGGACTTCCAAAAAGCTTTTCACAAAGTTCCTCATCAAAGACTCTTGAGAAAACTTAGCAGTCATGGGATAAGGGGACATGTACTTGTGTGGATTGCTAACTGTTTGAAGGGCAGGAAACAGAGGGTAGGGATAAATGGAGAGTTTTCACAATGGAGGGAAGTAAGAAGTAGGGTCCCCCAGGGATCTGGACTGGGACCGGTGCTTTTTAAAGTATTCATAAATGATCTAGAAGTAGGGGTAAGCTGCGAGGTGGCCAAATTTGCAGATACTGTTGGAAGTGAAGGACTTTGCACTGTCTCTTGTCTCAATGACAGTGGAGGACAGACTAGTGAGTCAGAGGGCTAGAGGGTCAAGACATTGGTCATCCCTTCTCTACTGCTCTGACACTATCCCTTTGGAATGTAGATTGCTAATCTTAGGGAGTTCCTTCCTTCTAGCCACTTCGTTCCTCTCTTCCCTTCTCTTCCTGTTCCTTCTACCTTGCAACATGCAAGCTCCTCTCCCCTGCACCATGTGTGCAGAGATGCAGAATCCATCTGCATCCCGCTAGCTAGCTAGATTAGAGATCCTAACTCCTCACTTTCCTATCCAGAATGATGTTCTCTATTAAATACAATGTATATTGATTTGAAACTATGAACTGGCTCCAAGTTACTTTACTCTCAGCATACATGCATGCCAACTAAATTCCACTGTGTTGTGCCTCTGTGCACTCTGCTATAATGAAAAAGGGATTCTCTTACCAGAGAGAATTCCCAACAGATACAAAACTCTTTCAGGTAGTGAAATCCAAAATGGATTGTGAGGAGCTCCAAAAGGATCTCTCCAAACTGGGTGAGTGGGCGACAAAATGGCAAATGAGGTTCAGTGTTGGCAAGTGTAGAGGGATGCACATTGAGATGAAAATCCCAACTTCAAGTATATGCTGATGGGATCCGAGCTGTCGATGACTGACCAGGAGAACGATCTTGGGGTCATGGTGGACAGCTTGTTGAAAGTGTCGACTCAATGTGCGGCAGCTGTGAAAAAGGCCAATTCCGTGCTAGGGATCATTTGGAAGGGGATTGAAAATAAAACTGCTAATATTATCATGCCCTTATAGAAAACTGTGGTGCAGCCACACCTGGAGTAGTGCATACAGTTCTGGTCACCACATCTCAAAAAGGACATTATAGAACTGGAAAAGGTGCAGAAGAGGGCAATCAAGATGATCAAGGGCCTAGAGCACCTTTCTTATGAGGCAAGACTACAACACCTGGGGCTATTTAGTTTAGAAAAAAGATGACTGCGGGGAGACATGATAGAGGTCTATTAAATCATGCATGGTGTGGAGAAAGTGGACAGAGAGAAATTCCTCTCCCTCTCACATAACACTAGAACCAGAGGTCATCCCATGAAACTGATTGCCAGGAAATTTAGGATCAGCAAACGGAAGTATTTTTTCACACAGCACATGATCAACTTGTGGAATTCTCTGCCACAAGATGTGGTGACAGCCAACAACCTGGAAGGCTTTAAGAGGGGTTTGGATAACTTCATGGAGGAGAGGTCTATCAATGGCTATTAGTCGGAGGGCTATAGGCCACCTCCAGCCTCAAAGGCAGGATGCCTCTACATACCAGTTGCAGAGTAGTAATAGCAAGAGAGAGGGCATGCCCTCAACTCCTGCCTGTAGGCTTCCAGTGGCATCTGGTTGGCCACTATGTGAAACAGGATGCTGGACTGGATGGGCCTTGGGCCTGATCCAGCAGAGCTGTTCTTATGTTCTTAACTCCCCACCCCAGCCTGATACCTTTCTATACACTATTGATATGGTATTATTAGAAACATAGGAAGCTGACATTCTAAGTCAGATCATTCGTTCATTTGATTTCTATACTGCCCTTCCAAATGGCTCAGGTAATTGGTCCACCTAGCTAAGTGGTATCTACTGGCTGCATCTCTCCAAGATTTCAGGCAGATTTCTCTTCCAGGCCTACCTGACCATGCTGGAGAGTGAACCTGGGTCTTCTGCATGTAAGCATGCAGTTGCTCTTCCAGTGAACTGTAGTCCCATCCCCTAAGGGAATATCTTACAGTGCTTACATGTAGTCTCCCATCCAAATGTATATGTAAATGAGTTAGACAACCTCAAAACAGTGGTACACCTGCTGGTAACCTCCAGACTGGATTACTGCAATGCGCTCTATGTAGGGCTGCCCTTGTATGTAGTCTGGAAACTACAGTTGGTCTAGAATGCGGCAGCCAGGCTGGTCTCTGGGTCATCCAGGAGAGACCATATTACTCCCGTACTGAAGGAGTTACACTGGCTGCCAATATGTTTCCGGGCAAAATATAAGGTGTTGGTCATAACCTATAAAGCCCTAAACAGCGTGGGCCCTGGGTTTTTAAGAGAACATCTTCTTCGTTATGCACCCCACCGCCCATTGAGATCATCAGGAGAGGTCCGTCTGCATTTGCCACCAGCTCGTCTGGTGGCTATTGAGGGACGGGCCTTCTCCGTTGCTGCCCCAAGGCTTTGGAATGCGCTCCCTAGTGAAATAAGAGCCTCCCCATCTCTGACATCTTTTAAAAAGTCTCTAAAGATGCATTTCTTCACCCAGACTTTTAACTGATATTGTTTTGATTGTTTTAATTTTGTTTTTAGAATATTGTTTTAAAATTTTGAATTGTGTTTTAAATTTCTTGCTTTTAAATTTTTTGTTTTTAATGTTTTACTTTTAATCTTGTTGTAAACCGCCCAGAGACGTAAGTTTTGGGCGGTGTAAAAATATGATAAACAAACAAACAAACCAGTGTGGACCCTGCTTAGCAAAGGGGACAATGCATACTTGCTACCACAAGACTAGCTCTCATTCCCATATTGTATCAAGTGGTTTTCCAATATTGGAGGGATTTTTCACTGGAATAGGTTCCATTCAAAATTCCTTCAATAGGGCTTACATGAACTTTTTGCTTTGAATATAGGAACATGATCACCTGACACTGTGGAATACCATTGGTCTGTTGAGCCTAGTACTGTCTGCTCTAACTAGCAGTAGCAATTCCAGGATCCCAAATGGAGATCTTTCCTGGGTCTGCTGCCTGAGATCCTATTTTACTAGAAATGCTGGGAACTGAACATGGGACCTTCAGCATGTAAGGTGCTCTACAACTGTGTCATAGGGAGCTTCCCTTCGCAATATAAGTTTAAAAAATAGTCTTTTGCTCACCATCCCTGATAAATGAAATGGAAAGACAGCACACAGAAGGAAAAATGGGGAGGCGATACATAAAGATAGCCTGGTTTTTTTAACCTGGGCTAAAAGTGAGGTAAGAGAGCATGGGCGTGCCCTCCGACCCCACCACCCAGTCATGTGGCAGCATGGACTGCCTGTAGCCCTGTTCAGGCTGCCAGCAGCCTGTGCTACCATAGAGGCCGGAGGAAGGAGCATCCTGGCCTTTAAAATCCCTTCAATGCACTGCGCAAGCAGCACAGTGCATTGTGGGCTTTCTGGAGGCTGGGTATCCTTCCCCCGTCCTCTCTATTGATGCACCACTTGCAGCAGCAACGCTTGTCAGAGAGTGCAGCAAGCAGGGTGGTAGTGGTGGAGGCAATCACGTGGGGGGAGGTAGGAGAGATCCTGCCTTCCCTCTGACCCTCCCCAGTCCCAGAAAATTAGGTCGTGTGCACAACTTCATATTGTTTCAAGCCAAAGCAATTCTACGGGCCAGTTCTCATGGTCCAGCAATGTTAGTTATGCTGCTGAAAGTTGGGAGGCAGTGGCATGCACACTCCAGTGAAAGCTGGTAATGTAATTGTGTGCCAGCTGCAGTGTTAGCTGAGTGCTGGACATTCAACCAAGATCGGCACCATAGATTAGATCTTAGATTGCTGATCATGGTTTAATGTTCGATAGGGTGCAACACCCAAGCCAGCACACCATCACTTTACCAGCTCTCATGAAAGCATACATACTCTTCTTCCTGACTTGCAGTGGCACAACTAACATTGCTGGATCATGAGAAGTGGCCCTATGGATATACAGAGAACATTCTAATGAATCTGCACCTATTTATGGGTGGATTGAACACATATTTGTAAACACAAGTTCCCAAGTTCAATTCTAGCCCTTCTAATTTAAAAATATCCTAGTTTGCAAGAATGGTAAAGATCTCTTCCTTGGAGATCTGTAGTTAATCAAAGACTAGTAGGACCAATGCTTGAGTATTAGGCAGCTGGATATATTCAAAAAGTGTAACGTTTAGGAATAAAAATTACATTTTTCTGTGATTGCAGATTTTGTTCATATTTGATTCAGCTTCAACATTGGTCCAGGCTAAACAAGATGTGATAGGAAGAATCCCCTACATGGCCAAGTGACTCAGTGCTCTGGAAACTATTCAAGTCTCGCTCGCTGAAAACTACTGTGTTTTTTAACCATTTGAAAGATTTGTTTTTGTAAAAGTTATGTCTCAGAATTGCAAGGTGGGTGTTCTCAGCCCACGCATCTATGGATGAAATTTCTTTCTCTTCCTAACACACACATGCACACATACTCAGTCATTCATTCACCCTCTCTCCCTCCCTCTTGCTCAAAAGACAAGGTATTTATTGGCTTGGTTTATCTACATGCAAACTGATGGTGTGTGGAAATGTGCGAATAGATCCACTGGAAATGTTGACGACATGCAGGTATGCACACTCAAAAAACCTTTTCTGTGCTATGGCCTCAGTCCAGTGATCCTTCCACACAGAGCTGAGGACTCACTGCTACAGACAAGTATAGCCTATTCCTTATGTATGACCTTTGTAATCAATATTTTTGTCTTGATGTTAATATATATATATATATATATATATATATATATATATATATATATATATATATATATATGCCAGATCACCTACTGGGAATGATAATCCCTCCCTAAGAGATTATCAATTAGGGATGTGCCCGAATCATTTCAGAGCCTCTTTGAGGAAGCGCCAAAATGATTCGGCTCCCTATAGCCAAAACATTTTGGCGCGGCAAGGGGTTCCTTTAAAAGGAGGCAGGCAGGTCAAACCTGCCCCTCCTGGAAGCCTCTGCTGCCCCACGCCACCCCATCAGAAAAGCATCCCCATGAAAGTAGCAGCCTGTGCTGCTGCCCCCTTTAAATTGTCCCGCCGTGGCGACAGGATGCTTCCCCCAGCATCCCTCATGCGGTGTCAGCACACAAATGGCATCAGCGCTGATGCTATTTGCATCCCAACGCTGTGCAAGGGATACTGGGGGAAGCATACTGTTGCTGTGATGGGGCGATTTAAAGGAGATAGCAGCACGGGCGGCCGCTTTCATGGGGGATGCTTTTCTTAGAACAGCACCGCAATGGGGTGGTGCAGGGCCTGCTTGACTCCTCTTGAGGTAATCCCTCGCCTAGGGTTGTCATATCCTAGCTTTCCAAATCCAGGTACCTAATTTGCATATTATGTAAATTGGCTGGAAAATAATTTCTGAGCAGAATAGTGACTACTCATTTTGCTCCATAACTCTGCTTCTACAAGGGCTAGAGCTTAGCTTTAAATAAATAAATAAATAAATAAAATAAGAAAGCTGAAATCTGGGAGAATCTGGCTGGGCGAAGCAAGCTGGGTGAGCTGCTTAAAATCCAGGTGAACCTTGAATTTCGGGGGACATGGCAGCTCTACCCTCACCGTTCTCGGGATGGTGCTGAAGCAAATCCCTATTATCAATGCCATCAAATTTGGTCACAGCACTAATAATCCATTTAGTGGTACATTCACCATGTAGAAACATCATGTCAAAGATGCAGAGGACTTCCTCTCCACAGTAATTGTCTTTGAACACGAGGAACTCCAACATAGTGATCAGTGCATGAAAACTCTTTCTGCATATGGATCATGCCTGCTGGAATTTAGTAAATCAATATATATGCTCTTTACACTACTATACTTTTGCCCAGAGCCCATTCATTTCAGGGGACCAACACAGGAGAAAATTCCAGCAAATTCTGTCCCAAGTCTTCAAATCTTCAGTATGCTTGTTTGACCTACTAGGAATCACTGACAAATTTAAATGTTGTTTTTTTCATGCACAACACTAAAAATGCATTGCTGCATCTGTAATACAGGTATTAAACCTATACAAGCCAGAATGTATATTTGGTTTTAAAATATCTGTGCCACTTTTTATCTTGCTTTAATAACATTAACTCGTTGGTAGATTTCCTCTTCGTTTCATACAGTTTAAGACTGCTTCCTTCACCTTCTTGTAATCCTCTGCAGCAGACTGATAATGCAAATATTTATTTATTTATTTATTTAGCATATTTCTATACCGCCCAAAATGCAAGTTCTCTGGGCGGTTTACAGGACAATTAAAAACAACCAATACAAAGATTAACATATTTCAACAATTAAAATTTAAAAAGTTAAAACTATTAAAACACAATTAAAACAATATCTAATTAAAAACCTGGGTGAACAAATGCGTCTTGACTGCCCTTTTAAAAGTTGTAAGAGATGGGGAGGCTCTTATTTCAGCAGGAAGTCAGTTCCAAAGCCTCAGGTCAGCAATAGTAAGATAGCTCAAAGACATTTTCTTAATTATGCTAATAATATCCTAAATCTGCGGTTCTAAGTACATGCACCTCAGAGTAAGACCCATTGAACTCAGTGCGACTTACTCCTGAGTAAATGTGCACTGAATCAGACTGCAAGGCGCTTTCCAGTCTAGCTGCTGGAACCACAGCAAAATGCCTCCGTTCGGGCAAGTCGCATTCGGAACATAAACAGCAGGGGGAGCAGTCTTGCAGCAACTAACAACCGGAAAAAACAGCAACTTTTTCACACCGGATGTATGATGTCCTTGCTCAATATTGCAGCAATTAAATTTGCAACAAGGCATTAGAAATGTGAACGGCACCCTGCTGTCCTCGTAGGGACTGCAGTGTCACAACGCAGGAAGTGTGGAAGCACACTTCCGAGATACGTTCTGACCCTATTGTAGGGTCTAGTCTGGAAAGTGCCCAAGTCTCACAAGCAAGTATAGGATAGTGAGAAACGACCTCAGAACAGTAGTGGATATGCTGGTAACTTGATTACCTTTATATAGGTTATACAGCCCTAAACAGCTTAGACCCAAGGTGTTTAAGAAAACGCTTTCTCCATTATGTGGCCAGCTGCCAACTGAGATCATCTGAGGAAGTCTATCTGCAGCTCCTACCAGTTTGCTCAGAGACAGGCAATCTCCATTGCTGCCTTGAGGATTTGGAATGTGCTCCCTGCTAAAATAAGAGCCTCCCTATCTCTGACAGCTTTTTAAAGGGCTTTTAAGACGTATTTATTCATACAGGCTTTTAATTAATTGATTGATTGAGTGAGTGAGTGAGTGATTAAGTGCCGTCAAGTCGGTGAAGACTCTTAGCGACCACATAAAGAGATTCTCTCCAGGATGATCTGTCTTCAGCTTGGCCTTTAAGGTCTCTCAGTGGTGCATTCATTGCTGTCATAATCGAGTCCATCCACCTTGCTGCTTGTCGTCCTCTTCTCTTTCCTTCAACTTCCCCCAGCTTTATGGACTTCTCAAGGGAGCTTCGTCTTTGCATAATGTGTCTAAAGTATGATAGTTTGAGCCTGGTCATTTGTGCCTCGAGTGAAAATTGTGGATTGGTTTGTTCTATGATCCATTTGTTTGTTTTCCTGGCTGTTCATGGTATCCTCAAAAGTCTTCTCCAGCACCAAAGTTCAGAAGTGTCAATGCTTTATCTATCTTACTTCTTCAAAGTCCAGGTTTGCATCCATAGAGTGTCACGGGGAAAACCATTGTCCGAACTATTCTAATCTTTGTAGGTGTAGACCCATCCCGGCATCTAAATATCCTTTCCAAGGCCTTCATGGCAACCATACCAAGTGCTAGTCTGCGGCATATTTCTTGACTGCTGGATCCTTTACTGTTGATAGTTGATCCTAAAAGGCAGATGCTATCCACTACTTCTATGTCTTCATTGTCAATTCTGAGACTGGTTGTTGTACCCATTGTCATTCATTTAGTCTTCTTTACATTTAGTCATAGTCCCATTATTTCACTGTGCTCCTTGACTTTCATTACTAGAGCTTACAGATCATCCACATTCTCAGCTATCAAAGTGGTGTCATAAGCGTAGCACAGGTTATTGATGTTTCTTCCTCTGACTTTAAAACCAAGCTCATCTTCTTCCATTCCAGCTTCTCTCAGTGTATGTTCAGCATATAAATTGAATAAAGAGGGAGAAAGTGTACAGCCTTGTCTTAATCCTTTGCCGATCTGGAACCAGTCTGTTTCACCATGTTTGTCTGGACTGTGGCTTCCTGTCCTGTGTATAGGCTTCTCATGAGAACAATGAGATGTTCTGGGACACCCATTTTCCTAAGGATATTCAACAACTTGACATGGTTGATGCCATCAAGGGCTTTTCTGTAGTCAATAAAACACATATTGACTTCTTTCTGGTATTGTTTGGCTTTCTCAATTATCCAGCATGCATGAGTAATGATGTCTCTTTTTCCTCGGCCTTTTCTGAAACCAGCTCGAACATCTGGCATTTCCCTTTCCATGTAGGGCACTGGATGATCCTGAGCATTATTTTGCTAGCGTGTGAAATTAAGGATATTGTGCAATGGTTTGCGCAATCTGTTGCATCTTTCTTTGGTATGGGTATGTAGACTGACCTCTTCCAAATCTGTGGGCCACTGAATCATTCTCCAAGTTTGCTGGCATAGTTTGGTTAGAGCCTCTCCTTCTGTTGCCTGCCATATGAGAGCCAGCGTGGTGTAGTGGTTAGAGTGCTGGACTAGGACCGGGGAGACCTGAGTTCAAATCCCCATTCAGCCATGTTACTAGCTGGGTGACTCTGGGCCAGTCACTTCTCTCTCAGCCTAACCTACTTCACAGGGTTGTTGTGAGGAGAAACTCAAGTATGTAGTACACCGCTCTGGGCTCCTTGGAGGAAGAGCGGGATATACATGTAATAATAATAATAATAACAAAAAGCAACTTTACTGGGAACAGCCTATATTCTGCGACGATATCTATAACAATTGACAATAAAATTCAGCCATCCCAGGTCCCTGGGAAGGACCCGATGTCTGGATAAAACAAACCAGTCAATAACACCTGTCTGACTATGTAAATAAATAAATAAATAAATAAATAAATAAATATTTCTATAGCTATTCCATCAATTCCTGTATCCTTGCGATTGAGTAATAACCAGAGTGCTGATCTAACTTCATCTTCCCGTACTAGAGTTTCTTGCAAGAACAGAATATCTTCTAGAGTATCTTGGATGTTGATGTCCCTGCGGTACAGATTTTCAGTATACTCCTTCCATCTCTGTTTGATTTTCTCAGAATTAGTTTCTATCTGTCCTTTGGCATTGCTTAACATACCAATTCAAGGTTGGAACCTCCTTCTGAGTTTAGAGATCTTTTGGAAAACTTTCCTTGTTTTTCCGTGTCTATTTCCATCCTCAAGGTCTTTACAGATGTAATTGTAGTACTGCTCCTTGTCTCTTCTAGTAGCTTTCTGAAATTCCCTATTAAGTTCCTTCCTGAGGTCTTTATCTTTCTTGACTTTGGCTTCTCTCCTCTTCTTGGCAATTTCTACCATCTGTTCTGACATCCATTTTGCTTTCTTCTGTTTCTTGGTCTTTGGCAGTCTCTTTTCACATTTGTCCTGAATAACCTCTTTGATTTCATTCCACAGTTCCTCTGGTTCCCTATAAATGAGGTTCAGAACTTCAAAGCAGTTCCTGATGTTCTCCTTGAAAATGGTGGGTACATTCTCAAGATCATATCGTGTAACTGGATAGCTTTGTTTTCCTGCTTTAGCTTGACTTCGAACTTGCACATGAACATTTTGTGATCTGTTCCACAGTCAGCCCACCATGTCTTTGCTGTTATAACTGAGCTCTTCCACCTCCTTGCACCAGTATTGTAATCAATTTGATTTCTATGAACTCCATCTGGTGATGTCCATGTGTATAAGCGCCGCTTTGGTCGTTTGAAAAATGTGTTAGCAATGAAGAGATCATTGGCTTGGCAGAAAGTAAGAAGTCGTTCTCCGGCTTCATTTCTGTTTCCTAGGCCATACAGTCTTACTGTATTTTCCTCCTTACCTTTTCCAGCTTTGGCATTCCAGTCTCCAACCACCAACATCACATCTTGCTTGCAGGTTCTGTCAATTTCAGATGGGACTTGAGCACAAAACTCATCAACTTCCTCTTTTTCTGCATCAGTTGTTGGGGCATAGACTTTAAGAACTGTCATGTTAAAGGTTTGCCCACGAAATCTATCTGATATTAGTCAGTCACTGACTGCATTGTACCCAAGTACTGTCATTGCTATATCCTTCCTGACTATGAAAGCAACACTGTTCCTTCTTTGTTTCTCGTGTCCTGAGTAGTAAACATTATGATTTCCTGACTGAAAGTTTTCCATTCCAGTCCATTTTTAATTCACTGATGCCCAAGTTGTCAATCTGTAGTTGATTCATTTCATCTTTCACTGTGTCTAGCTTCCCCATATTCATGCTTCTTACGTTCCACATTCCCATTGTAATTCTGTCTTCACAGCTTCGTATTTTCTTTTCCAGTACAGCAACATCAGCTGCTAGACATCCAAAAGGCTTTAGTCTAACCGCATCATAAACACCATCGGTACTCTGAGAGATCCTCAGCTCTTCCTCAGTAGCATGTTGAGTACCATACAACCTGAGGGGCCCATCATCAGGCACTACATTGACAATCATTCTATTTTGTCCATCCATGTGGTTTTCTTGGTAAAAAAACCAGGAGTGGTTTACCATTGCCTTCTCCCGCGCAGTATGAAATGATGCCTTTGTCATTGTCACTGAAGTGATCATCCACCTCCAGCACCTTCCTATATTGCTGCTGCCCAATATAGGTGCCTGCTTGCTTTAGCTGAGCAGCTGGGATGACCTTTGCACTTTGGGTGACCCTACTGGGAATATACCTCCTGGCATACTTTGCTCATCCCTCCCAGGAACACCCCACCACCACCATGATGAGGCAGCATAGCAGGACTTGGGGTTGGGGGTTGATTTAATTAGGTTAATAGAATTTGTCATGATTTAAAATTGCTTTAATGTTTTAATTGTTGTTTTAATCTGTGTTGTTTTATTGTAAACTGCACAGGGATGTGAGTTTTGGGTAGTATATAAATATGCTAAATAAACAAATAAAATATCAATGTATTCCTGGCAGCCTGAACAGATTCCTAGATCATTTGATTGAGAGCATGACATAACAACTAATCTTTCTTTGCTTTTTTCTGGCAAATGCTTAATTTCAACATAATAAACCAATGAGAGCTATGTACTGCCAAAAAATAGATACTGCTCATGTACTGAGTATAAAATGGAGAAATGTCAGGGAGAGACTAATGGTGAATGCTTTCTAAAAGCTATATGCCTCTGCCAAAAACTGTGGAATAGTGTTTATGATTATGCAGAGCCTGTGATATGGTACCTTCTTTCTGTCGGGTCTTCCTACCGGCTGCAGGAAGAGCCGAATACTCACCCAGTAGCTGGGACCTTCCCTGGTTGCCAGGGAGAGCCAGGACCCCAAGGAACCAAGATCATGGGTGGGCCAGAATGGCCCAGCAGGTTGCCTCCTGATGGTGAAGAGGAGACAAGACCTCAACAGCAAGAGGGACAACAGCTGGCAAGAGGGACAACAGCTGAAGGAAGGGGGATGCAGGCAGCTAGATTGGAGAGGGCAGAGTCAGGAGAGGGTGATTGGGGTAGCCCTGACTGCAGTGCTTTATTTAAGGTTTGGATGGCCAGGGCTGAGGAGGTCTGGAGAGATGGGAATGACTTGACCCTAGAGATTCCCAGCAAGGAGTGGTCTCATCCTTCTCCCTGACGGCTGGTGGAAGAATGGGGTGACAATTAACCCCCTTCCCAGTACCTCTGAGGCCACTTCAACAGCCTATGAAAAGGAGCAGAGGAAGGGAGGTGGTTGGAGACTGTGACCCCAGGCAAATGCGTGACACTCTCTACCATCTACCATCCTTTTGCACTGGTATAAAAGCCTCTTTGGCACAGCCCGATTCCTTCCTAACTGCCTGTAGAATCTCGGCACAGAACTGAATTCAACAAGTGTGAAATATGCTTAAAACCCCAATATACCCAGGCTGTGGATAGGACTTTAGAATGCATTATGTCTGGAAGTAACATGACAGACAGTGTAAACTCCCATTAGCCAACAATGTGGTTTCATCTCTGGAAATTATGCCGGTGGGGAAGCAGTTCCTGGAATAATAGCTATGAAGCTGGCAGTGATTACTGGAACTGAATGCACCTACTAAGCTTCTGTTCACTCTTTCTGTTTATAGATTTTTAAAAATATGCATAGCAGGAATTCATATTTGTGCTGTGTATAGAATAGTCTTGTCTTGATATGTTAATATCATTCATGGAGAAGATTCCCTTCCTTATGTGACAATGAATGGGAAAGAGGGGCTCAGCAGCAAGTTACCAAGTGGGTGGGAGAAAGGGGGCAGGGAGCTGAAAGGACTCTAGGACCCAGAGGGAGATCTGCAGGGCCAGTGGCTAAACTGGACCAAGCCCATACCAGTGCTGATTAACAGCATTGCTATGGCAACCAGGATACTGAAAATGGGAACAGAGGAGGTATTGTGGGAGGTCAGGTCTTGGCTGGGGATTAGCCTTGCCCAGCATCCCCCACACACACTTGTGAGATTGCAAGGGGGACACACAAGACACAATGAGGAAGAACAAGAGAAATAACAGACATCCCAACCTTCAAGAGAAGGAAAGAATGTAGGGGAAACCCCGTTAGGAGGAGGAAGCCAGGTGATGACAATCTCCCCTCCCCTCATCTACTGTTGCATCAAGGAGGGACTGAAAAGGTCACACCAGGTAGCAGAGTACAATTCAGGGATAACTGATCATGTGCTTATGTTGGGGGAAATCCTCTGGAACCTTTGCCCTCCTGTTTGAATCAGTCCCTTGCTTTCATCCTTCCATCAATATTTGATGGGGAATGGAGAGTCTTACTGAACCAAAAAGGATTAGACCAGGTTCCCGCATTTGCACTCGCTACTTCACCGAGAAATTCACTTCAACAACGAGGATGGTGCTCCTCCAGTTTCAAAGAACATTAGGCTTCAGCAAGTGCTTGGTGCTTTTTCTTTTGTTTCCTCGCAGATGGGCAAACTGTCATAATGTCTAATACTGGGTCAAGTCCATTGTTTGGCCACTGGCTGGTCAAATATCAGGGCCAACTTGGTTGGGACATAATGCAGCAGCAAAAGAAAGTCCTGGAAAGGTGGATGCAAGAGCTTTGTGAGGGACTAGCTGCCCATCAACCCATGCTTTCAGTGACCCAACAGGAGGAGCCTGGGCTTCCTTCCCACTCCTTCTCTTTTTAGATTGAGTAAGTTAATGGCAGAGGACAACATGATGGCCTTTTTGATCCCTTTGAGCAAGCAGCAGTGTTTCCCTGCTGATCTAAGCCCTAGTGGGCTTATGTCCTGGGTCCACATCTCACCGGACCAGCTGAGGACTCCATAAAGGTCTAGGATATAGGGAATTATGAGAAAGTGGAGGAAGCAATCCTAGACCAATATGACATTATACAGGACCAGGAAGTTCGAGGCCATTAAGAACTGGAGGGGATTAGATGGTGGGGATTGGTTTCATGCCTTAGAGGCTGCGTTATGAACCCCACCGCCCATTGAGATCATCAGGAGAGGTCTGTCTGCATTTGCCACCGGCTCGTCTGGCGAATACTCGGGGACGGGCCTTCTGTGTTGATGCCCCGAGGCTTTGGAATGCGCTCCCTGTTGAAATAAGAGCCTCCCCATCTCGGACAATTTTTTAAAAGTGTTTAAAGATGCATCTGTTCACCCAGGCTTTTAACTGATACTGTTTTGATTGTTTTAAATGTTGTTCTAGAATATTGTTTAAAAACTTTTAAATTGTTGTTTTAAAATTCTTGTTTTTGTTTTTAACTAATGTTTTAATGTTTTTATTTTGTTGTAAACCGCCCAGAGATGTAAGTTTTGGGTGGTATAAAAATATGTTAAATAAATAAATAAGGGAGCTGGCCATGTAGTGGCTCCAGCCAGCAACAAAAGAAAAGACCTGGCAAATGGAGAAGGTTATGCTAAAGGTCATGCTGCAGATGGTTTTTGCCAAGGCAAGGTCTTGGTTGATGAGAAGTCAACCATCAACATTAAACATTAAAAGGCACCACAAGAATGCTCAGGAACGTTTTGGCTACTGAAGCAACTGAAATTGACATTGAGTGCCCCAACCCTAGGAACATAGGAAGCTGCCATATACTGAGCCAGACCATTGGTCTATCTCGCTCAGTATTGTCTTCACAGTGGTAGCGGCTTCTCCATGGTTACAGGCAGGAATCTCTCCCAGCCCTATCTTGGAAAAGCCAGGGAGGGAACTTGAAACCTTCTGCTCTTCCCAGAGCGGCTCCATCCTCTGAGGGGAATAACTTACAGTGCTCACACTTCTAATCTCCCATTCATATGCAACCAAGGTAGACCCTGCTTAGCTAAGGGGAAAGTCATGCTTGTTACCACTTGCTACCACAAGACCAGCAAGAGTCCCCTGAATCAAACCCACCAACCCCCTTATTTACTTGGGACACTTACAAATTGCTGTCTCATTTCCCACTCACAACTGGGCAATAGAAAGTCATTATTTCCACCACCTCCTTCCTCCCCTCAGAGAGACATCTGAGTCTCTCACTGTCTGCCCTCTCCAAGTTTGATGAGCTTTGATGGAAGAGAGAGGCAGAGAGACATTGTCTTTCCTCTGTCAAAGCTGGAGAGAGCAGAGGAGGAAGTGTGGCGATATAAACCTCCAGTCATGAGGTCTGTCTCAGATAATGTGGATTGAGAGGGATTTCCCTGAAGGGTCAGATTCATTTGAGAGAGCATTGACTTTGCTTTTCAGAATAATTTATTCAATTTATATTATATATCCCTGCAGAAAGGGGGATATTCCATTTGGGAGCCATATCCACCTTGCTTGTTCACAAGTCCTTCAATTTTTTTTTAATATACATACAGAATGGAAGATACTATATGTAGGAGCATTACCCACTAGCTTGTTCATAACTCCTTCAATTTAATTTTCCCATATCCCTGCAATAGGGGAGGCATTTCATGTGGGAGATTTATTTTTATTTATTTATTTTTATTTTTGCATTTTTATACCGCCTTTCGTTAAAATATAGCCCCAAGGCGGTTTACAAAAGTTAAAAACATACAATAAAAACACAATAAAAACAACATGCAAGAGTATAAAAACATATAAAAACAGGCATAAAACAATACAAGAAATAAAAACACCCAGAAGCAGCAGTAAAAACGATTATGTAAAAGCCTGGGTAAAAAGCCAAGTCTTTACAAGCTTTCTAAAAGCCATGATGGAGTCCGAGGAGCGAATGACCACTGGGAGAGCATTCCAGAGTCTGGGGGCAGCAACAGAGAAGGCCCTGTCCCGAGTGCACGACAGCCGGGCCTCTCTCATTGTCGGCACCCGGAGCAGGGCCCCCTCAGATGTCCCCTCAGATGTCCACAGGATTTATCCACATTGCTTGGAAAAACACTCTTTCAGTTTATTTTAAAGACCCTCTAAACACTAGGAAAAATCAAAGCAAAAACATTGTGGAACCATGTTCTGTGTCATATGCTTCAAATGGCAGGGGAGTCATAAAGCCATCTAGGAAACCTGTATCTTCACCTGTATTTTCTCTTCAACACGTGCCTGTGACTTCTTGGTATCCCATGCTGGAATTCATGATGCAAAACTGTATAAAGTGACTGTGAAGCACAGGACAAATTCAGAAAGTGAAAAGAGCTTAAAGTCCTCCCAAGCACTGATGAGCACTTGGTCCAAGCCACGCAACACAGTGAAGACAGAACTACTTTTCCAGGGTTTGGTACTGCAACATAATTTGCCACTTGCTGTGAATGATACTTTCAATAAACTGCTAGGCAGAATGTTTCCAGACTGTGAAATAGCTAAGAATATGCATGCTGGCACACAAAAGTTTATCCATTGCATTGGAAAAGAGAGTATAGGTGCCATCCAAAAGCAATTATCATCAAGTTCCGGTGAATTAAAGGAATACTTTTCCCTGAGTACAGATGGCAGTTCTGACAAGGATGAGGTTCTTTCCAGTACTTGTCAACTTTTGAGGATTCAGAGGCTTAATTAGGACTCACTTTCTAGATATGCCCACAGTAAACCATGCTGTAGTTATAGTAAGGAAGAATTGAAGGGAGGACTAGGCCTCACTTAGAGCAACTGCTGGGAGGATGGGCCTTTCCTAAAAAGGAAAAACAGCCCGGGAAGTTCAAATCAAAGGACCAATCCAGAGGACCGGGTGGGGATTTCTGGCTCAGCTACCAGCAGATGCTTTGGCAGCTTGTTAGTTAGTCTGTCCCAGGAGCGTCCTGAGGAAGCAGCAGATTGATAGCTGCTGGGGAGATGGGAAAGCCTGTAAATAATAAGTTAAAACCAAGTCAGTTAGACATGTAAGGGAAGTTATTTTTCTTTACTGATTGCTTGGAATCTGCATTGCCAGGTTAATGAAAACTCTCTCTTACAATCTGTTTTATGAAGAGATAATTGTTCTTATTGTATACCTTTTAATTTTAATCTAATAAATCCTTATTGCTGAAGTGTGCTACTCTTCATTTTGGGTCTGCCTTAGGCACACACTTTTGAAGGCCTAAGACTACTCAGCCTTTGTGGGGGTGGGGGTTGCCACTTTAACCTTCCCCAGGAATCTTATGTGGAAAGAGTGATTTGCCCCACATCAAAATAAAGTGGATTATGGCAGCCCACTGTGAATCCCTTACAGACAAGGATTCAACCCCAGTGAACTCCCCACCCCACCACCTCTGCTTCCTGGCTCTGGTAAGCGTCATGACACATGCAGATGCTGAAAATATTGCAGCAGCCTTTGAAACATGTCTTTCTGATTCAGGACTCAGCCTGGAGAACTGTGTTGCTTTTGCCTCTTTAATGATTGGGAAGCACAATGGAGTCCTGAGGCTTTTACAGAAGAAACAAACTGATGAAAAGATTTATGGTGTTGGCTGTCCATGCCATTTAGCACATCTAGCAACAAAACATGGGGCAAAGGCTCTTTCATTTGACCCATATGAATTTCTCATTGATATCTATTATCATTTTGGAGAAAGGAAAGTCAGCAGAAGGACATGCTTCAACTGGAGTGTATACAGAATACACAGGTATGAAAAACGGTCTCTCTGCAGTGATGACATCTAAAATCAATATTTTCAAGAACTGCAGCCATACTGAATGGCCACCAACCACTGACCTAGTCTAGAAAGCAAAATCTTCTACATCTAAAAACTTGCAGGCAAGGAAAGAAGCTCTTCCTTATATGTCTTGTTTTGTTGGACCTGTATGAAGATTACACCTCTAGAGCTAGAATAATAAAATTTCATGGTTTGGAAGGGAGCGCAGAGATCATCAAACCCACCCTCCTGGCCAGTGTCTACAGCACCTGGCATTCTCAAATGGTCTCCCATCCAAGTAATAATCAGGTCTGACCCTCCTTAGCCTCTGAGATCAGATGCTTGCTTTGCTTGTTATCATCTACTAGCTATGCACAGAATGCCTGCCCAGAGTGTGTGTGTGTGTAAATATATATATATATAGAAAGAGAGAGAGAGAGAGCACTTAGCATTGTCCCTATTTCTCATTCTGAAATGTTGGCAGGTATGCTGAATTCCCAAAGTAAGAAGGCAGGAGTATCCCAGAAACAAGGATGGGACTTTAAAACATCAGTAACTGGCTGCTCTTCCTGCTGGCAATTGTTAGAACTCAACTGGCCCAAGGTCTTCAGTGCCATTCCATGGCACAGAGCCCATGAGGCCTGGCAGCTTATGAGGCAAGGCAGCAAGGGCCAGGATAGCACTATGAACAGATCCATGGGACACATTGATCCAACAAGAAGCAGAGGTAGACAGCTCTTAAATACCTCTCAGCTCTGTCTACTCCAACTCCAGCTGCTGGGAGCCGCAGGCCTGTCCGGCCCAGGGGTCCTTGCAAATTTTGAGGCGCAGGCAGGCTGGAGCACCTCACAATTTGCAAGGACGCCAGGGCCAGACAGGCCCGTGGTTCCCAGTGGCCGCTCTGGCTGCCACTGCCACCACTATGGGGCGGGTGGAGGTCTGTTCAGCTCATCTCCCACCCCTCGGCCATGGTAAGGGAAGGTAACTTTTCGAGAGGTGGCATGGTGAGGCAGCAGTGGGGTGGGCGTGTGGGGTGGCATCAGGAGGCCCCCCCGGAGGATCCCCATCCTTTGGAGGCCCTCCTGGACCTTGGAGGCCACGGGCCAGGTCCCCAAGGTCCGGGGGTTAGAGCACCTCTGCAGAGAAGCAGTGGTGGCCACTGAGAGTATTGCAGGCGGGGGAAGCAGTGAGATTACCTTTAAATCTTTTCATTTGTTTGTTTCCCTTTTTTTTGCAGCCACATATAGTGGCAGAAGAGTTCCTCCCAGCAGCTGCTGACTGCCATTCTGTTTTCCCCACAATGCCCCATCACAATGAATAGGTATAGTTTTGTGCTCAATGGGAAATCCCCTTTATCCATGCCAAGGAGCACAATACAGGACGCAAGACAGCTCAAGTATTCTTGGAGATACACTGAGAAAAAATATATAATTTACCACACAAGCAGCTCTTGTGATTCTGAACCCTGTATATGTTCAACATTCAAAATCAACATGGTTTGAATGCCAAGATCTACATTGTTTTCTATGCTGATTTATATTGTGGTCAAAATGGAGAAAGAGTGCCTACATTTTCATAGAAAATAATGTATTCACACAAGCACTATTTTATTTTACTTTTAGGTAAGTTAAAAGCGAGGTATTTTCTGAGCTGCCTGAGGAACATATCTGAAATGCATCACAACTGATGCCTAGACTCTATCAGTACTAAGTACCGAACAAACCAAAATAAAGGATAAAAATTGTCTTTTTACTTACACTTGACAATTAGGACACTTTGGTAGATGATAGAATTGTCAGCTTTACCTCCGACAAGGTTTCTATGCCTGGGATTGCCTGAGGCAAGAAAAGAAAAAGAAGAAAAGAAAAGAGAGAAAGGAAAGAAAAGAAATAAAAAGGTCAGGGCTCTTGGATTTACAGTAGTGGCCAGATTCTCATGATCATATAAATCTAAGTCTGATCAACATTGGTGTGATCGTGTGAACCCATGTGCGGTAGCAATCTCAGCTAAGTTCCATGTAGTTAACCAGGATATTTCATCTAGGATCGGATCTGGGTTAGTCATCCCTCCTGGACATCCTAATCAGGATCTGATTGTGTGAATCCATGCCTCTCATCTATCTTGGTTTCCTGTAGGCACTATGCCCACACCTACACAGCCACCATCTATGCCTGCTCCCAGAACAGACCAGGGCCACCAGAGCTCTAGCATCCTGCCCAAACTCTATGGCTACACACCCAGAACACCTTCAGTTGCACTCTACCTGGCAACAAACCACACCATCCATACCTGACATACCCCATGCACACCTGCCCCAACATCCATACTCCTGCCCCACACTCTAAGCTGCAGCACAGCATGCCATGGCTAGCAACACAGGAACAACAGCTCCACACTCCAATGACAGATGCTGGACCTGGCTGCTCATGCAATAGCAGCCAGGCCCACTGCCTGTAGGACCAGTGCCATAGGACACTGCTTGTCCATTTGAGGGGGCAGGGTGTGTGTTCAACAGAGAGCAGTGTTTGAACAGACCACATTCATTCAAGCGCATTGTCCACACCTATGTTTTATATATTTCTATTTAAACGTTTCCCATTTTTCTCTTGAAGATTTATATTTATCACCTTTTGTTCTGTCTGGATTAATGCAGCTCCAAGGCACTTTCCAGATTAGCTGCTCAACAGAAGCAAAATGCTTCCGTTCAGACAAATCACATTTGAAACATAAACAGCAGGGGGAGCAGTCTCATGGAAACTAACAACCTGAAAAAACAGCAACTTTTTAACGCCAGATAGATGACACCATAGCACTATATTACAGCAATTAAATTCAAAACAAGGCATCGGAAATGTGAACAGCACCCTACTAACAGCATAGGGACTGCGGTATCACAACACAGGAAGTGTGGAGGCACACTTCTGAGATCCACCGTGACCCCATTGCAGGGTGTAATCTGGAAAGCACCCAGGGGTTGTGGCGCTTTCCAGATTAGCTGCTCAGCGGAAGCAAAATGCTTCCGTTCAGGCGAATCACTTTCAAAATGTAAGCAGCAGGGGGAGCAGACTTGCGAAAACGAACAACCCGAAAAAAGCAACTTTTTAATGCTGGATATACGACGCCGTAGCACTATATCGCAGCGATTAAATTCGAAACAAGGCATTGGAAATATGAACGGCACCCTGCCATCAGCATAGGGACTGCAGTGTCACGACACAGGAAGTGTGGAAGCACAGTTCAGAGATTCGGTGCTACCCCATTGCAGGGTGTAATCTGGAAAGCGAACCAGGTGAAGTTTCTCTATTACTCCATCTTCAAGCTTAACAACCTCCACCTGTTGAGTCTCTGCCTCTCACAGAGCTGTTAAAAGTATAGGAGACCTGTCGGATAATTCCTTCACACAAGGAATTAATTCCACTGTATTCACTGTTCCTGTAAAAATATCTTACACATCAATAACTATTTCAGAGCAAACTCTTGGTATTTTCACTGCAGGATATCTACCTTAAACTGTATTAGTTACACACACTGGAGCTGTCTCCAAGCAAAATCCCATGATGAGAAAATAATGCATGGTCCCCATATCGGAACACCACTGGCGCAATTTAATCATGTATGACCTACCACTGGTGTAATTCTTGACTTAACTAGTAGTATTCAAGGGTGGCCCTTCCAGGAGGTGAGGTGAAGTGATCGCCTCAGACTGCTGATCACTGCAGCACAGCGAGGAGGTAGCAAGATGCCCTCCTGACTTCTACTTCCAAAAATAGGGAAAGGGCGGGTGTACACAAATGCGGGGAGCATTTTGTGCCTTGCCTCAAGAACATGGAGGTCTTGAGCTGCCACTGTGATAGTTTTAAGGTGCTTTATGCAATGCATTTCTAAGCATCTTTAGCTTCTTTCAGTCCTGAAATGGTTTAGTTCCTTTTGAGGATCCACAAGATATAATCAATTCTTTAAAACTCTCAAAATGTCATCAGAGTGGAGAAAGAAGGAGTATGCGAAGAGGATTTGGAATTTATGGTTTAAGATTTGCATTTGTCATTTCAGTTAAAGTCAGCTATGCCAGATATAGTAGCCTATTTCCAATCTGATTTATTAATTTGGAACAGTAAGCAGCAGGACAATCCAAAGACTATGTAAATCAAGCACTGGGATTCTTTGAAAGCTAAACTGGAAAGCTCATTTAACATTATAGCTCATTTAACATTACAGGTATATAAAACAAACGCAGTATCTTAAATGGAATATGCATATATGCCTTATGGCCTGATTGCTCTGTTATGGAAAAGCACTTGAAACAAAGAGAAGAAGAAAAAGACCGAAGGATCCTGTTTCTTTCTACAGTTTTCTCTGTTTACTGGAAGAGCAAAGGAATGATCTATAACTCACACATAGACCAAGTTGATCCCAAAGGTTGCTTGTGTGGCTAGGGCCACCCACCCAAAAGCTGTGTGTTTTTGCACTAACTCATGACTCCATTGACTTCTATATATAGTAATCCTTACCTTTTGCCCCCCGTACTACTTGGTGTTTATTTTTTGTGAGGAATTCTCAGTGGGCTAGGACTGCCTTGAAGACATCATTTGAATATGTTTGTAGGAGGTCACTGGTTTATTTTCCACAATGCCCTGGAGTGATGCTCCTTCCCACCAGGGCCACTGATTACTGATTGTCAGTCAGAAGTCAACAGTAGGTACTATGGGGTACTGAGGCCCTGGTGGCTGCTCAGAGTCAGCTTTCCCCTCAGTACCATTTGGCTAGCAGTGGTGGCAGCCCTCCCAGAAAAAGCCTCTTTGAATCCTCACTACTTTGGTGCTGCATGGGCACTTTTTTAAAAAAATCAGTCTTTTGCTCCTAGAAACAGTGAAGTTCTCACATAGTCAATGAGAACGGGCTATGTGATAATATCAGTGTGAGAGCTAATTCAAAATGAAGGCAGTTGCTCTTACTCTGTATTAGCTCCATGCATCTTTAGTGACACTATCATGTAGCCAACTCTCATTGGCTAGGTGACAACTTCACTGGCTGACATCCAGATTAACAAAACACTTGTGCAATGAACAAAGTTGTGCAAATGCAAGACAATTGTGTAGCTGCACAAAGTTCCTGGGATGTTTGCAACTGCATTCTTGCAGAAAAGTTCCCTGCAAAACAGACATGCATATGCTAGCATAACATTAATCTGAAATGCAAACTCCAGACTTAGTGCAATAGCCTTGTGCTAGTGCAACACATTTTCCCAAGTGTTTCATTAGTCTGGATATCAGCCACTGTTTCCAGAATGAAAAGAATGATTTGGGGGGTAAACAATGTCAGTGCAGCAGTCAACCAAGGCTTTGAAAAAGGTAATTGGGGGAGATTGAGGATCATTTTTCTCTCCCCCCTCCCCAATTCTTATTTTGAGCTGAAAACATTAACAATATGATCAGTTCTAATCATGAAGTACACAAATGACATTTCTATAAATTAAATTTATAAAATGTTAGAAGATATAAAGGTGGCGGAGGCAGGAAGGGCAGTTGGGGTGAAAGGCAGGCTTGGACTTAATTTCCCCCCAGATGATCTGCAGCGCAGATCACTGGAGGCTGAGAAAGCAAGTCCCAGCCTCCAGATATCCCACAATGCACCGCACAATGAACATGGAATCCCCTGTGAGTCGGGTGCACTAGGCGCCTGACTCTGTGTGTGTGTGTTTGGGCTGCGTGGTGTGCAGCCTGGGCACACAAACAACCCTGGTGCTGGGATAAAAAGTCAGGTTAGGCAGGGCAGCCCCACCAGGATTGGGAGCGAACCCAGTGCTCCACACCAACAGCCTAACCCAGGCTAGGCTGCCCTAGCCTGGGTTAGGCTGCTTTAAAGAATAGCCTCATACATAGACTTTCTTTAAACTTGATTACACATTAGGACTGTCCTTTTCTTTTCTTTTCTCTTTTCTTTTCTGGTCCACCTCCTAAGGCTGCCTTAGATGCCAACCAAGTGGGAGATGAGGTAGTCAGGGATGCTCCTTCCTACTCCTCAGGTGTTTTCAGCTGCATTTCCTACATCTACACCATGGAAAATGCTAGCTACTTCAAATCTACCCACTCCAGCACCATTAATAGCAGCCTGACACCCAGATTTCACACATGAATTTTTTCCTAGCATAGTGATATAGTGGAAGAAAACATCAGATACTTTATTCCTATGTGTCGGATGGCTGCTAAAGGCACAAGAGTAGGGCCAGAAAAAAAGGTGGCAACTCTATTGTACACACACACACAAAGAGAAAAATGCATGTCTTTATAAAAACACAGGATTTGCCCTACAACATTGAGCAATCACATTGAGCATTTAGCCTCCAGCAGTGCCCATTCCTGTTGCTTCCAAAGAAAATGAACCCCTCCCCACCCCCTACAATGTGCAAGGCCAACTATGCAAAGTATTAAGTAGGAAAAATAAGCTCCCTCATAAAGCTAGTGGAATCTGCTGATGCCCCAAAAGCACAAAAATTAGACTTGTTATATTTTGGCACGTAAGATCTAATAATGCCAGCACATACTCAAAAGCAACTATATTTGTATTAATGTGGGAAGATTGCAAAAGCAATCTTTTTTCCCTTGATCACATAGTCCCAACTAGGATTCAGGTCTGCAAAGATAATGTGTGGGCAGAGCTTGCTATTCATTCAGCCTTCCAGTGAAAACTGGGTTCTATTTTACTAAATGGGACTGTCACACCATTCAAAACAAGGGAAGTACTATAATAAAATGCGCTCTTCTCCTATTAAAAGAAATATAATGTTCTCTAATAATTATATTTTTTACACCATGTCTGCACTCCCTCTTTTTTTGCTCAGTGTGGTTCACCACATTTTGAGCACAATCCACTGGGATGTTCTTCTATGAAAGCACTATTGAATGTACAAGGCTGTTAATAATAATTAAAAAGAACCAGGAATTCTTAGGTTTCTGAATTCTTCATAGAGCACAGAGACTCTGAGATGGTGAGAGGAACCTAAGAAAGCATGAGCAGGGGCAAAATATAATTCTTTTAATAGGCAAACCATTCTGGTTTCTCTACCTGATTGTCATGGGAATCAGAACAGTCATTGATTTATCCCCAGCAGGCATATTCCTAAACCAGTCTCATCTGAGAATGACCAGGTTAGGTTTAATCTGCACAGGGGCGTAGCCACCATTGGGCGAACGGGTTCAAAGAACCTAGGCCATGCCCAATCAGTGACCGGGCCTCGCGGCCCCGACACCCCCCTGCGCCTGACATCAGACGCGGGGGAGCTGGTTTAGCTCCTAAACAGGGGCCACGCAGCCCCCATTCGGGAGTTAAATGGCCACTGCATTCATGGCGTGGAGCAGCTCTTTCTTGCCTTTAAGGCAGGGTAGAGCCACTCCTGGCTGTACTGTGAACACAGTGCTAGCCCAAGTCTAGCTCCCAAAGGGGCCGCCTGACCCCTTCGGGAGTTACATGGCTGGTGCTATGAATGCAGCGCCGGCCAGACTCCAACTCCCGAAAGGAGCCGCACAGCTCCGTTCGGGACCCAGACCACGCTCCCCATGTCTGATGTCAGATGTGGGGGAGTGGCTAGCCCCTGCATCTGATGTCAGATGCGGGGGGGGGGGCGGGGTGACTGCACACGGGCTGTTGGCGGCCAGGCTCCGCACCTGAATCTGCACGCATTTTCCCTGTGATCCTACAGCTGTTGGGGTCAGACAGCAAGCCTTATGACATATCTGGGGATTTGGCTGAGCAGTTCCAGCCTCCATACAGTACTTGCAAGTTGCTTCTCGACTAGGGATGGCTATTTATGGAACTGTAACTAAAGTGACACAATGAGGTTGTTCACATGACCAAAGTGGGGAAGGCTGTGGGCGGGTGGGGATGCAGGATCCTACCTACCTTCCTCCACATAATCGGAGCCTCTTCAGGGCTCCACTACTTCTGAGCCCACATGACCAGTGTTGCAGACTCTCGAAGTGGGATCAGGAGGAGGAAGCCCTCCTGCATTCCATGATGCACTGCATAGGCAGCAGAGAGGCAGCCCTCGCCAGTGCAGCAGGGCTCCTTTCCCTGGCCACACTCTCCACAGGACTCTATGGTCACTTCAAACAGCAGCAGGTTGACTCAGCCTTCCATCCTTCCGAGGTCGGTAAAATGAGTACCCAGAATGTTGGGGGCAATATGCTAAATCATTGTAAACCGCTTAGAGAGCTCCGGCTATAGAGCGGTATATAAATGTAAGTGCTATTGCTATATATAAATATAGTATTATATATCATTTGACTGGTGTGGAGGAACAACTTTCTATCCCACCACTGCCACCACATGTGGAGGAATACCTTTCTATCCCACCTAACCTTTTCCCGCTGCCACCAAGTAGACGTTTTTTGTAGTGGTGTGCATGGTTCGGTAGCAGCGTGGTCCAGCACTTGGGGGGGTGTCTCTTTAAGGGGGGGTGGTAGTACTCCCCCCCCCCCCGCCGCTCTTCCCCCTCTGGCGCTGGTGCTTTTAAAAATCTTCTTGGGGTGGCAGAGTTCCTCCCTGCCGCCCCTGCCCCCGTCGTTGTCCGTCTATGCCTTAAACGAAGATTTATGTTTTGCTATAGCAATTTATTTTACTCTCCGAGGCTCCAGGTCAACTGCAGGTTTAATCACATCAATAGGTATTCCAACAGAAAAACTCAAGTGAAAAAAGCAAGCTGCAAAATCATGACAAACATTTAAAAATTAATTCTGTGCACCATTCTGTTAAACAATTATGCATGGCAGGAATTAGATTTTTAAGATATTTTTTCAAAGCACCACTGTGTTTTTTTGTTAAGAGATTGATATGAATGGCAATGTGTAAAGTTCCGTATATGTGTGATATAGCACTAGGACAATTATGAATTTCCCTAACAGTTTTTAAGAGAAAAGAAGAATTAGGGGTAGAAGCAGAAGCAAACATTGAGGTTGCTTTGACATTGGCCCTTTTCTCTGGAATTGTTCTCTCACTTTTTAATTTTAAAAAGATTCCAGACACCATAATTATCAAATCATTGCAGCAGGGGTTTTTTTTCTATGATGCCCTCCCATGTTTTTTCAGAGCTGATTTATGGCCATTTTACTTACTTGTTTATAATAAGAAGCAATCACAGCACCAGCCTGTCCAGACAAAGTACTATTGAGGCCTTTGGGGGTTCCTATTATTTTAATTAAAGCATTCTTGTTTACAGGTCCTTGATTACTTCCTGTTGATTGTGGCTGATGGACTAGTAATGAATAACTTCTCCTAATTGCGCCAATGCTTTAATTACTGGTTACCTCTCATTATACTTTCTTTTCATGTTTTATAGTGAAATGGGGCTATTTTGCTATGTAAAAAATCCAAAGAAAAAATACAAGAGCCAAGCAACGAAGCATGCTGCAAGGGACCAGGGACCAAGCATGGTGAGGGAAAGGTACACTTTACTGGAACACAGAGAGCCAGGGGGCCAACCCAGGCTTCCACGAGGAGGACAAAAACCCTGTTGTGCTCACAACCTGACTAGAGAGGGCAGAAGAGCTACCGGGAAGCCAGGAGTTCCAGTGAGTTTCATGGCTGAATAGGGATTCAAACTCAGGTCTTCCCGGCCCTAGTCCAACACTCTTACCACTACACTGTACTGGTTCTTGTATTGAGTATTTTCTGATCTGTGACCGTATCAATAAAAATTGATTGACAGATGGAGAGAGGGGTGGGACAAAGCACCATATAACAAAGGGCATTGATCCCAGAGACAGTGGGAGTTGCACAGTATTGCTGATAAGTTTCACAGTCCTAACAGTGAGTAATGTGGTAGCAGCCTGGTAGTGGTTTACACATTGTACAGAAAACAAACATAGGAATACGGTTAGTGCCTGGAAGGAAAGAAAATTTCTTCCCTCTCCCTCACACACACATGTCTGGTTAGCAACACAAATCACGCAGCCAGAAATGTCAAGAGGCAATACAAAGAAAACTAAGGCTAAAGGACACCACTCTAGTTTTCAGATCAGACAAGGCCTTTCTGCAATCTGGCTTAAGCAATAGGAAAGCAGATGGACAAAAGCAAAATGGAAATGTTTTTAATATAGAAACTGTGTCTCTGGCATTGGCAACTGAGGATGAAGACAAGCTGCCAGATTAGTCAGGTAACAGGGTTGTAGCCATGCCTGAACCAGGAGGGAACAAATGTCCAGCTTCCACTGACCTTAACTGTCCCCACCCCCTGGGCACCCAATTGGCGAACAAAGCACTCACCAGTTGGGAGAGGTTGGCAGCACTGCTGGGCAGAATTAGAGGGCAGTGCTCATGCAAGAATGGGGTGCAAGTAGGCATATGGTGGTGACTGGTGAGCAATTGGGGGGCAGCTGGGCTTGGGTGGTGGCAGCAGCAGTGTCTGGAGCAGAAACATACATCACTCAAGACTGTGATAAGGACAAACCAACCAATTTCAAACCTTGGGTTCAGATCTTTGTTTGACTGCCTGAAATAAATCATGGTTTTTGACTGGTTTATAGGATTGGTACACACAACCCATCACAAGCCAGTAAGTCAGTAATAATAATAATAGTCTGGGAACTGGGAGCATGCACTCCCATTGAGAGTGACATCTGAACCACTCAAGTCCAATTCATATCCCAGCTTACTAAGGTCCACCTGACTTCAAGCTGATTTCTGCCACCAATGCATAACGTCAACTTGACAAAGTTGGGCAGAATTTGTTAACCTGGCATGGGAACCATGCTTAGACAGGTTCAGATGTCATGCCAAATGGGAGCGCATGCTGCCAGTTCCTGGACTTTAATCTAAATGAGCCATTATTGGAAGGGCAGTATAGAAATCGAATGAATGAATGAATGAATGTTACCAGCTTACTGGATTCTGCTGTATTGTGTAAACCCACCATACAAACTAACCTGCCCACTGAATCCTTGAGCACTCCTAATGGTACGTTATAATGAGCCACATATTCCCACATTCACAGAAACCTGGTAGTAGAGATGTGCAAATTGGATAAATCCCAAGCCAGTTTGCACTCAAGACAACTGGGCTTGAAGGCTCGCCCCTCGAGCCAAATGGAGGGGGGGCTCGGTCCAGTGGCAAGCCAAGCCAAGCCCCCCATTCGCAAGCCAGCTTGAGGGTATCGCTGCCCTACTATATGTTGCCATCCCGGTGCCCTAATGGGGTTGCCTGGCTTATGTTGGCCCTTGAGTGCATGTGCTTGTGAACATACATCTTTGTCGCTTCATTTTCAGAGAGCAAAGCACATAGTGCCCGTCCTCCTATCCTGTCCCCTTTTTCTTCTGATTGCCAGGAGGAAGGAGCAAAGGACAGAGTGGGAAGACGGCATGCCCCTTGTGTGATGTGTAACATCAAAAGAGAGGAAGTAAATGACTTGTTAGTAAATGGACAAATAAATTGGTGAATTTGTCTTCAGATCAGCTGTAGCTTCTTGTTCAGTTCAAGATCCTCCAAATAGAGTCCCTTTCATATAAATTTCACATTATGCTGCAAAAAATTTATGCTCTGTGCTGGCAGAATTTACCCAATTTGTAATTTCTTCCATTGTGCAATATAAGGGAGATAAGAACAGCCCTGCTGGATCATGCCCAAGGCTTATCAGGTCCAGCATCCTGTTTCACACAGTGACTCACCAGATGCTTCTGGAAGGTCCACAGGCAAGAGTTGAGGGCATGCCCTCTCTCTTGCTGTTGTTCCCCTGCAACTGGTATTTAGAGGCATTGTGCCTCTGCAACTGGAGGTGGCCTATAGCCACCAGACTAGTAGCCATTAATAGACTTGTCCTCCATGAATAAGTCCCTTTTAAAGCCATCCAAGCTAGTGGCCATCACCACACCCCATGGCAGAGAATTCCATAGATTAATTATGCGCTGTGTGAAAAAGTGCCTCCTTTTATTGGTCCTAATTTTCCCAACCTTCAGTTTCATGGGATGGCCCCTGGTTCTAGTGTTGTGAGAGAGGAATACATTTCCAGAAGCAAGAAAAATAAAGCCAATCATTTCCAGAAGCAAGAATCATTTCCAACCAGAGGCCAACATTCTCATAAAATAGTCAGACAGAGCAAACAGGTGGAGTTCCTTTGTTTTCATTTTATTTTGAAAGTTCTGTCCAAATTTAGCAACACAGTTGTGAGAAACACTCCTGCAGCTAGATTCCAAGAGGAAGCAGCTTAAAACATGAACTTTCTGAGAATATAAGAGAAAAAGCAAAGAGCTCCAAGTGGTTTAATTCTATATGTTATGTATTTTCTTTACTGGTCTCAGCCCTCTCATGGTAAACCCAGATGCAGTTTGTTATGTAAACCTGTTCTTCAAAGGAAATGTTTTACAAGCACCACTACTGCTGCTTATTCATATCAGAACTATTAGCAAATGGTGGTGAATTTGTACATTACCTTAAATACTTTTACTTGCCTCTGAGTCTACACAGCACATTCCTTGGGATCAGATGAGCTCAGCCAATGAAAGGAAAGAATAAAATTCCCACTCCTGTCCTCTCTGCCCTCAAGTGGACCCTTACTATGACATAATTGCTGTATTCTTTTTTTATTTAACTCGGGGCCAAATTAGACATTACGTTAAATATATCATTGGAAATATCATGCATAATATTTATATGACCGAGCTCTTCTCACGATCAGTGAGAAGAACTTTCAGGCAGGCTACGCGGAAGGCGGGTTCAACCTACCTTCCCCGCAGATTATCTCCTTTTGGTCCCTGGGCGAGCAGCGTCTTCTGCAACTCCCGGCGTTGGAGTGCTGGGATGCGCCATCACGCATCGCCCCATTAATGTACCGTGCAAGTGTGCAGTGCATTATTGGGATCTCCCTCCCTTCCAAGTGTGCCAGCCGGCTGACACGATTTTAAAAAATGAGGTTAAGGGAGCACTCACTCCCTTAACCTCATTTTAGAGGGTGGCTTCACTGGTGGGTTTGCTGCTGTGTAGCTGCCAGGATCGGGCCCGATCCCGGCAGTTCACATGCATGCAAAACTGGGCTGGGCTCCCTTAGCTCTGTTTTGCATGCTCATGTGAATAGCCTCAATAATTAGCAGCCACAGGCAGGGGCGTAACAAGGCTGGAGTGGGCCCAGAGACAAAATTTTAAAATGGGCCCCTCGCTGATACACACACACACACACTTCACAATATATAGTCATGTGACTTTCCTCTGGGGGGGCCCTCGAGGTGTGGGGGCCCCCAGGCAGCCGCCTCCCCTTGCCTAATAGTAGTTACGCCCCTGGCCACAGGCAGGAATCGGAGCAGGGCCACAAAGAGGGCTTTAACACACTGATGCAATTTGTTCCGGGGTATGCGTGTGTGTGTGTGTGATGTGGATCAGAACTGTGGTAGGGCCAAAAGAGTAAAAGCCCCTCCCCCATCCTGCAGTCCCAGGCTGAATTGGAGGCCCCTGCAAGTTAAAGCGAAGGCTAAAGAAAAGCAAGTCAAATGTGTTTCATATATCATGTCGTTTGGCCCTCAGAGTAAACTCAATAAAAGCATGACAGTGAGGTGGGTCTCATGATAGGTGAGGCCAGCCTCCAGAGGGTTTGCAGGGAGAGCGGGCTAAGCTCGCTCTCCCTGCAGAAGATCATGAAGCCCTCCCCGGGTGGCCGAATCAGCCACCCACACGACTGCTGGCTCCGCAACTGAGCCAGCGGGGGTTTGGGGGCTGTGCAGCCCCTGGAAGTTCCAGCATGCTCTGCGCAAGTGCACAGAGCATGCTGGAGAGACCCCCAAGCCGGAAGGCTGCTTTTTGGCCTCCCGGTTGGGGGTCTCCTCATGAGTTGCCACAGCACGGCCACACACGATCATAGAGCCCAGGTTAGTGGAGCACTCACTCCACTAACCGGGGCTTAGGGGAGGGCTTCACAAGTGGGTTACCCACTTTGCAGGAACCGGGCTCACCTGCGAGCCCGGTGCTTCTCACAATCGGCTAAAATCGAGCTAGGCTCCCCTAGCCCGATTTTAGCCAGTCGTGAGAATAGTCTCAGTGTGTTTCAGTAAGAACAGTTAAGCTTTAACACTCTTACACTCTTCAGTCAGCATATTGTGCAAACCATAATCTCCCATGCATGGAAACTGTGCCAATCATCACAGTAAGTATGTCAACACTGACCTAATTAATACATTTGTACAATCTGTAATAAACAAACAAAAGTAGTACTGCCGTAAATTACTACTACTATTGAACAAGCCAGATTTAGATATATGATATCCATGATGTTCTGAATCACTGATGGCAGTTTCACTTTTGAAGAAAAACGTATTTCTCCAACAATTATATTTTGCTAATGTTCCCCTTGCTGTAGAATGTTTTTTATTGTTGTTGCTACTTCTTTCATCAACACCAAGGTTTCAGTAAAAGGACCATTCATATGCAAGGTAAAACCATAATTTTCACTGGACCAAATCCTATGTATACACTCATCTCCTGGAACTAAACATTTATCCCCTTCCCCAAAAAGATATCTTTTATCTTCCTTTTTAAATTGGAGTGACGGCAGCACTGACGTGGGTAAGGGGTTCAAAACTGGAAGACAGCTGTGAGACAGACAAAACTAAATCAATGAAAGCCATTTATAAAGTCTCACAGCTCACTGCTGTTTCCTCCAATGACGACAAAGCCACGTGAAGCCTGTTTTCAGCTCGCCAGAGAATGGCATTTGTGCACACAGAGTTCCGTCAAAAGAAAAAAAAAACACCCATGCTTTATAATTATGGTGGACAGACTGTTTTGCTGCCAAGGATGTGAGGTTTTTACAAATTATGCGGTGAACCAGAAAGAAAAATGATAATTCTAAAATCTTTTTGCCATCATCTTTAGAACTAAATAATATCTTAAATCAGAATGTTGATGATCATTGAAAAAATATAGATCAGGGCTACAATACCATGAGGCTGTTCTCACGTGCAACATAACCCAGGCTAGGGAAGCCCAGCCGGGGCTAGGCTGCATGTGAGAACCGCTGTTATTGCGCCCAATCCCGGCAGTGCTGCCTAGCCATGCTTTTTAGCCCATCTTTTAGCCTGGGTTAATAGCACCATCACCCCATTAACTCAGGCTCCGGGATGATGTGTCTCCTCAGGCTGCATTCAGCCTGAGGAGACCCAGAGATGGGTGTCTAGAGCACCCATCTCCTGGGGGAATTCCCCAATGCACTGAGCTCGATGTGTAGTTCCTTGTGGGATGCCCAGAGGCCAGGATGCATCACCTCAGGCTCCGGAACTCTGCATTGCCTGGCGCAGCAGCAGATAATCTTGGAGGGTGGTTTGCGCCCCCAGCAACGTTTAATGGGTCATCTGGGGGGAAGATAAGATTTGTGCAGCCTTCCCACTGCCCACCTGGTTGTGTGAATGGCCCCATTATATAGTTAGGCGGCTTAACTTCTTGTCTTCAGTGGGATTTAAGCGCCTGTGTCTGTGCAGGTTTGCAGCTCAAGTTCTTCTGTTCTCCCATGTACATAAGAACAGACCTGCCGGATCAGGCCCAAGGCCCACCTAGTCCAGTATCCTGTTTCGCACAGTGGCCCACCAAATGCCGCTGGAAGCCTACAGGCAGGAGTTGAGGGCATGCCGTCTCTCCTGCTGTTACTCCCCTGCAAGTGGTACTCAGAGGCATCTTGCCTTTGAGGCTGGAGGTGGCCTATAGCCCTCCAACTAGTAGCTGTTGATAGACTTCTCCTCCATGAAGTTATCCAAACCCTTCTTAAAGCCATCCAGGTTGTTGGCTGTCTCCACATCTTGTGGCAGAGAATTCCACAAGTGGATTGTGCGTTATGTGAAAAAGTACTTCCGTTTGCTGGTCCTAGATTTCCCGGCAATCAATTTCATGGGATGATAGATTGTAGACAAAAAGATATGGGGCAGTTCTGTCTGTTGTACACACTGAACTGTGAAGTAGGCAGAAGCAGCATGAGAGGCTACCATTGCCTCTGTCTCCTCCAACGTCTATGGCAATATTCTTTATCTTTTATTATTAATTTTTAATAATAAAATTTATTAATTATTAATTAATCAACAGTTAAATTAAACTGTTTCCTCACGGGACCTTTGTTTTTGAATTATGCTTGTCAGGTTGACATGCAGATAACAATGTAATATTTTTACTTTCCCTTAGGCAGTTAAATCTTTGGTTGCATTTGCTACAACTTGCAGCTCTGAAAATATTCATAAAGTGCTAAGTCAATAGACAGCTGCCTATATATTCTGGCACTGCCCCTCCACAATCATACTGCCCACACTATACAAGTTATAATGCCTTCTCTTAAGCACAAGATCCAGTCTGTTTATTAGTTAGAAACCTTAATGAATCTACTGACCCAACATGCAGAGGAAAGTCAAACAGGCACTGTATTAATGTCCTCTTTCAACTTCCTCTTAAAATTTCAAACACAAGGACTGGAAATGGACAGAAAGGGGAAAACATTCTTTCCTATAAACATTTAACATTTAGCTAGGGTTGTGCAAAAACTGCTTCAGTTCAAACCGGGTTCGACTTGAACCAGCCCCATTCGACCAGTTCAAGTTTGCGCCCGAAAAGAGGGGGCCAGTCAAAGTTCAAACCAGGTTGAGCCTGGTTCAAATTGAACCGGTTTGAACCAGTTTGATAGTTCAAACATGGTGGCCACCATTACTGTGGTCTGTTTACAATTTTCCTGCCCTCCTGATTGGTTTTTAGCCACTGCCTTCCAATTGGCTAGCGATCTCCTTTCTCCTGATTGGCTTGTCGTCATTCAAATGTTTGTGTTGTCAGGGCAACTCTGCTGGGGGGGAGGGATGAGGGGGGCTCTGCCCCCCACCCCCAACCCTTGCTTCTCTGGACCCTGACCTACTCTGCTGCTCCTGTGGACCTTGACCTGCTCTGCTGCTCCTGCTGACCCTGACCTGTTCCTCCTGCTGTCCCTGCCTGCAGACCCCTGGATTACCTTGATGTGTGCCTTTTTCTTTGGATTACCCTACCCTATTGGATTACCTTGCTGGGCCTGCCTTTTAAAAAATTTTAGTGCCCTCCTCCCTTGCTGTGGATTGCCTTCCTCATCAAATCAGATTGGTGAGAGCACACACCCTCACACCCATTTTGGTTTTTGTTTGTTTGGTTGGTTGGTTTGTTGCTTAGTTTTGTAGTTTGGTTCTTTAAGGTTAAGAGTGTGGGAGCATTTGTGCTTTTGTTTTTGTGTGGTTTTAGGTTTGGAGTTTTATTTTAAAAATTTAGTGCTGTTTTCTAAATCTTGTTAATTGGTTTAAGGTTTAGTTTTAGGTTGAGTAGTACTTTTGGTGTACTTCTGGTTCAGTCTTGCTTGGTTTTTGTGCATTGGTGTAGTTTTAGGTTCAGTGTTTGTTGGGTTTTTGTGCTTTTGGTGTTCAGTTGGTTTCTTTTTAAATAGAGCCTAATTTAGGGGAAGGGATGTTCAGGAGGTGGCCAGGCAAGGCTAGGAGCAAGGTTGCAAGCAGGTGGAGGGGTGATGCAGGTTTGGGGCGAGGGAGGCAAGAAGGGCCTACTCCCCAAGTTGCCATAGAGGTTGTTGCACTTGAGGTCGCTGTACACAGGCTCATGTTTCTTGTGATGCCTGCTCCTGCAGTGCAGTTGCCTATGGCATCTGAGGTGCAAGTAGTAGGAGGAATCCTTGACAGGGAAGAACCTCTTCTTACCTTGGTGGGAGTGGAAGAGGAGGAGATGATTGCTAGCCCAGCCAGATCCCACCTCCTCCCCACTGAGCCCCCTTTTCAGTGCAACCCCCGGGCAGTCAGAGACTGAGGAGGAGCAGGAGGAAGTCATTCCTGTTGCCCTGGACCTTCACAGCCACAACCAATAGAGGACAGTGGAGGTGCTGGTGGTCACCAACCAGCAGGCCCAGTAGTACCACCAGCACCCAAGAGGTCCAGGATTGCTGGTAGCACTGTGTGGGACCACACTGAGCGCTGCCAAAGTGAGCCTACACATGCTGTCTGCATCCACTGCAGGGCACAGGTCAGTAGGGGAAAGGGCGCCAAGCATCTGAGGATGTCATCAATGTGGAGGCATATTGAACAGCGCATCTGGGTATCCTCGCTCCTGCTGGTGGCGCTAGGCTGCCTGCTGTGACCTTGACTAGCAGTGGCAAGGCATGTGCTCCTGCTCTCAAGCAGGGTGCATTGCCTGTCACTCATTAGGCACGGTCAGTGGGCAGTCTGGTTGCCCAGAGGCACGACTCATAACCCAGAGGTACATCTCATAAAGAGAGATGATGGCTCTGGATGACCAGCCATTTCAGATGGTGGAGAACTCTGGCTTTTAACAGCTGCTCCAGCTGCTTGCCCCCAAGTACCAGATCCCCTCACACACCACCTTCAGTAAGAGGGTGGTGCTGTCCCTGTACTGAGCATGCAGGGAAATTGTGTTGGGGCTTCTGGAGTCAGCAGGGCCTGGCACCCAGTTTGCACTTCACTACAGATGTGTGGACCAGTTGTAGTGGAGTGCAGGCTGCTTTCCTGCCCCTCACTGCACACTGGTGGGGGAAGGAGAGAGAGAGAATGACATCTGCTCCTGTTGGCGTAGTCAACACGTCCCAGGCAGCTAAACCCAGTTGGGCTCTGCTGCATGTGGAGCTGCTAGACACAGACCACATGGCAGATGAGCTGTCAGTGGTCATCGGGCAACAGGTGGAAGAATGCCTGTCTGGATGGCCAGATCTTTGCAGGGCCTTCATAGTCACCGACAATAGTGCCAATATGCTGAGGGCAGCTTGCCAGCTGCAGTTTGTGTCCATACACTGTATGGCACACACTCTGCACCTACTTGTGATGGATGCACTTGGCATCAAGGAGGCAAGGGCAAGGGAATGTACAAGGCTCCTCCCCACTGCAGGGGCTACTGCCACCATGGCTGCTCTTGTGGAGAAGTACCACAAGATAGCAGCCTACTTCCACTGCAGCAAGAAGGATAGGCGGATACTCTGGGAAGGCAGTGTGAGCTCAGCCTACCTGGAAACATCATCCCCAGGGATGTTGAAGCATGGTGGAACTCCACTTTCTCTTGCTCCAGCACCTGCAGGATCAAGAGGTGTTCATCCATGCCCTGACGAGGAACTGTGGCTTGGGAGTGTGTGACCTGTCCACCATAGACTGGAAGCTCATTTCCAAGCTGGTCTTGGCACCTGAGCCATTACTGCTTGTGACAAGCAGCATATGAACTGAGGCAGCAGCTGTGAGCCAGGTTTTGCCTGCTGCTTTTTTCCTGGAGAGCATGGGTGAGCTCAGACCACTCTGACCACCAGGGAGGCACATGCCCTGGCAGGTCGGTTGTGGAAAAGAGCAGTGGATCGGCTCAGCACCAGTTTGGGTCAATCAGCACAGCATGTTTTTGCCTTCCTCTGTGACCCAACTATGAAATGCAATGCCATCACTCCTGGTGAACTGCTCAGGTGGAGGGCCCTCCTGGTTCAAGAGGTTAGGCAGACAGAGGAGAGGAGGCTGGGTCAGAACCAGGAGGAGGATGCTGGAGTCCCTACTTCTAGTGTGCAATGCATGCCCAGCAGCAGCAGCAGCAGCAGCAGCACCGCTTCCTAGTCCAGCAGCATGGTGTCCCTGGCAGTGCCAACATAGCCGGCACTTCCATCCATTTGTTCCGCCATGTGGTTCAAATGGAGGTGCCTTGGCAGGGGTATGGGAGGTGCCATCTGCACCCTGCACTGGTGGTGGTAGACCCGGAGATGGATCTTGTGAATTTTGGAGCAATGCATTGTCAAGTCTGGCCGGACTTGGCAGTGGTTGCCAGACAGCTCTTCTCCTGCCCCCCAACCAGTGTCCAGAGCAAGAGGGTGTTCTCCATGGCTGGGGATGTGGTGACACCCCATCACTCATGCTTGGATGCTGGCTTGGTGGTGCAGCTAGTCTTCCTGAAGGCCAACTCCCCCTGCTGGGCTATCCCAAGCTGGATGTGGAGGGTGAGTGACTCATGGTCACCCCCACCGCTGCAACACCAGCTCACACTGGCATACCTGAATGTGTCACAGTCTGCCCATTAGTGCTGCTGACACATGCAGATACGTATGCACTCCAATGCCAGGCTGGGGATGAGAGACTGCTGCCCTGGGCCTGCACCCATTGGAGGCTGTGGTGGAGCATAGGTGGTTTGGTTGATTTTCAAATGTTGGTTGTTTTGCTTGGTTGTTTTGTTTCCTTCAGCACACGCATGCACACACACACAAGTCCATGATGAGTGTAGACTGGTTTCCTGACATGTGTCAGCCTGCAGGCTGTCAGCCAGGATCTAGCCCAACCTGAGGCCAATTTACTCCAGACACTAAGAGAAGAAAGAAGACTTCTCACCAAGCACGTGGTTTTCTTTTTTCAGTCCCTGCATGTGCACAAACAGAGTTCAATATGCCTGCTTTTGCTGGATCTCAGATGGACAAAGGCAGAAGAACTTGGCTGCCTTGCCTGCCCTTCCTTCCTGAGACTTGTTGAGCTTCGGTCTGTAAGATGGTGTTGTGGTGAGAAATTTCTGTCTGTTATATTTCAGTTTGTAGTGTGAGAGTAGCTCCACATGTCTGTCCTTGTAGCATGCTGTGGATTATAATCTGGTGGCCTGTCTCTGTTCTGTCTGCATTCTTCATTCTAGATGTACACTCAGAGTCAGGGGCACTCGGTGGGCCTCTGTGTGAAACAGGATGCTGGACTTGATAGGCCTTGGGCCTGATCCTGGGCCTTATGTTATATTAAAAGGGCTACTGCTGCTGCTGCTGCTGCTGCTATGGAGCCATAATTGTGTGTCTGGAGAGCAACTTGTGGCAATGATGTGCCAGCGGGCAGGGCACCTGACACTGTGTAGCTGGCAGAATCTAGGTCAGTGATTTTTTTTTACTGTTCTGCTCTGTGTTCTGTGTTGGGACTTGGGATAATCTCTTTTTAAAAAATGTTTGGGTTAACTTTTAACTTGTGTGTGTGGTGGCAAATAAAAATACGAATACGACAAATATTTATATACGTCTTCTCAACAACAGTTTCCAAAGTGGTTTGCATAGATATAAAATAAAATAAAATGGCTCCTTGTCCCCAAAGGGCTCATAATCTTAATAATAATAATAGTTTGAGCAAAAGTAGAAAAATCCACAACAAACAGCAAGTGCCGCCTTTGTAAAGAAGCAGATGAAACAGTGGACCACCTAATCAGCTGTTGTAAAAAGATCGCACAGACTGACTACAAACAAAGGCATGACAAGGTAGCAGGGATGATACACTGGAACATTTGCAAAAAATACAAGCTACCTGTAGCCAAAAATTGGTAGGACCATAAAATTGAAAAAGTGGAAGAAAATGAAGATGCAAAAATATTATGGGACTTCCGACTATAAACAGACAAACATCTGCCACTATACACCAGATATAACTGTAGTCGAGAAAAAAGAAAAACAAGTTAAAATAATCGACATAGCAATACCAGGTGATAGCAGAATAGGAGAAAAAGAAATAGAAAAAATCACAAAATACAAAGATCTACAAATTGAAATTGAAAGGCTGTGGCAAAAGAGGACCAAAATAATCCCAGTAGTAATTGGTGCCCTAAGTGCAATTCTAAAACAACTTGAAGAGCACCTCAACACCTTAGGGGCCACAGAAATCACCATCAGCCAATTACAAAAAGCAACATTACTGGGAACAGCCTATATTCTGCAACAATATCTATAATAACAACAACATTGATAATAAAATTCAGCCATCCCAGGTCCTTGAGAAGGACTCGATGTCTGGATAAAACAAACCAGTCAATAACACCTGTCTGACTGTGTAAATTAATAATAATAATAATAATAATATCATCCCCAATGAGGCACTACCTTAGCATGATTGTGGGGCTTGCATGCTCTGAGGAAGATGAGAGCTATGCCAGAGGTCCAACCATACTGGACAGGTCTCACCAGAGGAGCCAGATGAAGAGTGCCTCCCCCATCAACAATATGGTGAGACATAACTTTAATAAATTTATACCGGACTGGTTGTCGCCCGGGTCAACAAGCACCATGCCAGGTGCTGGAGTCCCTGGACATCTGGTGGCAAGTGGGCTACAGGACTCTGGATCTTCAGTTGAGCAACCAGGGCTGGAGACTGCAAAGTTACTGGAAGAATAATCGCTTAACCAGAAAAAATATATTGAAAATGCCAGCAAGGAAACAATGATCTGCTATTACAAGTCTAGTCCAACTAGAAGAGGTTATTTAAAAAGAATGTACCAAGTTTGGAAAGAGTAGCATCCAGATACAGAAATAATAGAACAAAGGCTAGCAGACCAGAGAAGATTCATAATAAGAAATAAAGTATTCACAGAAGTTGAGCTGGAAGAACTGCAAAGAGCAACACAGGCTCAAGATATGGAAGAAGAATTACCACCAACTGAAGAAGTTGCTCAGGCACAGGTGGAGAAGTTGTTGGAAATAGAGGATGCCACTGTTACTGAACTGTTTCAAAATCAAAACCAGGGAACTTCCCCTTTGCCTTCACCTCAAAAACCTGAATGCCGTTTAACAGAAAAGCAACAACAACTAAAGCAAAAAATAACTGAGTACATGAACCAAACAACCACCAGGGTTCGACTTCCAGATCTCAAAACAGTTGCCAAAAAACAACTTGCTCAGGCATTAAAAGATATAAATGCTGCACTTGCAGAAATAACAACCAATAATTTGCAAGAAACAAACCAACTAATGTAAAGTGCAGCAACAATAACAACACAAGAGCTCGGATATAAGATCAGTCGACCTGTAAAAAAAGAAAGTAGTACATCACCTAAATGGAAGATTAAATTAGAAAATAAAATCGCCAGGCTTAGATCAGATGCTAGTAAACTGAAAGATATGAAAGACAAGAAGCTGACAAATGAAAACACCAAATAGTATCTGATCCAAAAATACCACCTAGATTCAAGGAAAATTAGAGAAGTCCTGGAAATAATAAAGCAGCAAATAACAGCAGTGTCAAAGAAGATTAGCAGATACGAAGCCAGAATTACACAACACAGGCAGAATCTCCAATTCCAGTCAAATCAGAGATGTTTCTACCAAAGCATAGAAGGAGAAATTGCAAGAAACGTAGAAACACCATATAAAGAAGAAACAGTGCAATTCTGGGGGAAATTATGGGACAATCCAATAGATTATAATAAGAAAGCAGGCTGGAAGAAAGAGGTCAAAAAATGTAACCAACAAATGCAAGATCTAATAATAACACCACAATTAAAAAGCAAAGAAAATTAAAAATTGGACTGCACCAGGCGGTGATCAACTGCATGGCTTTTGGCTTAAACACCTAACAAGCCTTCATAAACAACTATCAAAACAGTTTAATCACATTTTGCAAGGAGGTGATATTGAACAATGGCTAACAACTGGGAAAACTCATCTCATAATGAAAGACTCAGCAGAAGGTGCAATTCGAAGTAATTATAGATCGATAACCTGCCTGCCAACCATGTTCAAATTATTAACTGGAATAATAGCAGATGAAGTAATGCAACACTTATTAACTAACAAACAGCTTCCAGTTGAACAGAAAGGAAATTGCCTGAACACCAGAGGCACAAAAGACCAGCTGCTGATTGACAAAATGATCTTAGAAAATTGCAAGAGAAGAAAAACAAATCTAAGTGTTGCATGGATTGACTACAAGAAAGCCTTTGACTCATTGCCTCACACATGGATACTAAACTGTTTGGAAACAACTGGTGTCAGCAAAAACATTCAGATATTTATTAAAAAAGCAATGAGCATTTGGAGTACACAGTTAACAACCAATGGCGAGACACTTGGACAGGTTAGTATTAGAAGAGGTATTTTCCAAGGGTACTCACTATCCCCTCTGTTGTTTTTAATCGCCATGACTCCACTTTCACAAATACTAAACAAAACAGACCTCGGATACCAAACATCTAAAACATCAAGTAAAATCAACCATCTGCTGTACATGGATGATCTGAAGTTGTACAGAAAGTCCAAGTCAGAAATTGAATCACTGCTAAACACTGTCCGTATATTCAGTAGCGATATAGCAATGGAGTTTGGACTAGACAAGTGTGCTGCATTAAAAATGAACAGAGGAAAAATAGCAAAAACAGAAGGAATAGAACTGCCCAATGGAAGCAACATTAAGAACCTGGAAGAGAAAGAACATTACAAATATTTGGGCATTCTCCAGGCTGATAACATCGCACACACTGAAGTTAAAAGAAAAATTGGAAGTGAATACATCAGCAGAGTTAGAAAAATCCTCAAGTCCAAACTCAATGGCGGGAACACCATACAAGCCATAAACACCTGGGCTATACCTGTTATCAGATACACTGCAGGAATAATAGACTGGACCCAGGCAGAGCTAGAGAAAAGTTGTAGAAAATGAAGCTGCAAAAATCTTATAGGACTTCCAATTACAAACAGACAAACATCTGCCACACAATACACCAGATATAACTGTAGTCAAGAAGAAAGAAAAACAAGTCAAAATAATCGACATAGCAATACCAGGGATAGCAGAATAGAAGAAAAAGAAATAGAAAAAATCACCAAATACAAAGATCTACAAATTGAAATTGAAAGGCTGTGGCAGAAGAAGACCAAAATAATCCCAGTGGTAATTGCCGCCCTATCCCTGCTAACTGGGCAAAGAGGCACCTTTTACCGTGGTGATTCTCTTTATTTAGCAGGGGGAGAGTAACTGGCCCTATGCACCCCCAGCACACTGGTGTCTATCTTGTGTTTCTTTTTAGAATGTGAGCCCTTTGGAGACAGGGAGCCATCTTATTTATTTATTATTTCTCTGTGTGAACCCCCCTGAGCCATTTTTGGAAGGACGATATAGAAATCGAATAAATAAACTAATAATAATAATAATAATAATAATAATAATAATAATAACAACAACAACAACAACAACACCTGTCTGACTGTGTAAACAAGAAATAATAGGTGCAATTCCAAAACAACTTGAAGAGCACTTCAACACCATAGGGGCCACAAAAATCACCATCAGCCAATTACAAAAAGCAACGTTACTAGGAACAGACTATATTCTGCGACAATATCTACAATAATAACAGCAGCAGCACTGATAATAAAATTCAGCCATCCCAGGTCCTTTGAAAGGACTCGATGTCTGGATAAAACAAACCAGTCAATAACACCTGTCTGACTGTGTAAACAATAATAATAATATAATAAGATAGACACCAGCAACAGTCACCAGCAACAGTCACTGGAGGGATGCTGTGCTGGGGATGGATAGGGCCAGTTGCTCTCCCCCTGCTCAATAAAGAGAATCACCACTTTTAAATGGTGCCTCTTGGCTCAGTTCACAGGGGTCCATTAATGGTGCCAGTGCTGTTTCTGGGCTGCCTTAGGGAATAATGGCCCATTATTCCCTATGGGTAACACCTAGGGAAACCAAAACTTGCTGTTGCTGTCATCAATGGTAGGATGCTACGTACTTAACACCCAATCTGTAAAGCAAACAGGCAATTGGGCAATTTTTTATTTTTTTTCAGGGTCAGTAGGTCAACCCTAAGTTAGGTTTGGTCAACCCTACTGATGACCTTGAAAAAATTAAAAAATTCATTAAAAATTGCCCAGATGTTTTGTGGGTTGGATGGTAGGTAGAAGCCATCATGCCCTACCACATCAAATTTGTCTTCAAATCACAAAAGTCATTTAAGTGGGGTGTTTGGTTTGGTTTTCTTTTTCTTTTTCTTTTCTTTTCCTTTTCTTTTTTTGACTTCTGGTTTATTGTGAGGCAGCAGAAGACCCAATTTAATTAATACTTTTTATCTGGGAGAAAGAATCAGACGTCTGACCAAGTAGCCCTAGACAGACAGTTTAACAGGCAGTCCTTTGGGCTGTCAGTGAACCCACTTAATGGCCAGGGTGTCTATGTGCTTCAACTGTAAAAAGGATATAGTTCTCTTGGTTTATTTCTGTACTCCTAATAATGAATGCATAGTAGCAACAGGTTTTATTGGAAAGATGATTATGTTTGACAGGTTTTTAATTTTGTAAAAAGAGAGTCATCAGATATCAGATACCCTGATACGCAGTGTTCCAAATGTCATAGTGTACAGTCAAAAATTAGAAATGTGTGCCCTAAATAGTAACAGTTATATAAAGGATAAAAACTAGAACTGAATGAGAGTGTACTCCTCAATTTTGCCACTCTGTTTGCAGACTGCAAGGTGGGGGTTGGAGGAGGCCATTCCAACAATTGTTTCCTGCTCTAAACTTTAATTTTGTGTAATAGTTATAAACAGTTGTAAACAGCATCCAAGAGTGCCCCTTGGATGGCATGTACTGATGTTACCAGAGCAGTATGCTATGTTGGGCTAATGGGATAGGTTCTAGCCTGCTGTGCTGTGTGTTATTGCTTATACATACCATCGTAACTTCTTTATACAATATCCGGCATTTACGTTTATGCTGACGTATATGGAATCTAGTGGAATGCATTTAGGTTTGGACTTTGGTTGAAGCTGATGCAGACAATAACAGGAGCCAATGTGAAGACTTAAAAAATGGGGCAATGTAATCAAAGCAAAGAAAAGATGATCGGTAAAGAAGGAGGGAGGTACAGTAAGCTCTATGAAAGCTACAGAGAGAAAAAATAGTAGTTATAGGAGGATTTGGTGGCCACACAGAACCGGTTCTGATCTAGAAGTAGGGTTAAGGAGTGTGGTGGCCGAATTTGCAGATGATACCGAACTCTTTTGGGTAGTGAAATCCAAAATGGATTGTGAGGAGCTTCAAAGGGATCTCTCCAAACTGGAGGAGTGGGCGACAAAGTGGCAAATGCGGTTCAGTGTTGGCAAGTGTAAAGTGATGCACACTGGGATGAAAAACCCCAAATTCAAGTATACGCTGATGGGATATGAGCTGTCAGTGACTGACCAGGAGAGGGATCTTGGGGTCATGGTGGACAGCTCGTTGAAAGTGTCGACTCAACATGCGGCAGCTGTGAAAAAGGCCAATTCCATGCTAGGGATCATTAGGAAGGGGAATGAAAATAAAACTAGTATTATAATACCCTTATATAAATCTATGGTGCGGCCACACCTGGAGTACTGCATACAATTCTGGTCACTACATCTCAAAAAGGGCATTGTAGAACTGGAAAAGGTGCAGAAGAGGGCAACCAAGATGATCAGAGGCCTAGAGCACCTTCCTTACGAGGCAAGGCTACAACACCTGGGGCTATTTAGTTTAGAAAAAAGACGACTGTGGGGAGACATGATAGAGGTCTATAAAATCATGCATGGTGTGGAGAAAGTGGATAGAGAGAAATTCTTCTCCCTCTCCCATAACACTAGAACCGGGGGTCATCTCATGAAATTGATTGCCAGGAAATCTAGGACCAACAAACAGAAGTCCTTTTTCACACAACACATAATCCACTTGTGGAATTCTCTGCCACAAGATGTGGTGACAGCCAACAACCTGGATGGCTTTAAGAGGGGTTTGGATAACTTCATGGAGGAGAGGTCTATCAATGGCTACTAGTTGGAGGGCTATAGGCCACCTCCAGCCTCAAAGGCAAGATGCCTCTACATACCAGTTGCAGGGGAGTAGCAGCAGGAGAGAGGGCATGCCCTCAACTCCTGCCTGTAGGCTTCCAGCGGCATCTGGTGGGCCACTGTGCGAAACAGGATGCTGGACTAGATGGGCCTTGGGCCTGATCCAGCAGGGCTGTTCTTACGTTCTTTCCTTACCTTACCAGCAGGACTGCTGCTTGCATATGGCTTTTTCCCATGCCATGTGAGGGGGTAAATTATTGTATGCTTCATGAGCAAGAAGTACCTTTCAGACAATCTGTTTTCCTCAGTGGATCTACTTTGGAGTAAGGTCCCATGAGGGAAAGTGTCCCCTTATCATTCCTAGCCTGCCTCTGCCCCACTTCATTTTATCTGCTGCATCCTCATAGTTGAGCTCAATCAATATTCATGACAGTAACAATTAATGTGAGGGGTGTGTGCTGAGGTGCTGATTAAATAACTATGAACAGTACATCATGTCAGAGGTTTTTGGATTTTGCAGATTTGGGGTGGGGTGAGGTTGTATTTATTTTGTAATTATTTCTTCACAGTGGAGACTGTGTAGGTGCTGGTAATACTGATATCCTGTGTTGGTGACAGTTGTTGGCTTTATGTTTCATGGTGGTTGTTTTTCCTCTCTATTGTTAGTAGCTATATTTTTAACAATGCTTAATGATGCAGTTTCTTAGATGGCCAGCAGAGGTTGCTGGTCAGCATGAGCACTGTGAAAAGGAAAGGAGGCAGGGACCCCAGACTCAGGACAGTAGAATGTTGCTGGATGCTTGCCAGGCCTGCTGAAAGCAATGGAACTTATTTTATTTTAAAAGTAATTAAGCTTCTGAGGTGGTGATTTTCTATAGGAGGATGGAGTCCATGCCAGGTCTGAATTTTCTAAACCCTAAAATGTTCTGGAAGTTTATGGGTTTTGGAGTGTGAGCAACCAACCCATGACACGCACTTGAAAATTATGTATGTTAGATTTCCTAAACCTGTGCCATTATGAGAGCTAGTGCAATGTAGTGGTTAGAGTGTTTGATTAGAACTAGGGAGACCAGGATTCAAATACCCGCTTGACCATGAAGGCTACTGGGTGACCTTGCCAGTGACCTTGTCACTGTCGGGAAACTCCCTCACGCATGCCCTGAGAGTGTCTTGGATTAGGAGACTGTAGATAAGAAGACCTCCGATGTGCACCCCAATGAGGCCTTGGACCAGGAGACCCCTGACAGGCACCCTGAGAGTACCCTGGGCAAGGAGACACTGACACACACCATGAGAGTGCCTCGGATGAAATAGCCTTGGAGCCATTAGCCTCTCAAGATCTCCTCATACCTTCAGGCCCCTTGAAGGACCCAGGCCAGGGGACAGAGGCAAACATCCAGATGTCAGTCAGGCACCACCATCACCACCGGACTCCCAAGAATGACGCCACCACTGAGACCGGGATGACCTGCAGCAATGGCAAAGAAGTGCTTGATTGGCAGCATGATTTCTCTTCCCTGAAGGATCTACTCATGAAAAAGAAGGGTCTCCTTAAGACCAGTAGTAGAAACAGGACCAGCTAGTTAAGAGGCTGAGGCACTAGCTACAGGGCAGGAACCTTCAGGCTTCTATTTAAGCCTTAAGATGGTTGCTGGCATAACAGCTCCTTAAATTGTCTATTCCAGCTTCCCAGCATCTGAATGCCTAGTCCTCCAGAGTCCCAGCTGCCCTTCTCTCTTTTACTTTTGTATCTACTTGTTTCCTGTGATGTGCACAAACCTGTCCGGAGCCTCTTTTACGAGCCTCCAAACAGGTATGGACACTGGGGGGTTTGAAATTTGAAGGCGGGGTGTCTCACTTTAAGGGAGGGAGAGGGTATACTTAGCCCTCCCTCCACTTTCCACAATACCGATGCTCGGTATTTTTAACGTCCTACAGGGCGCCAGCATACTACCCTCCTGTCTCGTTTGTTCCGTGGCTGGAAGTAGCTGGCGCGTGTGCACGTTGCCCTCATGCTCGCGCATGTTGAGCGGGCTCATGCATGTACGCAGCCTTGGGAAAGATACAAGAAGAATGTCCAGAGATGACAGAAGTGCAGAAAGAGATCAAGATACAGGACATCCATTTTGCTCTATCCTCTGGAATAGAGCTGGCAGAATAACTGGGCAACATGGGAACAGAAAGTGTGACAGAGCAATGGATTTTGGAGCAAATGGAAACTTAACATTTTTAAGAACGTGGTTTTCCTCAATATGTTGTATTGCCTTCCCGCTGAGGCATTTCTCATCAACATCCACCTCCAGTTGACATTCTAGAGCGTGCAGAAAGAGGTTTAAAATAATTCCTATGTGAGACACTTTATTTTCCTCTAGTGTGGTCAACTACTTACAGAACCATAATAGACAATGGATTGGGTATGCTGGCCATCAGCCCTAGATTGTTCACCACCTTCCTTAGCATCAGTTTTACAAGAGGGAATTAATTCAGGCTAGAGACCCATAGACCATAGTTAGTGGGGTGGGGGACAGGATTTAATGTGGGAGCCTTTTGCTCAGAAATGGCAATCCACAACGTGGAGAAAGAAATGGTGGCTTCAGGGCCATCTTGATTTTCAGCACCCTCCTGCAATGAAGTTGTCACCCTACCTTTGAGAAATCACCATTTTGGCAAAGAAATTGAATACTATTTCTCCATTTGAATCTGTTGAAAGGAGTGCAAGGCATTTCTCAAAAAGGAGTCAAATAGTCTATCTACAACTCTGTTCTTTACAAAGAGTTTCTGAATTTGTTGATAGAAAAAGAAACGGCCTGGATCAAGCGGCTGACTTACTTGAGGAAAGGGAAATTTCCAATCGAGAACTGTATAAATACCATCCCTTACCATCTTTAGAACTGTAGGTGGAGGATCTACTATCAGGTCTGTGATACAATAATGGAAAATCCCTGGAAAAAGGCAAAAGGCAGAAAGTGCAAACTACCCAGCTGTAGACAAAATAATGCAAATTACTCAGGACCACCAGAGGTCACCATGCAGCGTTCTCTCGGTGGCGTTCAATACCATCGACCATGGTATCCTTCTGGGTCACCTAGGGGAGCTGAAGATAGGAGGCACTGCTTTGCAGTGGTTCCACTCCTATCTCTTGGGTAGATTCCAGATAGTGGAGCTTGATGACTGTTGCTCCTCAAAACAGGAGCTGTTATATGGAGTCCCCCAGGGCTCCATTCTGTCACCAATGCTTTTTAATATCTACATGAAACTGCTAGGTGAGGTCATCAGGAGATTTGGTGTTGGGTGTTATCAGTATGCTGATGACACCAAATCTACTTTTTTTCATCTGCATCATCAGGAAATGCTGTTCATTCCCTAAATGCCTGCCTACAGGCAGTAATGGGCTGGATGAGGGATAACAAATTGAAGCTGAATTCAAGCAAGACGGAGGTGCTCATTGCAGGGGCTCAGAATCTGAGGGATGAGTTAGATCTCCCTGTGCTGGATGGGGTTACACTCCCCTGGAAGTAGCAGGTACGCAGCTTGGGAGTACTACTGTACCCAGGCCTCACCCTGGTATCTCAGGTGGAGGCCATGGCCATGAGTGCTTTCTTTCAGCTTTGGCTGATTCAACAACTGTGCCCATTCCTTGAAGAGGATGACCTCAAAACAGTGGTGCATCAGTGGTGACCTCCAGGCTTGACTACTGCAATGCGCTCTACGTGGGGCTGCCTTTGTACATAGTTCGGAAACTTCAGTTAGTTCAAAATGCGGCAGCCAGACTGGTCTCCAGGGCAACTCAGAGAAACCATATTATGCCTGTTTTGAAAAAGTTGCACTGGCTGCCGATATGTTTCCGGGCAAAATACAAAGTGCTGGTTATTACCTTTAAAGCCCTGAACAGCTTAGGTCCAAGTTACCTTAGATAGTGCCTTCTTCTGTATGATCCCCACTGTACGTTAAGGTCATCTGAGGAGGTCCATTTCCAGTTACGACTGGTACATCTGGTGGCGACTCAGAGGCAGGCCTTCTCTGTAGCCACTCCTGGAGTATGGAATGCACTTCCTCCAGAAATCCGTAATTTGAACTCCATAATTTGGCCTGCCCTTCCAGGGTTCTTAACTTGTTGTAAAGGATTCTAATGTACCTGGTTTTTCATAATTTTAAAACTTTTTTTATTGTTTTATGGTATTTTAAAATCTCTGTTTTAATTGTTGATTGATTTTAACTTTTTTTGTTTTCTCTGTAAACCACCCTGAGCCATTTTGGAAGGGCGGTATAGAAACTGAATGAATGAATGAATGAATGAATGAATGAAAGAAGAAGGGCGATAGATGGCAAATGCCATGGTCTATGGTATAGATAATCAACCTGTTCTATACAGGTTGATGATAATTTTTCTATTGAGGAGCAGGGGAGGATGGGAAGGGAGAAGGAACAGCCGGTTTAAAAGTGGGGAGAAGGAGAGAGCAGAAAGAAAACTAAAAAAGTAAATGTCAGGTGGGCAAAATCTTTTGTTTATTATAAGTTTATGGAACTACCGAAATTTGAATGAGCGCATATGCCATTGCACTGCTGAGCCCAAAGGTAGAAATGGGTCATGAGGATACCTCCTCCTATTACTTGAATTAGAGATGTGGGCGATAAATCCTAAAACCCTAGCATTTATAAGAAAATTGTTTAGAAAATTTATTTATTTACTATTATTATTAAACATATTTTTATACAGCCCCAAACTCATGTCTCTGGGTGGTTCACAACAAAGCAAACAAAACAGAAAAAGATTATAAAACACCAGTTTTAAAAAATGACAGCAAAAATTAAAACACCTGTTAAAACAAAATAAATGATACTGCAAAAGTTAAAACACTACAACAATTCAAACCTTAAAACATTTTAAACAATGTTAAAACTATTAAAACAATATTTAGTTAAAAGCCTGGATGAATAGATGTGTCTTTAAAGGCTTTTTAAAAGTTGTCAGAGATGGGGAAGCTCTTATTTCAGCAGGGAGTGTGTTCCAAAGCTTTGGGGCAGCAGCGGAGAAGACCCATACCTGGGTATAGCCACCAAACGAGCCGCTGGCAACTGCAGATGGACCTCTCCTGATGATCTTAATGGGCGGTGGGGTTAATTTAGATATTTGTATCTGTCACTGCATATTTGGTATCTGCAACTGTATTTTTAAATGTGTTTAGTGGCTTGTCAAGAGTATCTCATTGATGTCCCGAAGCAGTTTAAAATAAGAAAATAGGAAAAATATATAGTGGAAGAGATCCTAGAGTATCTCTCAATTTGGGTGTGTATATGAGTTGTGTAATGTACGAATGTTTTTAGGGGAATAATTTGTGAGTGTTATGTGTATTATGCATTATGTACATGTGTATATATGATTTAACATTTGTTCTTTGTTAAAAATATTGAAAACCAAACAGAGGGTCTGCTCATTTGTGGAGACCAGGATAGGAGCTCTCCCCACTGCACCAAACCACCCCCATATGGTCGTATGCAAGGCCTACTATGGTACATTTTGGTCCTAAGGCTATTAACTTTGAAGTAAGAATCACTAGATTCAACAAAATTTACTTCTTGATAAGTGTACATAGTGTTGATGTCTGTGATTGTGACCTAGCACACAAACACAGAAAGGCAGCCAACAAGGTCTCTTCACTCCAGAAATAATGTTTATAATAGGAAAACAAAGTGCGTTAACAAACATGATAAAGGGGCGGGGAAACAACCACCCACTGTAGGCTCCACCTAAGTAGGTGTTCAAACAACCCACTTCTCCTGTTCTCCTGTATTTAAAAAAAATTAATTAATCTCAAATTACTGCTGACAGTGTTCTCGCATCTCTACCCTACATTTAATTACATTTTTATTTTTGACTTGCACAATCAGCAGCATTTAATACATCCAGCTCTAAAAGGTTGCTAAGAATGCCATGCTATCCATCCAGCACTGAATCAAGGATCAAAATCTAAGGTCTCCATGTTAGTTTCTGCTCTAATAACTTAGTCATGAGTGTAGATTACGGCATTACACGTACTAAGGGTACAAACTCTAATCACTTTCTTTTGTAAGAAAGTGAAAGAAAATACATTATTTCAATTAAACTTAATGAAAGGTCCGTTTGGCGTTCTACAATAGTATAGGACAAACCTTTGCATTAATATGCACCCTAATATCAACAGAGAGAAATTTTGCCTCCTACACATTTTATAAGATCTGCCAGCTTCATCTCTGGAACTTAATTACCTTAAAAATATAGCAAATTAAACATTTACTGATGAAAATAATTATGAACCTCTGGCTCAAGTACTTTATGGGTAGCTGGCAATTCATTCAGGATTTTCGTAATGGTTATAGTGTCATTCTCCTTCAGGCTATGAGTATGAATCATGGCACCAGAAGTCAAACAAAAACTAGAACTATTCTTCCACACACTACGCGCAATGTATTTGGTTATGCCAATCTAGATCATAATGACCATGTTTTCCTGCAAAAGTTCAATGGTGCGCTTCAGTGGGGTTAAAAAAAAAATTGCTGTGCATGTTAATGCAGTAAGCTATTTCAACTTCTCCCTCACGCTAAGGGTTTCAGGCAATGGATAGGAAGGAGAAGTAGAAAGGAACATCCAAGTAAGAGAAAGTGTGCCCTGTCTGCAAATGTACCCGGCCTCAGGAAGTCCAGGAACTCAATCAGGACATGAAGAGGAGCATCTGACTTATTTTATCAATCAATCAATCAATATACCACCTGACTCCAAAGGCTGTAGGTGGTTCACAAGAATAAACACAACAAAACCAAAATAAAATAAACAAAACAATTTAAAACATTCAACGATTACTGAAAGCCTGGCTAAAAAAATGTGTCTTAAGGGCTCTTTTGAAGGCTGGTAAAGATGTTAAACCACATTCCATAGCCCAGGAATGACTAGAGAGAACGACAGACAAGCTGGAGGCATCTGGAGACAGACCTTCCTCGATGACCTTAATGTGCAGTGTGGGGATCATGCAGAAGAAGGCGTTCTCCTAGGTAACCCAGTCCTGAGCCATTTAGAGCTTTAAAGGTAATTACCAGCTTGGAGGGAAGTGTGAAGAGCAGCATGTTTTGCATTGCTGTTGTGGATGTAGGGAAGAGTAGCAAGTGGCACACTCTGACCTGCACTGGCAGGAGGTCAGTGGTGGAGGAGGAAGCCATGGTGGGAGCTTGGGTCAGCCCTGAGTTTTGCCACCTCAATATGAGAGAAGAAACGAGGGGAATTGTAACAAATTTGCCCAGGGAGTTGCAGTTGCTAGTTACTCAACTAAGAAATCTTGCAACTTTACTGCTGTGTTGTGCTTGTACTGTAGACAAAGGAGTAGATGTTCCAAACCATTGTTAATCCATCAATGCAAACTAAAATACTTAGATATAAAGTATCCTAAATAATTATGTTTCTAGGATTTCATGGTTGGTTGGTTTCAGAGTTGTATTTTAATGGATTTATACTGATCTAACAATAGCTAACCATCTTAGATGCTGAAACTTGCCCTGTTGCTGGAGATGTTTGTTAAAGTGTGGCAATTGTACAAGAGTAGACTGAAGTTTTCCAAACACCTCCTCCCAGCCTTTCTAGAACCATATGTGCCAAATGTAACACTAAAATACACACATTAAAAAAACAACAGATGGTCATTAAAATCCTACACTGTTAAACAGAGTATTTTCCATGCACGCAAAGAAAAGTCATGCTAATCAGGGAAAGTATAATTCTACATGAAATGTTTGTAACAGCTCACATTAAGGCCTCCAGGACATTACATTTCCCATGGAGATGCTGCCAGAAATGGCCTCCCTGTTGTAACTGATCTCTGCTCTATAACTAACATTTACTTGGTCTATGTTGAGTATTACTTACTCTGTGGAGATTGTTGGAGATGAACTTCCAGTGCATCGACCTTTTGCACCAACTGTCGTAATGACCACTAGGGGCATTGGGAGTAGAGACAGTGAGTAAGGGTCTCCCTATCTGTCCCTACTCTATGACCCCTGAACTGACTCTGCAGCACTTCCTGTGCTGAGTCACAATCCTTCCTTTCCTCCTAGAGAGCAGATGGAAACATCTCTCTCTCTCTCTCCTTACTTATCCACTATGTAGTCCTTTAGATTAGAGATAGGTCTTTCCTATCTAAGTGTATTTAACCAATAAATATTTAGTGTTTAGTCATACAAGGATCTCCATGTGTTTTCTTTAAATAGCTGCAATATCCAAACCATCCTCTGCTACCTACTCTGTAACTGGAGTGTGTGCTCATTCCTTAGTGCTCTGCTGTTTTACCTATTGTGGGTAAAAATCAACAACCTCTAACAGAGATTGCTACTACCATGTTGTAAACTGCCAAACGCCCACAAACTGTGGCCAAGAATATGGAGCTGGTGTGGAGATTCACAGTGTAATGGATATGATCCACATAGTAAGCATTTCCAAACACGATGGTTAGTATGATGATAATTCACCATGGAAAGGACAATGTTTAGTGCCATCCAGAATGAGAATTTAGCATATGCTGTAGGCCTTCACATATCTCTGGCAAGGCAGGATGCTCAAGAATGCATCTACCAAGTTCTCCACAAACTGCAGAGAAATAGAGGGAGATCACTTAAAGTTGTGCTGAGTTTTGGAGCTAACAAAAGTTTCTGCCTGATCAAAACAAAAAACATGAGACCTCCCCTTTGCAGTTGGTAAACACAAATTTTGGCTGGATAATTAGACAATCCAAAATGTGTGGACCCTGGTGGCGCTTGGAACCTCCTCTTCCAGAACAGATTGACTTTTATTAGAGAATGTTTAACATATGGTTTACAAAAGCAACAGTGTCTAGAATTTCCCGGTAAAACACGGCCGCGTACTAATGAATGTGTGGTTGCAATGGTAGAGAGAATATAGCACTGTACGCAAGTTCCTACGGGTTTGGAAAAGAGTTCAGTGAGAGGAATGTCCAAAAGGTCCAAGGGAGGGTCAGATCCAGCCTCACCTTGCGTGTGCCAGTCTTCTTCTGCCAATTCCAGCCTCTGGGCATGGGTCCTTGACAGCGGAGGGTCTTCTCCAGGTCCAGGGGGTCCTCCAGGGGTGTTGTCAGCAGGAGTTCCTAGCGTGTTCAGCTGCTGTGCTGGCATGGTTCGTTTAGCATGCAGATATGTTATAGATCACGTTCCGAGGTGGGAGGTTACATACAAACATACATACATACATACATACATACATACATGCAGGTCAAGACAGTCATAAGAAAATAAGTGTCCATCTGAGTTAGTCGCGAGCTGCAAGGCATCGCCAATGTATGTAAGTCCTCCTTCGGTTCCACGTGTATGTGAATCTGGACAGAGTCCAGGGTAGAGTCCAAGCCAGGAGGAGAGCGGGGGAACCCAGTCTCAACTTGTGGGTGGGGGGTGGCACATTGTCCGGGGTGTCCTCTGGGGGTTTCCAGGTGGTCTGGCATCCTCCTGCAGGGGAAAAAGGAAACCTCACTGGGCTTGTCCGCAGCTCTGGTGGAGCTCCTCCCTACCAGGGTAGGGTGGAGTGTGTGGTGGCTTGCCCCCTGTGGGCATAGCGGGGCAAGCCGTGGGTGGCTCCCCTCCTCTGGGTTTTAGGAGGGCGAGCTGTTCCCCTGTGGGATGTGGTGGCTTGGCTTGCCCCCTGTGGGCGTAGCGGGGCAAGCCGTGGGTGGCTCCCCTCCTCTGGGTTTAGGAGGGCAAGCCATTCCTTTGGGTGCTCAGTGGCCCTCCCCTCTTGGGTTAGGGGATCGGGCTGGTCCGGCTCCCCCCCCCCGGGACGTTAGGGGGGCGAGCTGGCTCCTGGTACTGGTGGTGTCCCGAGATGTGTTCTCTGTAGATGTCTCGGGACCACCGGATGGCGTCAGACACCATCAGTTTGCTCATGAGCTTGCCGTAGCACTTGCCCACACCGCAGGCTCTCATAAATGGCTCGTTGGTGGGGTCCCAGCCCCCCAGGGCCCTGACCAGCAGGGCATGGACAGAGACCTCATAGCCTCGCTCCCTGGGTGCCTGTGCAAGTGGGGCATACTTCTGGTGCTTCTTTTCTCTGGCCTCCGTCATGGCTGCTTTCCGGTTTTCAAAGGGAATGGTGACATCAACCATGATGATCTTCTTCTTCTCCTCATCGCGGACCACAATGTCAGGCCGCAGCTGGCTGCCTGTCCCGGGCATGGCTCGGTTGACAGAAAGTGTGCCTTTGGAGGCGGGGATGGCCTTGGCCAGGTGGTACAGCACTGCATTGTGCCGGTGCTGCCAAGCAGCTGAGTGGGGTGGGCAGCAGCACAGCACATGGGGTAGAGTCTCATTGGGTGGCTGCTGCAGCAGCAGCAGCAGCAGCAGCGCTTATCTCGTGCCTTTTGTCTTGACTGCTCCGTTCAGGGGGACCACGTTGAGGCGGGCGCAATGTACGAAGCGCCAGTCTGCAAAGCACGTGAAGTCACCGCAGGACATGAAATGGTTGATGGCGTCCCACTGCGAGGTGACTTTGAACACCTTACCCTGGTCTGGTTTCCGCTTCAGGTCATTGCAATATTTTTCAGGGATCGTCGATCTGAGGGTGCTCTCAAGGTACCTCCTGTACCGGGCGGCAAACATCTTCAGTTCTGGGGGGTCTCCACGGATCAGTGCCACCTTCAGCTCTCTCCCCCCTCAATCCCAGGCCCACTGGCAGCCGATGCGTTTGTGCAGCCTCCTGGTGGCATTCCTGGTGCGGGTCCAGAGAGTGGCAAAGTCTCTTCCATCGTGGCCAAACTCTCCCTCCAGGCATCCGCTCAGGTATGTGGCCAGGTCTTCCTTGGAAGGATCTCTGGTCAGTCTCTTCCATGCTACAGTGTTGAGGGCACCAAAGGCCACAGACCTGACGGTGTCGTTGGGGCAGGTCAGCAGGCGGAAGGCATGGGTGACAACGGACAGGTCACAGAGTTCCCCCATTCTAGGTGTTCCGGTCCCTCCTTGTTTCTGGGGCACGCTGAGGATGTCATTGTTGGTCATCTTGGGGAGGCTGAGCCACTTCTTCAGCATGGCTGTGATGGCCCGGTCGGCTCTGTTGAGGGGCACCTTGGCAACAGCTGAGCCTCTCAGGACGAAGGAGATTCTTGGGAGCAGGAAAGTGTTCAGCGCGTCGATCTTCTGCCAGGGGGCGAGCAGTGAGGTGTCGAGCTTGTTGGTATCTGCAACGATGGCCTGGATGGTGGCTTCGGGGGTCTGCTTTGCTCGGAAGCCAGTGGGCGTCCCTAAGTGGCGGTACGTTTCTCCATCCATGAGGCTGGCCATGCCTTCTTTCCTGGATGGTGAAGCGGGTTGGCAGGACTCTGTCTCGGAGACTCCCGTTGATGTGAAGTGAGGCACATTTCCTGGCGTTGAATTTGAGGCCCATCCAGTCAGCGGCAGCAGAGGCGGCATCAAGCATGGACTGGAGCTCCTCTGGAGTTTCTGCGACGAGCACTAGGTCATCCGCATAGGCCAGCACGCTGACCTTCTTGTTGTAGAGACAGAAGCCCCCTGGCCCGTTGGCAATGTGGTGGAGGAGTGGCTCCATGGCCAGGTTGAAGATGATGGGGCTGAGCGGGCAGCCTTGCTTGACTCCCGAACGCAAGTTGATGTCCGGGGTTTCCCCTTCTGTTGCTCGCACGGTGGTGGTGCACCCCTCGTAGAGCTCCCGGATCAGGCCCAGGAATTCCTCTGGCATGCCAGACTCTGCCAGGGTGTCAAGGATGTGGCGGTGTGGGATGGATCCAAAGGCATTGGCGAGGTCCAGCCAGGCCACAGCGCACTGCTTCCTTGGAGCGGCGGACAGTGTCCAGCACCGTCTGAAGGAGGAAGTTGTGCTCGTAGCATCCTTCACAGCTCATGAAGCCCTTCTGTTGTGAGCTGATGGCATTGCCCTCCAGGGCCCAGTCGGTTACCCGGGCGGCAATGCAGCTGGCGTACATCTTGTAGAGGGTGCTGCACAGAGAGATGGGGCGCGAGTTGCTGGGGTCGGCGGGCTCGCCCTTCTTGTGGGCCAGGACAGTCATGGCCTTCTTCCAGGCAGTAGGCATGCATCGGAAGCGCTTACAGAAGTTGAAGATGAAGACTACATAAGTAGCTATTCCAACAGGCAGTTGTCAGAAGGAAAGGATGACAATGAGGCTTCCACTGTTGTCTTGGCTTGGCTGGATCTGTCATTCTGCACTTCCTCTCCCAGAGCAGATTCCCACAGTGGCCTTTCCACCTGGTTATTATATAAAGTGACTGTATATGAACTCTGCATATTTTCTTCTTTTCCTCTTCCTTCCCAGTCCCTCTTCTTTTTTTATTGTATCCATTCAATTTTAAGTCATTCTGACAGCGAGAGATTTTATATATATATATATATATATATATATATATATATATATATATAGCACTTAGCAGAATCTTAAGTGCGAAATAATAATGAAGGCAATATCTCAGTGACAGCAATAATTAAAACCCAAATTATAAATTGGATGTTAATGAAATGTATTAGATTTAACAGTCCTGAAAACCTGAAGGACAGCTGCACTATGAAATGGTGTTCACACACCATCTTCTATATTTCCCCTCTATATGAACATAAACCCCATCACCAGGTAGAAAGAACTAGGAAAAAGGGGCTCAGGTTTTAACAACTGGTGTAGTGCCTTCACCTGTGACCCTCTAAATTGTGAGGTAAACAGTCTGATTAAAAAAGGCCCCAGAACTCTTGTTTATCCACTTTTCTTCTCCACAGTGGTTTCAAAAGTACAAGTCTTTCTGTCTCTCTCTCTGTCTTTCTCTATATATTTGTATTGTATTTTTAGGCCTCCTTTTGTGTTCGTTTATTAATTATCTATTCACACAGATCCCAAGGTGGCTTCCAACAATTAAAACATTTAAATCAGCAACAGTTAAAAACAGTAAAAACAACCAAAATATACAGGGTGAAAACAGAACCACTAAAGGAGATAACTTAAAAACAAAACAAAAAAACCACCCACCACTAGGGTCCTCTAAAGGCCGAAAACCTTACATAAAAAGAGTGCCCTTCACCTTCACCTTTCTGCAAAATGCCATGAGAGAGGTGAGGGAGCAAAACTCTCCAGGGAAGGGAATACAGTTCAATACAGTGAAGACAAGGGGACAACGGAGGAAATAGCTAGGGATATAACACATTTCACAAAACTGAACAAAATCAATCCCTACACCACAGCAGGCCGGATCGAAGCTAGGGAGTATGTGAATTTATTGATTGATTGATTTGATTTGATTTGATTTGATTTGATTTGATTTATATAGTGCCCTTCCGATACGGCTCAGGGCGGTTCACAACATGATAAAAACAATTAAAAACAAATTAACAATTAAAATCAAACTATTAAAACACAATAAAACCAATAAAACAGCTAAAAGCCCTGAAAATCAGGGGAACAATTTAAAACAGTTTAAAACAATTAATTATTTAAAACTCTGGAAGACCAGGCCAAATAAGTACGTTTTAAGGGCTCTCTTGAAGGACAGCAATGATCTCAAATTACGAATTTCTGCCGGGAGTGCATTCCATAGCCCAGGAGCAGCTACAGAGAAGGTCCGCCCACAGACGAACTGGTGGCAACTGGAGACGGACCTCCTCAGATGACCTTAACGTGCGGTGAGGATCATGTAAAAGAAGGCGCTCTCTTAGATAACTCGATAATGTAGGGTGTTTCCTCACCTCTGGAAACACTGAAAAGGGCCTGTGGATGAAATGACAAAAGAGCTGCTTTCTTTCCATTTCTTTCAAGCCTGGCTTGCAGCTTCTGTCAGGAACAGCCTGGGTTGCTGACTATCAGGCAGTTGACTTGCCCATTCATATATTTCCCCCTGACTTGGTATCAGGTATTGCATTAAACAAACGGTATTTTGAGCAAGGGATTGTTACTCTCCTCCCCCCCCCCCCCCGACAAGCATTAACTGCCACTCTGGTCCCCTGGACAAACTTCACCAAACCGCACTTCTGACCTACCAAAAATCTCACTGGACTTCACCTACTGATCACTCAAAGAATGCCTACGTTCTAACCACCAGTCCATCCCAGGCTCTAGTAATTTGTTTTTTAAAAATTACAAAGTGGGTGTCTGCAGCAGTACACACTGACTACACACTAGCTAACGGAGCAAAGAGGCATCTTTTAAAAGTGGTGATTCTCTTTATTTAGCAGGGGGAGAGCAACTGGCCCTATCCAACCCCAGCACAGCATCCCTTCAGTGACTGTTGCTGGTGTCTACCTTATGTTTCTTTTTAGATTGTGAGCCCTTTGGGGACAGGGGACTGTCTTATTTATGTATTTTTTAATGTAAACCGCTTTGAGAATTTTGGTTGAAGAGCGGTATATAAATATTCGTAGTAGTAGTTCACCAGTTCCCAGTCTATGAACACTGCCCAGGCACAGCACCAATGAGAGCGTGAGCAAATCCTAACCCCTGTGCCAACCCATTTCTTAACAATACTTGACAATCCTTAACAAGCATCAAGGGGAATAACCAAAACTTCTTTAAATACATCAGAAGCAGAAAAACTGCCAGGGAGGCGATTGGTTCGTTGATGCGGGAGTGAAGGGGATTATTAAGGAAGATATGGAGATTGCAGAGAAGCTAAATTGGTTCTTTGCACCTGTCTTCATGGCAGACAATATTGAGCGTGTACCTGCGGCCACCTTAAGTGGCACAGCGGGGAAATGCTTGACTAACAAGCAGAAGGTTGCCAGATCGAATACCTGCTGCTACTATATTGGGCAGCAGCGATACTGGAAGATGCTGAAAGGCATCATCTCATACTGCGTGGGAGGAGGCAATGGTAAACCCCTCCTACCAAAGACAACCACAGGGCTCTGTGGTCACCAGGAGCTGACACTGACTTGATGGCACACTTTAGCTTTTTACCTGTGCTGAACCGAGCTTCTCAGGGACAGAGGCTAAAGAACTGAGTTAGATGGAGGTGACAATTTATTTATTTAATTTTTATACCGCCCTTCCAAAATGGCTCAGGGTGGTATACAATTAAAACAAAACCATTACAATCAGTTAACAATTTTTTTAAAAAAATATAAAACAGTATAAAACAACAATTAACAATTAAAACATCATAAAACAGCAATTAAACAATCACAACAACTAAAAAACCCTGAAAACCAGGTTACAACATTAAAACCAAGTACAACTATTTAAAAACCCTGAAAGGCCAGGCCAAACAGGTTTTAAGGGCTCTCCTGAAGGCCAGTAAAGAATTCAAATTGCGTATTTCTGCTGGGAATGCATTCCACAGCCCAGGAGCAGCTACAGAGAAAATTGATTAAGTTCTAAACTTTCTTAAAAAATTAAGAAGTAGTTTTGATAAGAACTAATCTGTCTACTTTCCTTTCACTATCCCTACAACTGGACTAAATTTGGTCCAAATCAGTTAGGCAGCTCACAATTTAACCCACTTGTGCCTAAAACATTCACGCATCCACCATTTTGAGCTAGGGTGGATGCTGGATTTGATGGGCCTTGGGCCTGATCCTGCAGGGCTGTTCTCATGAAATCATCACAAACTACACTGTTGAGGTGTCCCTATGTGTCTACTACTGTATTAAATTTGGTTCAAATAAGTTAGATGGTCCACAAGTTAGCCCACTTGCACATCAAACATTCATGTGTCTGCTATATTGAATCAGGGTGGGTGAAATCATTACCATCTACACTATTGAGGTATCTCTGTGTGTCACTCACTACAACAGTACCCAATTTGGTTCAAATTGGTTTGACCAGTGGTTCCCAACTTGCAACAGCCACCAGCCTAGATGGCTTTAAGAAGGGTTTAGATAAATTCATGGAGGACAAGTCTATCAAGGGCTACTAGTCTGAGGGCTATAGGCCACCTCCAGCCTCAGAGGTGAGATGCCTCTCAATACCAGTTGCACAAGAGCAACAGCAGGAGAGAGGGCAAGCCCTAAGCTCTTGCCCGTGGCTACTCAGAGGTATCTGGTGGGTCACTGTGTGGAACAGGATGCTGGACTAGATAGGACTTGGGCCTGACCCAGCAGGGCTGTTCTTATTTCCTTAACCACCCCCACCCGCTCGCCCACATTCTCCACAATACAGTGTTTCTCTGCAGAGGGATACTCAGGGAAGGTTCCTCCATGTTTATTCAGAAAGCAAGCTGTTCTCAAGGTAACCAAGAGATTTTCAGTTTGGGTTCTGTTTCGGTTCACTGAAAAAAACCTCTCTGAACTGATTTTTTGGTTCAGTTCAACTCCCTGCTGTGCTGGCTATTTCCACATAGCAAGCTACATCAACTCACCACATAGAAAGAGGGATTTTCTTTGGTTTGTGGTAACATGGAGAAAATCTCTCAGCCTGTGTGGCAAACCATTGAACACAAATATCTTGCCATGAAGAGAAAACCACCACCATGGAGAGCAATTTCAAGCAGGGGCAATGGGGTAGCCTCGATCTCATTTTTCAAATCAGTGAGCCCGTTATACAAGATAAATGGCTGTTTAAGTAATACAACTTTTAATTACAAAAATACTATATGCGTGTGTGTGTGTGTGTGTGTGTGTGTGTGTGTGTGTGTATGCTTCAAACATGTATTGAAATTAATCTTAATGTATAGACATTGCAAATTACTTTATATTTTATAGGAATTTGTTGGCAATTTTGAAAAAGAGGAGGAGGCAGATTGTTATTGTAAGGTTATCATCTTGCTTTTGATGTACTTTTGACATATTTATATAAACACTCAACACAATAATTTATAAGAAAAAATGGAGTGTTTTGATGGAACTGACAAACAAAAATGTAAAGATTATCTAGATCAGGGATTCTCAATGTTGGGTCCTCAGATGTTATTGGACTTCAACTCCCATAATCCCTAACCAAATGTCGCTGGGGCTGGGGATTATGGGAGTTGAATTCCAACAACATCTGGGGACCCAAAATTGAGAATCCCTGATCTAGACAATATATTTTAGCGAATAGATCATATTAGTGATTGCTTCTATGGCTCTGGATCAGTACTAGCTGCCATGAGGAAGAGGGGCATCTCTCAGTCAACTCAAGGAATTCAGTTCTAGATTATGGTTGCCAACTAGCCAAGAGAAAACAGCATTTAACAGCCTCTTGTTTTTCAAAAGGGGAAATGTTTCACTGTATGGAGATAGAGATCACGTGCTAATGTGTACAGATAGCTCAAGCTGCTGTTAAAGGCATAGCAACAGTGTTATATGAAAAGTTGGCAACCCTAATCTGGAATCTCATCTATGAAGCACATGCCAAAGAAATAATAGAAGATTCAGGGAAACAGAGCACAAAGGGGAAAGATAGTAAAAAGGCCAATGAGGATTTGGTAGGTACGGCTTCTCCTGTCACTCTGGTACTGTTCTAGAGAACTTACACCTACCATACTTCTCCCTAGCCATTTTCAGTTCTTCAAAATCCATGTATAATCAATATGTGAGGGAGAGGAGAATCATAGGAAAGAAGAAGCAAAGCTATATGTGTGAGACTAGTTAGTCAATGCATCTGACAAAGGTAAAACAATAGGGGTGATATCAAACATGGTAAACATTCTGTCAGAGGAAGATGGGATTAGCCTATGGCTCATCCAAAGTCATATCTGGGAGTAAAGCTCAGCCAATTTTAGGAGTTAATCATTTCACTCCATTGAACTCCCATTGTAAGGAGTTCAGTGATTTTTTGCAACAGGGAATCTCTCAATGGGATTGCTGGCAGAGACACACAGGCCTCAGCCTGGCCCACTGGGCTATGAGTTCCGGTCCAATATGAGTGGCCTGGGCCATAACATATCCAAATTGCGTGTGTGTGTAAATCTTCCTAACATGCATCTGTAAAGGCATTCCACAATGTTAGCATTTGGATATGTATGAGACAGGAAAACAGGCCTGGCCATTGTGTCTCTTGATTACATGCTGGACAGACATTGTGAAACAAGGCTGGATTACCTCAGCCTTCACAAAGCAATTACCATCTGGACCAAAGGCGGGTCGTGAGACCTGGGTGTCATGTATTGGTCAGTTCATCTGAGTTGAGGCATTAATTGATTTCTTAATAAAGTGGAATCAGACACAGGCCTGGATTTCACATAATTTTGGATTGGTAACTCTAGGTCTAATGTAGTAGTCAGGGTGGCCACAACACTATGAGTGCTAGGGCTGTGCAGTTCAATTTGCCCATGAATCAATTTGGTTTGAATTGGGGGTGATTCTATGATTCTACCAAGAATCGAGTTACCCTGAAAACAAAGGGCTAGATTCGGGGTAGAATAGTATTACACTCAATTCGGCTCAAATCAAAGCAGATGTTTCCTTGAAGTAACCCATTGAATCTCAGCTGCTGAAAGCATTAAAGGAGCACCGTGATGTTGTTAACAGTAAATTACACACAACACAGTCAACAGCAGAACTGCTTGCACAGTTGATGTGGTTCACAGAGTCAGATGTACCAATGTATAAGGAGAGCTATCATATTAAGCTATGATTGCTAAGTTTACTCATTTTTAATTTCGTCTACATAGTTGGATAGTAGTTGGGGTCAGGAAGAAAGAGATGCACTAGTAGGAAACCGTATCTTACCTGTTGGGATATCTATCAAGAAACCGTGAACGATGCATTAGTGAAAGTCCTAGCAAAAAATGATTGCCTTTCCAAATGCCAGAATGACTTGACTGTAGCTGGTGGCAGAAGAATGGCTGCAGTGTGGAACATAATGAGGAATCAAGCAATCTCATCTTGAATGCAGTTTAATTTGGTGTCTATGCCACAAGTTCATTTTGGGTCAAGACCTCCTGACCCAATCAGGCAAAGTATTTGGAGAATCTATAAACTTAAAGGCCAGCAACTGTAAGTTGTCTCAGCCAAAGTGTGTGTGTGTGTGTGTGTGTGTGTGTGTAGACGAGGAATTCCATGAATGAGAAGACAGTTCTTTGCTTACAAGAAACATCCCACCCCCGTGGGATGGATTGATGGGATGGACAGATGGATGGTACAAGTGGGACCTGCAAGAAAACATGACACTGTATCCCCAGCCCCTAAAAAGGGTGTTCCTGTTCAGGTTTCTTGTGAAGGAGGAGACGTTTCTGGAGAAAGAAAGTGAAAAAAGGACATCTTTCCCTCCTCCCTTTCCCACCCCCTTGAAGCCTTTCCAGCTACACTATATAGCACTACAGGTAGGTCAGGAAATAGTGTTCAAATTATTCGACTTAAGCATCAATGCCAAGCTGTCTCTCCCTATCCATAGTTGAAAGCTGCATATATTATAGTGGAATTAAACCATCCCTGATTTATTTCCTTAAAATGGATAGTACTACCTTTGGATACACCTACCTGAGATGGCATTTCTTTGGAAGCAGCACTGGTTAAGCTGTGGATGGATGAGCCACCTATTAGGACCCAAGATCAGGGGCTCAGTGAAGGGCTTTAAAGAAAGGTCAAAAATTGGGAATGGAAAGTGAGCAGCTGAGAGTTTACATAGGCAGTGAATTTCCATGAGGCAAACATTGAGGAGAGCTGGTCTTGTGGTAGCAAGCATGACTTGTCCCCTTTAGCTAAGCAGGGTCTGCCCTGGTTGCATATGAATGGGAGACTAGAAGTGTAAGCACTGTAAGATATTCCCCTTAAGGGATGGAGCCGCTCTGGGAAAAGCAGAAGGTTCAGCGTTCCCTCCCTGGCTTCTCCAAGATAGGACTGAGAGAGATTCCTGCCTGCAACCTTGGAAAATCCACTGCCAGTCTGTGAAGACAATACCGAGCTAGATTGATCAATGGTCTGACTCAGTATATGGCAGCATCTTATGTTCCTATAGGACAAATGGGATGAGCCCAAGCTGCATACCTTGTATGAAGCAAGAATTATGGCAATGTTAAATAATCCACACAGGGAACAAAAATAGCAAAGAACAGCACAGCTTTAACAACAAATACCCAAAGGGGTACAGAGGTTAATAACTCTGATTCTTGCTCCATAGAGAAGTGTTAAATGTCGCCTCATTATCTTTAGGGCGGAGAGCCTGCAAAAGTTTGGCAAACGTAGGAAGAGATATGTTGCAGAGCCTCTCTAAATCTTTCCGAATGTGTAAATGACATGTTAAAGTGAGTTTTTATTGCACTTGGCACAGTGCCTGAGGTCATAACACATTGCTTCCCTAGTACATGCCTCCCCCCACCCCCTAACCACAAAGATATACTTCAGACCTACCAAAAACTCCATCGGGAATAAGAACTGGGATTTCCCATTAAACAGAAGGCGATCACTGGAGAGCTGGTAAGTTGCCAAGCCTGCAGTACAACATGCAATTTTTCTAACTACCCTTTTCAGAGCAAAAAAAGACTCTTTTCCATCTGAGGTGATTGAACATAACAGTGAAAGGCAGGCAAGAAGAAGGAGCAGTAGGTTTTGCTGGAAAGGGCATCCAAAATGCAGGCTCTTCATCAACGCTGCAGTTAAGACTCAGAGGCTGTTCACACAACTAAAAAAGGGTAGGATAAGTGTCCTACCCAGGTTTGGGAGCTGTGCATGCTCCCAATTTTTGGTTGTGTGGGAGCAAACAACTAGGTAGGAGGAGGGAGAAGTGATTGTGTGGGTGACAGCTGAGTAGGGCAGCCACATCTTACCCAGCTTTCATGCCCAGCTTTTATTTTATATTATTTTATTTTATTTTATTTTATTTTACTTGTACACTGCCCCAAACTTCAATCTCTGGAAGTTTATGTTCACAGCAGTTTATATCAACATAAAACAAATTAAAACTTAAAAGAATTTTAAACCATAATTCTAGTTAAAAGCTTGAGTGAATAAGTGTGTCTTTAAAGACTTTTAAAATGTTGTCAGAGATAGGGAGGCTCTTGTTTTAGCATGGAGGGCATTCCAGAGTCTCGGGGTGGCGACAGAGAAGGCCTGTCCTTGAGGCGATTCTCAAGACTGCAAAAAAGTGGGCTAAAGGAGCCTAGCCCTCTTTTTGGCGGTCGTGTACTGCAATAGGAGCCACGTGGTTCCCAGCAGCAATCCCGGCTTATTCCCCCTCCCCTTAGCCCAGGTTAGCGGAGCATGCGCACCGCTGACCTGGGCTTTTTGGTTGTGTGTTGCCTCTGCGTGGCTATATGGCCCCCAGAAGCTCCAGGATGCCCCAAGTGAGCATGCAGGGCATCCTGGAGAGACCCACAGTGACACAGGAGCAAAAAAAAAAGAAGGTTAATGGAACGATCGCTCCATTGACCTCATTTAAGGGGAGGGGGATTTAATGAGGCTAGCTGCCGCGTGGCTCCCATTGCAGCACACGATTGCCCCAAAGCGGGCTGGGCTCCCTTAGCCCGCTTTTGGGTGATCGTGGGAATAGCCTCATTGAAGCTCTTCTCACGATCAGTGAGAAGATCTTCTGGCGGGTTTGTGGGGAGAGTGGGCTTAGCCCTCTCTCCCCGCAAACGATCATGCCTGCAGCCCTGGGCAGCCAGATCAGCCACCCACCCAGCTACCAGCTCCATCACAGAGCCGGTAGGGGCTGCAGGGATCAGGGGGCCCCCCGGCCTCCAGAAGTCTTTGCTCACTCTCCCCACAGACGATTATACCAGCAGCCCTGGGTGGCCAGATTGGCCGCCCACATGACTACCAGCTCCATCATGGAGCCAGTACAGGCTGCAGGGCTCGGGAGCCACCTGGCCCCCAAAAGTTCCAGGATGCCCCCACGCAAGTGCATGGGGCATCCCGGGGAGACCCCTGAGACTGGGAGGCTTGTTTTAGCCGCCCGGTGGGGGGGGTCACCTTTTGAGTCACTGCACCACGGAGCCACGCCATAGCTACTCATGATCAGGGAAACAGGGTTAGTGGAGCACTCGCTCCACTAACCCCGTTTAAAGGAAGGGCTTCTTTGGCAGGCTAGCCACCAGAGAACTACTGGGCTCGCCCAAGAGCCCGGTGGTTCTCACGATGGGGGAAAACTGGGCTGAGTTTTCCCTCATCGTGAAAATAACCTCATTCTCTTAAATACCCAGGGCCTAAGCTGTTTAGGCCTTTATAGGTTACTAGTGTTTTTAAGCCCGTTTAAATAACGGGCGCTAGTAGACCTTTGGGGCGAGTAATCTTCGCCGTTGTTCCTCTCCTGGCGGTCGGGCCGGACCCGCTGCCATTGCCATTGCCTCCCTGCGGCTGGGCCGGGCCCGCTATCGCCGCCTCTGGCCTCCTGGGCGGGCAGAGAGTGTCGCTCCCGCCACCAAGAGTGCCGCCCGCCCCCGCCGTCTTTCCCTTCCCGGCGGCCTTTCTGCGGTCGGGCAAACAATCGGCCAACATGGCCGCCTGGTGTCAGCGGTCATGTCTCCCTCAGCCTGTTCTGGGCATGCCCTTCGCGCATGCCCAGAACAGCCAAGGGAGACACGGACGCAGACACCGGCCTTCGAAGACACGGACGCACACCGAGGGATCTTATTATAGAGGATAACCAGCACTTTGTATTTTGCCCAGAAACATATTGATAGCCAGTGTAGTTCTTTTAATATAGGAGTAATACAGTCTCTTCGAAATGACCCAGAGACCAACCTGGCTGTCGCATTCTATACCAACTGCAGTTTCTGGACTGTGTACAAAGGCAGCCTCACATAGAGTGCATTGCAGTAGTCAAGTCTGGAGGAAGAAAAGCTGTCCTACCCAGCTCCTCTCCCTCACACAATGACTTCTCCCTCCTCCTACCTAGTTGTTTACTCCCACACAACCAAAAATTGGGAGTGTGCACAACTCCCCAATCTGGGTAGGACACTTGTCCAACCCACTTTTTGATTGTGTGAACAGCCTCTCTGTGCCTATGTTAAATTTGCTGCCTTTCAATTGTTTGGAATCCCAGCTACGTGAAGGCTGGTTGTAGTTATTGGTGAGAATGGACAGGGATCTTGTGCAGCTTTCAAAGGCACTCTAATAAATAGCAAAATCCTCAATATTACGACAGAGGAAGGGAGATAGAAAGAGCCCCCCTATAATGCAAAGACCTTTAGAGGAATGTAGTATATTATCAAACAAAAACACATTATGCCTCACACGTTATTATGTCCCTCTCTCAGTGGAGCCTAGGAACATCAATCATCAGAGTTCCCCACCCTTCGGTGGTGTTCCCAACTTCAGCAATTTCCTCCCTGCCCCCCTCATAGGAGTTAATAGCAGCGATTGAATTACACAGAAGAGAGTAAAGAAATGTACACAAGGACACAGCTGGAGTGGCAGGTCAACCTCTGACCTGCCCCTGGTGGCCCCAATTTTTTGGGATAGAGGAGTACAAGTCCCTCCACTCACAGTCATGCTGATTACGGCACATTCACTAAGCTGGTTATGTTCTAACTAGTATTTTTAAGCCCGTTATGATAACGGGCGCTAGCTTTCTATCCTGTCTTTTCTGTCTCTCTCTCTCTCTTTCTGTCTCTTCCCCCCCCCCTTGTCCCCTCTCTCTTTTTGTTTTTTGTTTTGTTGTTGTCTCTGTTTTTGTTCTTCCTTATTTTGCTTTTACTTTTTTGGGGGGGGTGGATGAATAATGGCCAAAATGGCCCATGAGAAGGTGGCCGCCCCCGCCTATCGCCCTCCCGCGCACCCAGCTGCCGGAGCCCACCTTACCCGCTCCAGCCCGAAGGAGAAGAGAGGAACTCGGGAACAGAGCTACTCTCTGTGTTAAGCTGCTGCCCACACTGTCGCAATGGACGCAATAGGCGTCTTTGCGTCCATAGCGGCAGTTTGAGCAGTGACTTAGCACAGAGAGGAGCTCTGCTCTTTTCCCTCGGGCTGGAGCGGGTAAGGTGGTCTTCGACAGCTGGGAGGGCGATAGGCGGGGGCGGCAACCTTCTCATGGGCCATTTTGGCCCTTAATCTTTTTTGGGGGGGAGTGGGGAAGGTGATTTTGGGCAGCTGGGAGGGCGGGTGAGCAGGCGGCGGCGGCTGTGAGCGGGCGGGGGCCTCGTTGGCGGCTTCGCCGCCACCTCGCCAAGCTTCATTTTGGGCAGCTGGGAGGGCGGGTGAGCAGGCGGGGGCGATGGCTGTGAGCGGGCGGGGGCCTCGTTGGCGGCTTCGCCGCCACCTTGCCCAGCTTTCCTGTCCCCCGTCTTGGTCTTCCCCCGTCGCCATTGCCCTCGCCTTTTTCAGGGCGGCCGCTTCTGGTTGCCTCGGCCTCCTCTTGCCGTGCCTCAGCTCATGGCCGAGGCGGCGGCTCTGCCGCCGCCTTGGCCACTTTCCCCCGCCGCCACACACCGGCTAATGGCCGCCTGTGGCTGTGGGACACTGGTGTCTGAGGTCCTGTGTCCCTTGGGCTCTTCTGGGCCTGCGCTTTGCGCAGGCCCAGAACAACCCAGGGAGGCAGGGACGCAGATCCCCAACGTTCCAAAGCCACGGCCACTCACTTAGCCTTTTATTATATAGGATGTGAGCCACTGAGACTTGATCCTGCTTTGGACTAGCACAGGAGAACTTCTTAGAGGATTTAAGGGTACTTAAACCCAAGTGGGGGTGTCCCTGGGCAACAGCTTGCTCTTCATTGTCCCCCTCTTGCCTCTCTGAAGGCGAACGGGAGCAGGGGCCCACCTTCACATTTTGTCCCAGGGCCCACTCCAACTGTGCTATGCTGCTGCTTAGATCCCTTGTTAACTGGGGAAAGAGGCACTTGGGTGCTTTCCAGTTTAGCCACTCAACAGCAGCAAAATGGTCCCGTTCAGGCAAATCACATTCAAAACGTAAACAGCAGGGGGAGCAGTCTCGCGCAAACTAACAACCTGAAAAAATAGCAACTTCTTTACACTGGATATACGACGTCATAGCATTATATCGCAGCAATTAAATTCGAAACAAGGAATTGGAAATATGAACGGCACCCTGCTGTCAGCGTAGGGACTACAGTATCACAACATAGGAAGTGTGGAAGCACACTTCAGAGATACGTCCTGACCCCATTACAGGGTCTAATCTGGAAAGCAACCTGGTTACTCCCTTATATTTAGCAGTCAGGGAATAACTATCCTCATTCAGTCCAGCACAGCACAGCACCTCTCCAGTGGCTTGTTGCTGGTGTTGCCTTTGAGGTCATTCACACAATCAAAAACAGTGTTCTACCCAGGTTTGGGAGCTGCGTGTGCTCCCAATTTTGGGTTGTTTGGAAGTAAGGTAAGAGGAAAACCTGGGTAGAAGTGATTGTGTGGCAGCAAGGTGGAAGGAAAACCTGGGTAGCTTTTCCTCCTACTTTGCTTCCACACAATCACATCTAACCAGGTTTTCCTCTTACCTTGCTTCCATACAACCAGAAATTGGGAGCACATACAGCTCCCAAACCCGGGTAGAACGCAGTTTTTGATTGTGTGAAAGACCTCTTTGTTGTTGTTGTTTAGATTGTAAGTCCCTTTGGGACAGGGAACCATTTTCTCATACCTTTTTGCCATGTAAACCTTTTTGAGAACTTTATTCTGTTGAAATGAGGTATATAAAACATTTTTCGTAACAATAGTGATAATAATTATAACCTCATTTCCAATTCTTCTAGTTGCAAAACTGCTCTCTCAGCTGCCTTAAATGTTCAAATGCTCTTAGCCCAATTAAGAGGATGTGAAATGATGCCAAAGACTGTCAGTGGAGAAATAAATTGAACATTATTCACTTTTGTCAGCTTAAAAAAAAAAGAAGACAAACATTTCAACACTTGTTTGGGGCTGAATAAATATATGAGACACCACACCAGCAAGCTAAGAAGATTGCATATGTGTCTTTATAAGGTGTAAGTGGGACACTGTAAACTGTCTTTCCTTTGCTGAAAATCCCAAATAGGATTTTTATGTGACTTGTTATTAAAATGTTTAGTCTGAGTAAGATGAGGGAAGAAGTGACTCTTTGCATGTTCTGAAATTAAGACTGTAAAGCAACTGAATCACTTTTTCCTCTAGATGTATCTTGATATGGTCATGTTGTACTAAAGGGCAAGGGAAGCGGTGGGATCTTACGATGAGATTGAGTGGATGGATTTCCAGGGGCGTCCCTTTCGTTGCCTCAGGCGGCAGATTACCGGGTGACCAGCCAAGTAGTTTTGTGGTAGCAAGCATGACTTGTCCCCTTAGCTAAGCAGGGTCCACCCTGGTTGCATGTGAAAGGGAGACTAGAAGTGTGAGCACTGTAAGATATTCCCTTCATGGGATGGAGCCGCTCTGGGAAGAGCATCAAAAGGTTCCAAGTTCCCTCCCTGGCATCTCCAAGATCAGGCTGAGAGAGATTCCTGACTGCAACCTTGTAGAAGCCGCTGCCAGTCTGTGAAGACAGTACTGAGACAATATAGACCAATGGTCTGACTCAGTATATGGCAGCTTCCTATGTTCCTATGTAAGTGGCAAAATGCCCCCCTTATCACCATCAGAGCAGCTCTTGGGGACTGATCTGACCCTTGCAAGAATTGCCTCTCCCCACACTCCTTTCGAAGCTTGCAAGAAGCAAAAGGAGAGAAAAGGAGGCTCTGTCCTACTTTCAAAGTTTGCAAGGGCTGGTTATGAAATGAGGATGGAGCCCACCAGAGGAAGGCAATCTTTGGCATCTCACCTCAGGCAACGCAATACCTTGTGCCACCCCTGTGGATTTCCTGTGGGGAAATTCAGGAATGGTTCACACAGGTACATTCTTAGAAGTTCAGTTGAGTAATTTCTGTCATTAGTGTGTATTAGCAATAGCTCTTAATAAGGAAAGCTTTGGCTTGACCAAACTTTTGCATAGGCTTGAATGGAGATGTATATCTCTGTCCTAACAAGTGAACTTCCCGAAATTTGTGAGTCAGGAGCTGCCTGTGCTGGAAATTTCATAAGAGCAAACAGGTAGAAAAGTAAGGGGGCTTACAACGTGGCTTCTCAGAGCTAAAGACTAGGGATGTACATGGGCCAGTTTGGCGCCTCCTTAGGGAAGTGCCAAACCAGCTTGGGAGACCACAGCAGAACCTTACATAGCAAGTAAGCAGGCCCTTTCCTGCTCCTGCACCGCCCCATCGCTTTTCCAGGCATGCCACCCACTCTACAAAAGGTTATGCAGAGCTGTGGCACTCCTCCCTGCAGCCTGAATTCATGTGTGGCGGCCATGTGCATGCCACACTCGTGCACAGGCTTCAGGAAGTAGCACCACACCATGCACGGCCTTTTGTAGAGCGAGCACCATGCCCGGAAAAGTCGTGGGGTTTGCAGGAGCAGGTAAGGACCTGCTGCTTACCTGCTTTGTAAGGGAACCTCTCCCCTCCTTGCCCACGGCTGCCTGAGCCCGTTCGGGCTCATTCCTGCTGAAGACTGGGGGAATTTCAACATGAATACAGGGCGGGGGAGCCCTCAGACATCCTGCAAGTTAACGTAGTGAAATTCTTGTGGGTGGTCTGTTAGAGGTTGTTGATTTTTACCCACAATAGGTAAAACAGCAGAGCACTAAGGAATGAGCACACACTCCAGTTACAGAGTAGGTAGTAGAGGATGGTTTGGATATTGCAACTATTTAGAGAAAACACATGGAGATCCTTGTGTGATTAAACACTAAACATTTATTGGTTAAATACACTTAGATAGGAAAGACCTATCTCTAATCTAAAGGACTACATAGTGGATAGGTAAGGAGAGAGAGAGATGTTTCCATCTGCTCTCTAGGAGGAAAGGAAGGATTGTGACTCAGCACAGGAAGTGCTGCAGAGTCAGTTCAGGGGTCATAGAGTAGGGACAGATAGGGAGACCCTGACTCACTGTCTCTACTCCCAATGCCCCTAGTGGTCATTAGGACAGTTGGTGCAAAAGGTCGATGCACTGGAAGTTCATCTCCAACATGGTCACATAAGGTGCTCGTGATCAGATAACAGGGCCAATGAGAATGGAGTAAACAGTATGACCATAGAAGGGGTATAAAAATAATTATATTAGATTGTGAGGGGTCCTTCTTCAGATCTTCACTGGAAGCCTGGTTGATCCTTCAGATGGTTGAATAAGCATTTGCACTATTTTGCTACTTCCTAATCTGGATTTGTGATGAGTTTCTGACTAAATGCTTGTAAACCTAGTAAGGTCTGATCATTTCCTTGGAAACCAAAGGGGTAACTAGCCTGTGAAGAATCTGACTTCTGAACCTGGGTGTTTCTGCTGAGGCTTAGACCAAACCCAGAGAGAGCCACCTAAATTGATCAATAAAATTCCTTCACCTCATGTTGCCGAGGAGTAAGGGAGCGGGGGTGCTGCCAAGACCCTCGCTAGTCCCACGCAACAGCATGGTTTCTCTGTGCTTGATAACTGATTACTTTGGTTAATCAAATTGTGTTTTGAAAACCACAGAATACCCTGACACTCCTGTTGTAAAAGAAGAACTATGTATTGAGGTCACGCACACGGCCAAAATCCCTGGTGGCTAGAGAGGGCTGGGGGAAGGCAGGAGTATACCAGCCTTCCCCCAATTGAGCACACCAACTGTAGCACTCTGCTGTGCTGCGCACTCACATGATTGGTGTGATGGAGCTGAATACAGTGGAGATATGGAAGAGGAAGTCCTCCAGTATCCTACAATGCATTGCATGGGGAGCCGAGAGGCTGACCGCAGCAATGCTGCAGCTCCCGACTGCCAGGCCACTCTTTATGTGGCACTCTGTGACCTTCAGGGAGCCAGGCTGCCAGGAGCTGCAGAACATAGCCCCTATTGCACACACGACCGGGGCTGCCAAGGTTAGATGGGGCTTTGGCCCTGTAGCCTTAGTTCAATCAATTTTTATTACAGCCATAGGCCATACAAATACACAAAAAAGCATTAAAACAAAATATTATACACAGTAAACAGAATAAAACAGTAGCTCCTATAAATTAGACCTTAAACAAGATCTTAATCTAATAGCAACATAAAAGAATTTCGCCACCACTTTAGTAACCTCATTATTTTGGTCCTCAAGGCAGAAGTTCAAATATAAGGGGTCGGCTCTTCCTGGAAATTGCTCTAACAGAGGGGATATAAGTTCTTTCCTGGTATCACAGTAAAGAGAGTAGCATAAAAACACATGCAAAACCGTTTCAGGGAGGCCTGCACCACAAGGACATAAGCCAGAGAGGCTATTCACACGATTTAAGAAAACCGGGCTAGCCTCCGCTAGCCCAATTTTCTTCAGTCGTGAGAACCACTGGGCTCACAGCCAAGCCTGGTGGTTCTTGAGCGGCTAACCTACTCAAATAGCCCGCCCCTTAGCCCGGGTTTGTGGAGCGAGCGCTCCGCAAACTCGGGCTATCGGATCGTGAGTAGCCGCAGCGTGGCTCCGCGCCATGGCTACTCACAAGGAGACCCCCGGAGGGGAGGCGAAAAGCCGCCTCCCGGCTTCGGGGGTCTCGTCAGCATGCCCTGCGCACTCACACAGGGCATGCTGGAGCTTGCGGGGGCCAATCGGCTTCCGCTCCCCCCAGCCCCCGCCGGCTCTGTCACAGAGCTGGCAATCATGTGGGAGGCCGATCCGGCCGCCCAGGGCTCCCTCCCCATTTGTGTGCCCGCTCTCCCTGCTCACCGCCCCAAACCGAGTCTCACTGATCATGAGACCTGGTCCAGAGTCTGGAAATCCCTTATCATTGTAGCCTTAGTTAAAGTGTAGGTTAAAAAACAGGGTGGCCCTGCTCTTGAGCAGTGGGCAGGAACCAGTTCTGAGGCTTCACCCAAGCCTCGCAACCCAGGTTTTCCTGCTCCTGCCCTACTGCAGCTGGTCATGAGAATGGCCTTATTAACTAGCAAAGTTATGGCAGCAAGCATGACTTGTCCTCTTAGCTAAGCAGGGTCCACTATGGTTGCATATGAATGGGAGACTAGATGTGTGAGCACTGTAAGATATCCCCCCTTAGGGGATGGAGCCACTCTGGGAAGAGCACCTAGGTTCCAAGTTCCAAGATAGGGCTGTGAGAGATTCCTGCCTGCAACCTTGGAGAAGCCACTGCCAGTCTGGGTAGACAACCCGGGGCTAGATGAACCACTGATCTGACTCAGTATATGGCAGCTTCCTATGTTCCTAAAGTGCCTGTCAATATGACTAGCTGTGCTTGGGAGCAGGAAGACTTTCATTATAAGATCCCCTAGAGGCATACTGCAGATTCATACTGTGCCCCACTGCAGGATCCTGGGATACTCAGTGTCAAGCATGGAGAACAGCTTTCGCTCCCTTTACAAGAGTATCCCAAAGTGCAGAACTTTACTTTTCTCCATAGGAGCATGTGAAGCTGCCGTATACTGAGTCAGAACATTGGTCTATCTAGCTCAGTATTGCCTACTCTGACTTGCAGTATCTTTGCACATCTTCAGACAACGGCCTTTCCAAGCCCTATCTGGAGATGTCAGAAATTAAGCCTGAGACCTTTTGCATGCAATACACGTGTGTCCTACTGCTAATGAGCCACAGGTCTTCCCCTAGCAAAGTGAAACCTGCTCACTGACCTCCTGGTAAATCCATCTATTAAGAATTAAATCTGCTCCTATCTGCTCTCCAACAGCTTAGGTTCTGTTATTTGATGTGAATGAAACTGGCTGGATTTTTAAGGTTTGGCCAGCTGAACTTCCCCAGTTTCATCTTTTCTAATGCCAGAAAACCCCAGTCTCAAACTGCTTGCTTGCCTCTCTGTTAAATTTCCTGTGTAGGAATCCTGTCTCACACAATCAAGCCAAAATGTGGACTGGCTGTCACAGAGACAAGATTCACTTCCCTTCTATCTGTATATTTGAAAATCTTACTCTCCCACGATTGCCAGCCCTTTCCCTCCCTATCTAAAGAGATCTGTTTGCCCATATGACTTATGTATGTAGGACTTTATGTTCTGTCTTCTCATCAGAACTCCAAGGCAGCAAACAAGAAGGTTCAAACAACAACGTAATTCAAATATGAATCAATAGCAACCAAAAGCAGCAAATAAAAGCATTTACAAAAAGAATAAAAAAGTATTTTTTTTTTAAAGAGAGCATAACCAAGAGCATAAAAGACTATTAAATGCCATTAAACGTTCAAGAGGACAGATTTCACTTACTGCCCAAAAGATATAAATGACTAAACATGTTTCAGGTAAATTTCCGCAGTTTGAATGCCACCACTGAAAAGGACCCCTGGTAACAGGGCAACAGCACCCACAGAAAGGCCTCCTTTGAAGGTCTCAATAAACATCTCAACCTCAGCATTCTCTATCAGCAAAACAGGACAAATATTTCCTAGAATCTCTTCCCTGTGCTTGGTTTCTTAATTTTTAGCATTTCCATGCATTATATGAGTGACTTGGCTGTAGACTGTGACTTGGCTTATCTTCTTGAGATTTCTGCCTACTGAAAGCCGCTGTGTGAGGTACCCATAATCTATGCCCAAGACCTGTTTGTTCCAACCCTGATCCAGGGTCCATCCAGATACCAACTTTAAGAGCTGACAAACCAAGGACTGATGTGTGGAGGAATCAATATGAGAGGACCTGCCTTGAAGCAGGAAGGAATCCTGAACTTGATGGACTACTTGACAGGTTCTGGCCACTAATTAAAATGGCAGGGGCACTGAAAAGTCTATCAGTGGTTATTAACCATGATAGTAAATGGGGCCTCCGTGGACAGAGGGAATATGCCTTGGAATACCAGATGCTGGCAGCAAACAGGGGAAGAGCATCACCTTTGTGATTCATTTGGCTGGATGCCAATGGGGAACGACTGGGGAACGTGTAAAATGGGAAATGGCCACTTTAGTGGAAAGTGTAAAATGGGAAATGCCAATGGAGGACTGCTGGAGAAGCATATTAGACAAACATCTGGTTCAGGAAGACATTGTTCCATTGCTTGGAGTGAGGGAGAGAAAGAAAGAAAGCACCCAGCTGGCAAATGAAATGGCAGCTGGGAAGGAGATTTCCAACCTCACACTCCCAGTGAGCACTTTGTTTGCCGGCTGCATGAGAGAGTAGGACAAGGGAGTGCCCTGGCAGAGGGGCGAGGGAGTGGTGTGGTGACCCCCAAACCTGGGCAGCCCAGGAGCACTTGCCACCCTGCTTGTCCAGTGGTGGCTATGCCACTGGCCCCAATAATCTGCTGCCTGAGGCGACCACCTTACCTTGCCTCATGGAAGGCCGCCCTGGCTTTAAAGAAAACTAAGGATTATACCCACTGCTCTTGGGGACAAGGATAAAGTGCCCTGTACTCCTTCTTCCGCCTTTACTGTAAACATAAGTTTTGGGCGGTATACAAATATAGCCCTCCCTTGCCAACCATGGTTTTACCAACCCCAGTTTTGAGTATATGCGAATAGGAAATCGTGACAGGTCTTGTTAACTGCGACCTGAGTATCCATGGTTGGTGAGGTTTTTTGGTGATTTGGGGAGAGGGTTCAGCAAGTTTTGTGGGGTTCAGAGGTTCGATCTGCTCATTCTACTTGGTGACCATTGCTGACCTTGCTGTCCTTTGCCAATTTAAAATGCCTTTGAGTGATTTTGTGGAGGTTAAATTTTTTTCCAACATTCGATCTGCTCATTCATCTTGGTGACTCTTGGCGATATTACAGGATTTGGGGGTGGGTTTTTTTTTAGCATTTTCTTGTATTTTTCCCTTTATTTTTAGGTCTTTTTGCAGTCATGGTTCCCCTAACCCCCTGTTTCCCATAGATTGTAATGCCTCACCAACCATGAATTTGCCAACGCAAGGTTTTGAATGATACCCTAGCAGTTTGCGAGGGATGACTGTATGAATGGTAAATAAATAAATAAATAAATAAATAAATAAATAAATAAATAAAATGGAGAGTGAAATGCAAAGCAAGATATGTCAGTCACACTAGCCCATTTAGCCCTGTGTTCCTATAGTGGCAACTGGCAGAAAGGGGTCTTGCAGCATTAAATAAGCATTATTATTATTATTATTATTATTATTATTATTATTATTACATTTATATCCCGCTCTTCCTCCAAGGAGCCCAGAGCAGTGTACTACATTCTTAAGTTTCTCTTTTACAACAACCCTGTGAAGTAGGCTAGGCTGAGAGAGAAGTGACTGGCCCAGAGTCACCCAGCTAGTATCATGGCTGAATGGGGATTTTGAACTCGGGTCTCCCCGGACCTAGGCCAGCACTCTAACCACTACACCACGCTAGCTCTGTAAGCATGTATTCTTACAGCATATAAATACATTCCCAAAAGCTTTTGAAACCCACCCCAACTCACTCTGAATTTTCAGGATAGGGCAGGATAGAAATGCAAATAAATAAGTCACAGATAGACTCAAGAAGCTCCTGTACTGGGGCTGGTTATAGCTGATAATTGAAAGTACCTCTAAAGACAATGACCACACACATCTCTGTTTACAGTGCTGGTTACCCTTCATGGTTTTATATCCTAAATAGCTTTGAAACAGTCAAACTTAAAAGAGGCTGAGTCTTCAGTGGTTTAAGTGGAATGCTTTTGTGGTCCACCAGAATCCAAATCTGGCAGTTTTACAACATACTACTAGCTGTATCTGTCTAATCTGGCTTTTTGCAGGTCTGCAGCAATCTCTGGGTGGTCATTTCAGCCCAAATAATATGATCAAATATTTTTTCAGTGGTGAGAGATTCCTGTTTTTTCTTGTGGGCCTAGAAGCACTCAGGTTGCTTTCAGACATCCGCGGAGAGAACAGTCTCTCATCTGCCACAGCCTGCCTAAGAATGGCCACACAACTGTTTTTGAGATAGTGAGAGGAGTGAATGCAATTTTTAGCCTACTTTCCAGTAGGCTTATGAGATCACCCAGCATTCTACCCAGAATGTAGAATGAGTACCCAGAATGTTGGGGGCAATATGCTAAATCACTGAAAACCGCTTAGAGAGCTCCGGCTAGAGAGCGGTATATAAATGTAAGTGCTATTGCTATTGCTATTCTGTGTGTGTGTCCATGTGTCCATCCATGTATCCCACCCACCCCATCAACTTCTCAACTATTTAACCAATATGAACCAAATCGGGTACAGTTGTAGGGACACCTCAGTGGCAAAGTTTGTGATGATGTCATCCACCCCAATCAATGATCATGGCCGTGTGAACTTCTGAGGAGCAAGTGCACTAATTTTGTGGACTGTCCAACCCATTTGAACCAAATTGGGTACAGCTGCAGTGAGTGACACACAGGGACACATCAATGCCATAGTCTGTGGCTTCAAAGTATATTCAGAGTGGAGACTGCTTTCCAGTCATAATCCATTATGCTTCCCTGTTCTCTGTCTCACTTTGCATCCTGATGAGAGATTCTTCAACTGTTTCACTCAAACACGTATGTTTAGCTGTCATCTTTTAGAGTTGCAGTCATGATTTTTTTGGCATATGTTGCATTTTTTTACTTAACATTTGCCCCGCAGCAAAATGCTTCGGTTTGGGCAAGTCACATTCAAAACATAAATAGCAAAGCACCCAGCAGGAGGAGCAGTCTCATGAAAACTAACATGGAAAATACAGCAATCTTTTTACTCTGGACATACCATGTTATAGCAATAAATCGCAGCGATTAAATCCGAAAGAAGGCATCTGAATTGTGAATGGCACCCTGTCGTCCGTGTAGGGACTGCAATGTCACAACACAGGAAGTGCAGAAGTATACTTCGGAAATACATTGTGACCCCGTTGCAGGTTCTAATCTGGAAAGCACCCAGTAGTCTTAACATAAATCTGGAGGGAAATCAAGAAAACCTTAGAACACTGCCTCAGACTAAAATAGCTTAGCATAAGCTTACTTTCAAGAATACAGGGAGTTACCTGGATGAAGAGAGATGATCCTATCCCCCATGTGCTCTAGGACAATCATAGCATGAGAGGGTATGTCAGATGGCTTTAGGGAAGCCACTATGGATTGATAGGTTTAGGAGAGACTGATAGTAGCAGGTATTTGTCTCAGTAGAATAAGAAAAAGAGGATTATGAAAGGAGAACTTTGCCTGCGGTTCCAAAATCCATAGAACCAACTGAAGGGCATGAAAGACAAAATCCTTACAATATAAAAGGACTAACAGCATGGAGAAGTGTGAGGCACCAAAAAATACACTGAAGGGGAAAAGAAGAAACTACTAATGAAAGAGAATTACTCAGCTGCAGTGGAGCTCTTGCACAAAGACACAAAAGAATTGCACAAAGACACAACAGAATAAAATTAGAATGTTATTACACACTGAACCCATTCTCACAACCAACTCTACCTGGGCTAGGCCTGTCCTACCCAGGTAGGGCTGGTCGTCTGGGGCCCCATGGTTGCTATGCTACCTTGGGAAAATAGCCTGGAGAAACACGCCTCCATGAGTAGGTTAAAATGCACATTTACTGCTTGAAAAGAAAACTTCCTCTGATAAAAGACCCTCTCTACTTTTATTTGTATTTATTATTTATTTCCAATATTTATATCCTCTCTTTCAGTAACAAAATATCCTCGAGCAACATATAACAATAGCAACTGGCAAAGTAAAGGTAAAGTTGTGCCACTGAGTCAGTGTCGACTCCTGGCGACCACAGAGCCCTGTGGTTTTCTTTGGTGGAATACAGGAGGGGTTGACCATTGCCATCTCCTGTGCATTATGAGATGATGCCTTTCATCATCTTCCTATATCACTGCTGACTGATATAGGTGGAAAACATACCAGCGGGGATTTGAAGCAGCAACCTCTTCCTCCCTAGGCAAGTTACTTCCCCGCTGCACCATTAGGACACCACCCTAAAATCTTCCCTGAAGCCAAGGCATTTGGACAATACTCCGAACTGACCCTTTCAACATGTGGAAGCAGAGCTTGGATGTATGTATTTCCTCCTCTGCCTGACACACCACCATCTAATTATGCAAGGGGATGAGTGATCTGAACTGCCCTCCACATGTTATTTTAATACTACGAATAGGAGTCCATAAATAAGGTGAATTTACCTTTTTTCTTCCCAGACATTTGTTTAGGTACCCATCATGTACACATTACTACATACCCCCATTAAAGGTAAAGTTGTACAGTCGAGTCGGTGTCAACTCCTGGCATTGATGCCTTTCAGCATCTTCCTATATCGCTGCTGCCCAATATAGGTGTTTCCCATAGTCTGGGAAACTTACCAGTGGGGATTTGAACCAGCAACCTCTCACTCCCTAGGGAAGTTACTTCCCCACTGCGCCATTACTGCATGTCAAAACATGTAGCACTCATAGAGGCTTGGCTGCCGGTGAGAGACACCAGGATCCGTATGGATCTCAGTGGTGCTGCAGTGCTAAACCCAGCGCTGAAGTTAGCTGAGGTTAAGGTAACCCAGCTCCTAGGATCGTGTGTCAGAGCAAGCTGCTTGGTGCACAGTGCACTATGGGACAACAAGCCTTGGCCTCTGTTTACCTGCGTTGCCGGATAAATCCCCCAGTGCACTGTGGGATTCTCGGAGGCCAGGACAACAAACCCCACCTTTTGTTTACCCACATTGCCGGGAGTAACGGATAGTCATCTGCACTGCTAGTCATTGGATAGTTGGAGCAACATATAGTCATCGGAGCAGTGGACAGTCATCCACACTGCTCCTAGCAGCCCGGGTCAAGTTTGTGTGTGGCTTGCTCACAGCAGGGCTATGAGTGGCCGTCTGTTGTGTAAATAGCCCCATAGTTTCCATATAAAGTTGGCAATATTGTCACTGAAAGTCAGTTTTCAAAATGGCAGCTCCTCTGTCAGATTGCACTGCAGTTGAACAGTAAAGTGTCGTTCAGTTTTTACTGTCAGAAGGAGTTTTCACCAAGTGAAATTTGCCGCAGAATGTGTGCACAATAGGGGGGCAGTTATTTTATCATTTTAACGATGTGTATAAGTGGTGTGAACTGTTTAAAAACTATTGCACAAGCAAAGATGCACTAAGTGGGGGCTAGTTCAGGGATGATACAGACATTCAAAATGCAGTGCATAATTGGCTACAGTCTACCCAAAACGTTTTCTCTCTGATGGAATCAAAAAGTTCGTCAGTCGCTAGAATAGATGTGTCAAGATAGAGGCTGGTTACACTGAAAAATTATGAATATTCGTATTTCTGGAATAAACAGTTTTTATTCTATACTTAGAATTCACCTTATTTATTTACTCCCCCACATACTTTAAACCCCACACTCCATGCAAACTCCTCCACCACATGTTCAAGAGGGCAGTTATCAGCCCTAGGTATCCTCAACCAGGTGAATCAGCCCTAGGTATCCTCAAACAGGTGTATCATCTGGAACCTGAACTAAGTTCCTTGCCCTGGGTGACTCTCCTAAACTTCCTGACTTCAAATAGCTAATACCAATATGTTTGAGCCTATGCTTAAAAGCACATTCAAATCCCTAGAGTTTTATTCTGGTGATATCATTTCCTCTAAATCACCAATGAATGTTTAAATAAATTAGCAAATTCTGGACTAAAATATAAAGTAAGGGCACATTTTCCAGCCTTTTAAAAGAAATGGGTGTGTAGAAGGTTCCACATTCGTGCAAAAATATAATCTAGCAAATCAACAAGCTCTTTTGAGATAATAAAAAAGCATGGTCTCAAAGTACTAGAGACATTAACACAACCAAATTACTATCTTGGGAAATGGAAGGGCAGGCCAACAATTCGGCACAATCACTCCTTATTCCACGGTCAGGTGGTTCAGCGTGCTCTCTTTGAAATTCTGCTTGTTAGATCAGGTGTTCCACAGCTGCTTCCTCAACAGTGACTCAGAAGGGCAGTAAAAAGCCTGTCTCCACAAAGCACACATCGAAAGCCACAGAAAGTTACATCTGTAGTAGACCTCTCTTCTTAAACTTTACCACTGTTGCTACAACTGAATCCTCTCAATTGGGTGCGTCATGACAGCTTAAAAAAAATGCTTCTCACTTATACAAGCTCAAAAACAAGCCAGTTATCCTGACATTATTCCAAAGTTGTCTTTAATTTGGGCTGTGCTACAATTTGTTGAGACATTTCCAAGCTGATAGTCATAAGGGCAGAAAACCCCAACTTCAGCTGAAGTCCATTGGGCTGTCTGCTTGTCAAGCTGCCCCTGCTGAACAGCCATTGAGGAAGGAGCGAGGGAGGAGATATAAGGCTCATGCATTTGCCAAGTGGCAACCAGGTAAGGGAACAGGTGGAGGGGTTGCAAGGACTGCCATGCTGGACTTTATGACTTCCGCCAGAGTTTAGGACATAGACCTGTTAAGCAAGAGCCAGCATTACCATCTTGGCTCTTGCTGGTATGGATCCAACCTGGTGAATGTTGACTTTTTCCTATCTAGGGGCTGTCTGAATTGAGAATGCAGCCCACAATTCCATGTGATGGCTCAGAGGGTTCAAGAGGGTTCTCACAGTTTGCATTCCCTCTCTGTCCCTCACTGGCCACTTTCTCCTGACACTCGCCCTCCTAGGTTCCTTGCCTGAGACAGAGCTTTCCAAAAGGTGGAGATGGTCTCCTGAACAGAGACCCCTAGTGGCCTGCATTGCTATAAATCAGTTACATCATCCATCCATGCCCCCTTTGTTAATGCAATTTGGACAGGCTATCCATACCAGTGACTGTTGTTGACTATCATTAAAATATTAGCACAGTCAAGTGATTGTTGAACAACCTTTCTTTGAACCTTTTACATCTGTAGAAAAGGAGGTGACCACTGAGACACTGTATTCCAACTAGATGTGCGTCACAGCAAAAAAAAACCCTCAGTCACTGTCGCGTTTTAAAATGGGAGGGCACACTGATCATGTGACAACTTTCAATGACAAAACGTTTAGTGTTTTTCGGTATCTTGGCCTTCTAGCGGAAAAAGCACTTACACTGCAAAAAGTACCTTCAACCCAACCTCCCTAATAAATCAGGCCAAGAATAGAGCACTGTGTTCCCAACATTATCAGTTAAAGGCAATAACACAATGTGGAAAAACCTTCCAGAACAGAGTCACAGGCCTTATCATGATTGTTTCCTGATGGGAAGCTGAAATAAACAAACTGAGTCCAAGACCTATCAGATACTAGCTTGGGCACTTTTTTCTTTGTTGCTCTAGGTATCAAAACAAGAAGTAAACAGCTTAGAATCAGGACTGTGAATCACTCTGAGGAAGTACAGTTTCCTTTTGGTGCACTTGCTAAATCTGCTTACCCCTCCTACTAGACCTTCCTTACTCCCACCCAACTGAAGCCTACAAATTCGGTAAATGTGATTTTGTTTTTTCAGTGGATGACCTCAGATCATCTACTTGACCCTTTGGGATCTTGAATGTATGTATTTTCATAGGACTAAGAAACTGTGAGGAAATCGTCCATAAATTACAAGTGTTTTCACGCATAGCACCATGAGCTTTTCTTGCATTATTTGTGCACATGCGTGGATGTTAACAAAGGATGAAAAGCAGAAGAGAGCCAATTTTTTAAAAAAGTACATTGTCGTCTATGAAGAGAAATGAAAAAGGCAAACACAGATTTTAAGTCTCTTCCTTGGAATTGTAAACATCCTGTATTTTGTCGAGTTATTTCAGAGTTAAGAAAAGCAATCATAGAGGTCATTCACACAATCAAGAACAGTGTTCTACCCCGGTTTGGGAGCTGTGTGCTTCCAATTTTCGGTTGTGTAGAAGCAAGGTAGGACTTTTCCTCCTACCTTGCTTCCACTCAACTGAAAATTGGGAGCACAGACAGCTCCCAAACCTGGGGACAACACAGTGAGGCTTTATACACGATTTGTGTGTAGAGCCTGGGAGGGTTCTGTAGGGAGAATGGGCTTAGCCTGCTCTCCCTGCACACGAACCATCGTGCAGCCCTGGGTGGCCAGATTGGCCACCCACATTACTACCGGCTCCGTCACAGAGCCGGTGGGGTTTTTGGGGATCGGGGGCTGCTTGGGCACTCTCGGTGGACCCCAGAAAACAAGGCATTCTGGGGGGACCCCAGGAAAACCAGGTTAACAGAGCGCCCACTCCGTTAACCTCGTTGAAGGGGAAGGGGAATTAGGGGGGCTAGCCGCCTTGGGAGCGGGCTAGCCGTGACGGGGGGGCTAGCCGTGAGCCCGGTGCTTCCCACGATCACTGGAAAGCAGGCTAAGCTTAGCCACTTTTTACTGATCATGGGAATAGCCTCCGTTTTTGATTGTGTGAATGCCCTCATTGAGTCAGAGCATTGGTCCTTCAATCTAGCTCAGTATTTTATGCTTTGAGGCGGTAGGTGGCTCTCCAAGTTAGCAGTCTTTCCCTTCCTTGACTGGAGATGCCAGGGATTGAACCTGAGATCTCTGCATGCAAAGCAGCTGCTCTATCAGAGACAGTATACCTATAAACATAATTTTCTAGGGGATAGTCATTGCCTTCATTCCATATGTATGGGTTTCCTGGAAGCATTTGTCGGGCCTCTGCTGGACTAGATGGTCCTTTGGTCTGATCCAGCAGGGCTGTTCCTATAATCTGAGTTTCTGAAGACCTATTTTGTCAGATGCATGGTCTGAAACAGTAGTGGCCAGAGCGGGTGCCGCCAGGAAGGTGGTGAGAGGCACCTTTAAGCATAAATTAGAATGGTGAGTCATTGGTTCCATGGAAGCCAGGGAAGGGGTGGAGCTGATCCTCTGTTGCAGAGAGTGCTGGGCAGCATGTTGCAGCTCAGAACAGTTTGCAGGTGCTGCCTGAGCAGAGGTAAGTACCTTCTAATTTATGCTTAAAGATGCCTCTCGCCACCAGGCACTACTGGTCTGAAGGTTTGTGCAGTAAATCTGGACTTTTGGTCCATGTTCCCAGACTTCCTGATCCAGTAGGCAATCCCAGTGAAGCTTTATACGGTCAGTTTCCTTCTGATGAGACTTGTGGGCTCTGTAGAATATCTATTTGTTTGAAATTATATAGGTTGGACAGGTGAGAATCAAGCAGAAGTCTGCTTGTTCTAAAGAAGTATCCATCCTCAAAAGTGACAGTAATCTCTCTGCAGCCCTGCAAGACCACTGCAGACCAGCCAACTACAAAAAAAAAAAAAAAAGAGGATGTGCCATTGCAAAACAATAACACATGGATCTTTAACAGGCTAGGATCTGCTCCATGCATGCAAACAGTGGCGGCCGGTGCATGCACCACCGGGCGGGGAAGCAGGGGTGGCAACTTTTAAGTGTAAATGAGTAGGTGCTTACCTCTCCTTCTGCCGCACCTGAAAACTCTTCTCAGCAGTGGCACACTGCCCAGCACCTGCTGCGGCAGAGGATCAGCTCTGCTGCTCAGCTGGCTTCCACACATGCATAGAGGCCATTTGTTGGCCATGCAAATGGCCTCCGCCAGCTGAGTGTTCTACCTGGGTTTGGGAGTTGTGCTCCCAATTTTCAGTTGTGTGGAAGCAAATAAGAGGAAAACCTGAGTGGAAGTGATTGTGTGGAAGCAAGGTAGGAGGAAAAGCTACCCAGGTTTCCTTCCTACCTTGCTTCCACACAACCGAAAATTGGGAGCACACATAGCTCCCAAACCTGGGTAGAAGAACACAGTTTTTGATTGTGTGAATGACCTCATTATGTATTCACCCAATGTCTTGTTTTTTGGCGATGTGCAAATTGATTCGGGTACAAATCAATTTCTACCCAAATCTAGCTGATTCGGGTGATTTGGAGACAAAACAAATCACCCCTGTGGTCCATTGGCTAGATTCGGGTACAAATCAAATCATGCTTGATTCAATTCGAATCGATTTGAGATTCAGATCCCTCCTATTAATTCCCCTAGATTCCCAGCTTTCATTAAAAAAAAAAAAAAGCTAAACTCTAGCCCTTGTAGAATTGAAGTTATTGAGCAAAATGTGTGGTTACTCTTTTTCAAGTGTGTGGATTCTTTGGTGTATAATAACTTTTGCTCAATGAATCTCTATGAGGATTCATTACACACCTTCATTTCTTCTGTTCATTTTGACTGTCTTTTTGACAGTGCCAATTGTCAACTGCCATGTGCCAACTACACCCCACTCCCACCCACAAGGCAGTGAGGTGCTGCTCAGTTTATGTTCTAGGATTTTTTTCAAGTGTTTAGGCTCTTTGGTGTCTAATAACCTTTCCTCATAATGAATCCCTATGAGGATTCATTACACATCAAAGAATCTAAACACCTCAAAAATTCCTAAAATATAAACTGAGTACCCAGTGGCTTGTGGGGTAGCTGGAACATGGGATGCCACTAATTCCCCACCCCCACCTTCAAAGCAGTGGGGTCAAAATGAACAGAAGAAATGAAGGTGTGTAATGAAGACATCAAAGGATCAAAACACTTCAAAAATACCTAAAAAAATAAACTGAGTACCCCAGAGTGTGTGTGTGTGTGGGGGGGGGAGTTGACAGTTGGCACTGTCCAATGCTAGTCAAAATGAACAGAAGAAATGAAGGCGTATAATGAATCCTCATAGGAATTCATTATGAGGAAAAGTTATTAGACACCAAAGTATCTAAACATTTCAATATTCCTAAAATTTAAAATGAGTACCCCACTGCCTTGCAGGTGGGGGTGGGGTGTAGTTGGCACATGGCAGTTGACAGTTGGCACTGTCCAGTGACAATCAAAATGAACAGAAGAAATGAAGGTGTGCAATGAATCCTCATGGGGATTCATTATGAGGAAACGTTATTATATTCCAAAGAATCCAAACACTTGAAAAATGCTTGCACAAAATGACTGCACATTTTGCTCCATAACTCCACTTCTACAAGGGCTAGAGCTTAGCTTTTTTAAAAAAATGAAAGCTGGGGATCCATTTTAGGGTTAGGATATGGCAAATTCGAATCCCCATTGTTTCCTATGGCAGAAATGTTCAAAATCAGTAAAATCTAAATAAATTCATTAAAAATCAACCAAGTGTCCCACTGCCTTGAAATGTGGGTGGTAGGTAGCACCCATGGGGACCTAACCACCACCCAAATTTGGTGCCCCTAGGACCTTGTAAAGTGGTCCAAATCGGTCTGAATCCAAAGCAAAGCAAATACAAATCGAATCTGGGGTGAATTGGAGGGGGTAGATTTGGATACAAAACAAATAATGGGTGATTTGTTTTGGGCACAAATCGAATTTTAAAAAATCGATTTGTGCACATCCCTACTTGTTTTGCATGCAGAATTCTCTATGGCTATCAACATTGCCTATAGCTCTGATCAGGAGCAACCAAATGTTTAGGAGAACCATATGATTTGAGCTAGGATCATGTGGCCAGGCCCGGTGAAGATCCAGGAGAAGCCTTAACCCTTGAACCTATCAACTACAGTAATTGCCTTGCTTGGATAGACCAGATGCACACAATTCAGAATTCTGTTTCCTAGCAACATACAGTTAGATGCCTTTATTAACAAGCAAGGTATGAAAGAGATGGTATTTTTGTCTCCAATCATTGCAGACGTTGTCTTATTCTGAGCCAGACCATCTAAACCATTATTTTCCTCTCTGAGAGACAGCAGATCTCCAAGGTCTACAGGCAGAAATCTTCCCCATTCTTTAGTTACCCAACAACCTTTCAACTGAAAATGCCTTGAACTGAAGCTGGGATTTTCTACACAAAGCATGTGTTCTATACTGAATGATTGTGAACCCCCACCTTTCTTTACTCTGCCTTCAATATGCAAGTATACAAAGGAATTTTGAGACTCTGTGAGTAATAAATAACAATGTATGTTATAAACCAAACTTTGCACTCAGTTCAGTCTCTGAAAGGCAACTGTTGGCATAAGAACTAAAAGGTACAAATTCCAAAGATTTAACATTTTCCAGTATTATGCAACATGTGGAGAGGATTATATACACAGAATGAGGCTTTTCAGAAGGAGTTTGGTCAACCAGGCAACAATATCCAAACAACAGGAGCACAAAGCATTTCACTAATTATTACATGTATATCTGGAAGCAGAGCCTTTCTTCTCACAGCATGTTGGGTAGTGCTGGTTGGCATTCAAGAGACATTCCTTAGAGTTCAGGTTTGCAGATTCATTCAGATCACTATTTGAACATTGCAAACCAGGGGAAATCAATGCAAAACAAAGTCTGCAGCTAAACCAAATAAACTGTTTGCTTTGCATTGTCTACAAGAAACAGGCAGTTATCTGATCCAAGTCCTAATGAAACATTTCTTGTGAATATGAATACAATAGTAAAATGTGGCTATAAATATATATGTATTGTTGGTTTTGAAAAATTATACTCTGCTTTCGCCTGCAGAAGATCTCCATAGTGGCTTACAACAACAGTATTCAAAAGCAATCTTCACACACACACACACACACACACACACACACACACACACACACGTTAAAATAATAGCAAATAAACAAAGAACAATTCAAACGTATTTCATCAGACATAGTCAGGGAAAGCCTATACAGTGGTCCCTCTACTTACGAAATTAATCCGTTCCGAATGCACATTTGTAAGTCGAAAAATTCGTAAGTCGAAAAGCGGTTTCCCATAGGAATGCATTGGGAACGGATTAATGCGTTCCGGAGCCTAGAAAAAGACCCAGACCCCCAGTAAGGCTTGCAAACTGCACAGGAACATTTCTTTTCAAGAATAAACAGGCAGTAAACAGGCAGGCAAGTCAAGGAAACCGCATGTAAAATTTGTAAGTCGAGGAAACCCCATCTAAAAATTTGTAAGTCGAGGAAACCCCATCTAAAAATTTGTAAGTCGAAAAAAACGCATCTAAAACCGGATCTAAAACTGCCGTTTGTAACTCGAAAAATACTTATGTCGAGTAGTTTGTAAGTCGAGGGACCACTGTATATAGATTTGTAAAGGTAAAGTGTGCTGTCAAGTCACACTTTACCTTAAAAAAAAAAAGTCGATTTCGACTCCGGGCGCCCACAGAGCCCTGTGGTTGTCTTTTGGTAAAATACAGGAGGGGTTTACCATTGCCTCTTCCTGCGCAGTCTGAGATGATGCCTTTCAGCACCTTCCTATATCACTGCTGCCTAATATAGTACCAGCGGGGATTCGAACCAGCAACTTTCTGCTTGTTAGTCAAGCATTTGTACCTATCTATCTATCTATCTATGAACAGTGGATGACATTTAGAGCATGGAAACACCAGTGCAGCAAACAGAACCTCCTAACTGCCTGCACTGGTGCAGCAAGGAAGGGGCAATTTCTGGCACCCTCCCCTTCTCCATTAAACCCTCTATGCCACTATAGTTTCAGGTGTGGCCATTCTGCACCCCACCCACCCCCCCACACACAACCCAGTAATGTACCAGGAAAAGGACTCAATGAGGCTCTCCTCACAATCCGCTTAGCCCACTCTCCCCACACACGAGCAGGGTGGCAGCTGATATGTCAGCTGATACCGATGATCAGTTTGATGCAATCCAGACCATCTCTTGCTTCGTGTGCATGATGCAAGAATGGCCTGGATCGTTTTTGGGATCAGGCTGATAACGTAGACGATACATAGCTAATGGATTGTAATTGGTCTTCTAAGGCTTGTTTCATGTTGTCCTATGCTGCTGCCATGTGGCAAAACATCTGTTGATGGTCATCCCAATAGAAAAATCTTGGTGGGTGGGATTTATGTTGCCTAACCTGCTGTATAGGAATACCAGTGCAAGGTTACCTTGCATCCACAAGTTTAGATATTGACTTTACTGTGTCCCCTGACTTTTTGGGTTTGAATTCCAGATTGTCTTCCTGGTTGACTGGGGGCTATCAACAGAAGATTCTTTTTTTGCAGGTGGTGGGGAAGAATGCTATGGTAGCATTACAAAGTAAAGCACTGGCTTTTCAGACCTTTGAGGTGTATCATTTATTAGGTGGCTGCTGCATAAAATAATTGCCTATTGCAGTACCATCCCTTTTGAGCCTGAGCTAGAGAATGGGACTGATGTTATTTAGTGTGATTATATGAAGATGCATGAATAATGCAACTGCCAAAATGAACATTAGATGACACCCCATCAAAAGACTGATGGTATCAATGAGTGACATTGAATTACTGTATGATTTAAAACAAACTGGTTATATTTTTCACATATGTCATCAAGTCAAGTTTATTTATGGTCAAAGACCAGAAATCTTTTTCTCATATATATATGTTCAATACTCAAGAGCATGGTTCAGGTTCAGATTATCTATCTATCTATCTATCTATCTAACATTGTACTCATGCTGTCATAACATATGTACACACTTTTTATTAACACTGTAATATAAGGTAGCCCTCATTGTTTTCAGACAATGTAAATCAAAGTGTTAGCTGCAAACTTTGTTTTTCATTAATTTCCCCTTGTTTGAGATGTTCAAATACTTATCTGAATGATGTCTACAAAAATTGCACCCTGTAGATGTGGTTTTTCATTAGGGTTCCCATTTTTCATTGATGCATAGCATTTTAGGACAGTCTTCTGATGATATGAGGCAAAGTAATTCTTAGGTTGGAAACAGATCTTCTTGTTTCTGTTATTTATTACTGGTTACTGTTATTTGATAATATATGTTCTAAAAAACTATATTCTTGAGAGAGTTGTTTTAAGTAGTATGGCACAGCGGAGAAATGACTTGACTAGCAAGCCAGAGGTTGCCGGTTCGAATCCCTGCTGGTATGTTTCCCAGCGGAAAACACCTATATCTGGGGTTTTCTAGGGGAACACCTATATCTGGCAGCAGTGATATAGGAAGATGCTGAAAAGCATCATCTCAGACTGCGCGGTAGGAGGCAATGGTAAACCCCTCCTGTATTCTACCAAAGACAACCACAGGGCTCTGTGGTCACCAGGAGTCGACACTGACTCAGCGGCACACTTTACCTTTACCTTTACCAGAATAAGAGATATGAAGCCGGCTCTCACGATCAGTGACACCCGAGGGCTATTCTCACGATCTGCAAAAATCAGGCTCCCAATTTTTGCAGATCATAAGAATTACCGGGCTCAGCTGCAAGAGCGGGTAACACACTCAAGAACCCCTGCCCTAAAACCAGGTTTGCGGAACAAGCACTCTGCAAACCTGGTTTTGAAGATTGTGAGTAGCTGCGGCACGGCTTCGCGCTGCGCCTACTCATGAGGAGACCCCCAGAGGGGAGGCGAAAAGCCGACTCCCGGCTCCAGGGGTCTCACCAGCATGCCCTGCACACTTGCGCAGGGCATGCTGGAGCTTCTGGGGGCCACACGACCCCCGCTCCCCTCAGCCCCCACTGGCTCCGTTATGGAGCCGGCAGTCGTGTGGGCAGCCGATCTGGCCACCCAAGGCTCCCTCCCCACACACTCAAAGAAACTGGGTCTCACTGATCGTGAGACCCGGTCCCCGGTTTAGCAGGGTGCGCAGGGAGAGCGGGCTAAGCCCGCTCTCCCTGCACACGAGCAAGCGGGGAGCCCTGGGTGGCCAGATCGGCCACCCACACGATTGCCGGCTCCATGATGGAGCCAGCGGGGGCTGGGAAGCTCGGGGGCCACGTGGCCCCCGGAAGCTCCAGTATGCCCTGCACAAGCATGCAGGGCATACTGGCGAGACCCCCGGAGCCAGGAGGCAGCTTTTCACCTCCCCTCCAGGGGTGTCCTCATGAGTAGCCATGGTGCGGAGCCTCACCATGGCTACTCATGATTGGAAAGCCCAGGTTTGCGGAGTGCTTGCTCTGCAAACCCTGGCTTTGGGAAGGGCTACAAAAGTGGGCTAGCCGCTTGTAAGCCACCGGGCACGCCTGCAAACCCAGTGGTTTACACGATCAGCAAAAATCAGGCTAGGCTCTCCTAGCCCAATTTTTGCTGATCCTGAGAATAGCCCCATGATCTTATTTGATCTTGAGGAGAGCTTCTGATTGAAATGAATTGGGCAGTTCTTACATATTGGGGCCATTCACACAACCAGGCGGGCAGGGGGAGAAGCCTGGTTCAACTCACCTTCCCTCCAGATGAGCGCTTGAATGGTTCTGGGAGCGGGTTCCTGCCTCTGGATATCGCACAATCCACAGCACTACATAAGTGGTGCATTGGGGGATTCCTCAAGGAGACGGGTGTTCTAGGCACCCGTCTCTGTGTCTGCTGGGGCAGAATGCAGCTCCAACAAATACATGATCCTGGAGCCTGGGTTAAGGGCTCACTTGAGCCTTTAACCCCAGCTAAGGGTGACGTTGAAAAGTTGGGCTAGGCGGTGCTGCCCCACTGGGATCGGGCCCAATCCCAGTGGTTCTCATGCACAGCCTAACCCAGGCTGGGCTTCCCTAGCCTGGGTTAGGGTGTGCATGAAAACACCCCCCATAAATTGCAAGCACCAATTGCAATAACAGCTTATGGCCTGCCTCTCCTCTTGTTCTTTCTGTTATCTCACAACAACACATTAGGCTTGTTCACACAATCGTTTGAATCTAGGTTAAATGTGTTAAAATTGTGTGAACCCATACCAAGATGGTTTATGGCTTGAGATTGCCATCTGGGCATGGGTTCACACAACCACACTAACGTTGGTAATCCACATTAAACCTGAATTCAAACAATTGTGTGAACAGACCTAGTAGCTATTAGCTACCCTTGGCTATCTACCACATTGGACACATTACACTGTAAGTAATTCAAGAGACCAAGTATTTAATGGCAGAAAAAGCTAACTAAGACATGTTGGAATGTGATCTTCCTATCTTTCTTTGAGGCCCTTGGTACTTAGCCTAGGTGACCTCTGGAACTTTTAAATAACTTGATTTTGCTGTGTAATGTTGTATGGCAAATTTTTCTCATGAATTTGCTCTCAAATGTTCTTTGCAGTGTGTTAGAAATTTTATAGATTAACAGCACCTCACGTGGCAATACCATTCCTGAAATATGACACTTCAGACTTCAAGAATGCAACTAAATCTGACCAATCTGAAGTTTGAGGGGTGGCCCTTTCATGTGGCAAGATAAGGCAGTCACCTCAGAGTGCAGGTTATTGGGGCAACAGTAGGGTGGCGAAATGCTCCCTACTGCTGCTATTGAAGCAGCTTTTGGGGACCAATCTGATCCTTTCAAACTTTGCAAAGAGAGCCTCCCCTCACACTGTTTGCAAAGCTTACAAGAAACCCAGTGAGAGAAGGGAAGGCTGCTAGCAACCTTTCCTCCTCCTGACTCCTTGCGGCACTTTCAAAGCATGCAGAGGTCTGTTTTGAAAAAGTGCTGCCCCCACACCAGAGTTATGAGATAAAGCAGAATTTGATGCCTTCCCTCAATCTGTCTTGGGCCACCCCTGGTTGTCAGGGTAAGCCGTCAAAATCATTTGCAGTCAAGTAAATGACAATACAACCTAACTGGTCCAGGGTTTCTTTTTCTTGACAGTCTACCATTTTCATCTGGTAGTTTCAGCCCCTGAGAGAAAAGAACAAAAGCCTTGGTCAAAGTTCAAGAACAACCCAAGGCAATTTCTTGCCCCATTTTCAAAATGGAAGAATCCCTTCTTTGTCTTTGTGTTGAAAATACAGAGACAGTATTTGCTTTTGTTCCACAGTCCCAGCCTCATTTGCCAATAACATTAACCAAAAGAGGAAAGAAAGAAAAAACTCAAATGAGAGACAGGAATTGTTAACAGTCCAAGACTGTGTATATGTGTGTATCCTTTTCTTCTCTGAGGGACGTCATAACAATTTTATGATGCGGCTAAAGAGAATCCCTGGCTTGTTTTGGTTAGGAAACAGAAATTCCTTGCATAACACAGTGATTAACTAATGTGGTGGAGAATTACTCAACACAATCCTTGACCCACATGTGTGAGAAATAAGCATTCCATGGCACCTGAACACCACAAATTGTTTTCTTTTTCTTTTCTATAGCAGATGGCATTAAACCCTTAAAATTTCCAAATTAAAGCACTTTACACACAAACATGAGTTCATGCCCATGCTTCTCATTTTTGTTGAGAAGGGGGACAACTTCATTTCTATTGTATGATATTTCCCCCACCCCAATCTATTGTATTATTGGGCCTACCCATAATTACTCTCCCTGTAAGAGAGGCCCTATTTAAGGCCTTTCTTTCTAAAACAGTGTTCTTCATTGTAAGGCTCGCGGCAGGGGCGGGGGGAATCGATCGATCCTTGTCAACCCTAAGTACGTTTCCTGGACTAATTGTTTATTGGGCCTGTGTGACGCTTCCGCCAGAGCTGAATACAGCAGTCTGCACAATCCCCTGGCACGATGTGGAGATGGCCATTCCCAATCTGCAGTGCTGCACATTGCCTAGCAGGGGGCTCCTCTAAGGGAAACAGTCCTCTTGAGCTCCCGCACCATCTTGGAAGGTGTGCAGAGAGTGCTGGGAAGAATACCTCTCCCCAGTACTTTCCTCCTAGAGCTCTTAGAAGGCTCTTTGTCTCTCCAAGGGCCCTGCACCAAGGGAAGTGCAGTACTGTGCAGAGCTCAGCACGGTGGGAAATGACTCTCATACCAGCAGTGGTCCCCAACCCCCCCCCCTTTTTTTGTTTCTTTGCCCAAGCAGACCCTGCTTGAAAAACGGTGAAGACCACTAAAATATTCATCGAGGAACATAGTGACTGCCATGATGTGTAGTCTCACAGAGCTGCAGAGCTCCGTGCAGGGCTGGGAAGCCACAAGATAAGCCCTTGCTTTTAAAACCCAGAGATACTTTTAGAATCTGGCAGCTGTGGAAGCTGCAGTACCATATTTATCACCTTTGTTGCACCATTGTCTGGGAGGAAGCCAGAGGAACATTGGGATGTTTTTGCCCGATTCCAGTGCAGATAAACTTACTTACTTACTTATTTATTTATTTATTTATTTGGCATATTTCTATACCACCCAAAACGCAAGTTCTCTGGGTGGTTCACAAGACAATAAAAACAACCAATAAAAAGATCAACACACCTCAAAAAATTAAAATTTAAAAAGTTAAAACTATTAAAACACAATTAAAACACTATCTAATTAAAAGCCTGGGTAAACAAATGCATCTTGACTGCCCTTTTAGAAGTTGTAACAGATGGGGAGGCTCTTATTTCAGCAGGAAGTGTGTTCCAAAGCCTCGGGGCAACAATGGAGAAAGCCCGTCCCTGAGTAGCCACCAGACAAGCCGCTGGCAACTGCAGACGAACTTGTTCGTTGGCAACTGCAGATGAACTGTAGACGAACGGCAGACGCTTGTCTTTTCTTGCCACCCACATTGGCAAGATTTACTGGTGGGTGTCATAATTCTTGGCTGCTGCATATTAAAGACAGGGGGATGGGGGAAGGAGAGGCGGGCTATCTTCACTTGTTCCAGGGGCCACTCCAACCTTGCTAAGCCCCTGGTAAGGTCATTGGGTGGACAGAATGTCTGTTCAATGTAAAGTTGCGCCCTCAAGTCGGTGTCGACTCCTGGCGACCACAGAGCCCTGTGGTTTTCTTTGGAAGAATACAGGAGGGGTTTACCATTGCCTCCTACCGCGCAGTCTGAGATGATGCCTTTCAGCACCTTCCTATACTGCTGCTGCCCGATATAGGTGTTTCCCTTATTCTGGGAAACATACCAGCGGGGATTCAAACCAGCAACCTCTTGCTCGCTAGGCAAGTCATTTCCCCTCTGCGCCATGTACCAACCCTAAAAAGGTTGCCCAGAAGAGCCAAGTGGAACTGGTAGAACCAGTTGGGAATGAATAACGAGAACAGCATGGGGGATCATCACAGAAATGTGTGGGTATAAATCAAGTGCACAGAGGAGTTTGCTATCAGATTCTTTTATCTTTCTCCAGCAGCATCCAATATCAGATATCTCCAAATGTAGAAGCATTCAGTATCAGGGAATGAAAGTTGTGTAAAGCAAATCTATAGCAGCCTGAGCCATGCCCCAGTTAGCTTGAAGTATGGATTCAAGCCAATCTAACTCTGGTAATTTCAGCAGGGACTAAACAGGTCTCAATCAACCACTTTAGCTTTGACTGGGTTGTGCATCAACCTATAGGTGAGTAAATACATTTCTTTTTCTAACATACCAATATAGTGGTTGGGAACTCAGAGAAGACCTTGCCGGAAACCTACAAGAAAAGCAAATGAAGCTTGGCAACTGGAGGGTGCAATTTCATGGTTGAGCTCCTGAGCTCTGCTCTGTGCAACTCTGCGGCTTGACTCTGCACTCCCTGGGTTCTCTGAAGAGGTGGGCAGAGCTGAATAACCATCTTTCTTTCTGACTTTTCAAATTGGCCCATTTGTTTTTGCTCCTGAAGTGTTCAGGAAGAGATGTTCTGCTCCATTTGTTACAAACTAGGTGAAAAAAAGCTGTCAAAATGGAAAATGCCTCCACACAGAGAGAACGGTTCTCCACATTGCTGGAGCTATTGTTCTTCGGGCTTGCTCATGTTCACATTTTCTGGATTTGATTCCATTAGCTGCTAGAGACTTAGATTTCTGGTTAATTGCAACCGTAGTATCTGCAATTTCTGTGCAGTGGCAGGTGTATTGGATTTAGACCTGGGAAAGCCAGCTAAGAAGGGGGAAGTCAGCAATTTGTCCAAGGCCTTACTAAGATCATTCACACAATCAAAAACTGTGTTCTACCTACAGCTTGGGAGCTGTGTGTCCTCCCAGTTTCCGGTTGCGTGGAAGCAAGGTAAAAGGAAAATCTGGGTAGAAGTGATTGTGTGGAAGCAAGGTAGGAGGAAAAGCTACCCAGGTTTTCCTCCTACCTTGCTTCCACACAACTCAAAATTGGGAGTACACACAGCTCCCAAACCCAGGCAGAACACAGTTTTTGATTGTGTGAATGACTTCACTGGGTGGTCTTGAACAAATTGTGAAAACTCCACGACGGAAAAATCCAGCTATTTATTTTCACTGCACATGTGACGTTGTAGGTCTGTAACAAGGCATTGCAATAAAATCTGGAAGAAGGCATCAGAAATGTGAACGGCACCTTGCTGACAGTGCAGGGACTGTGATGTCAAAACACAGTTCTGAAGCACACTTAATGGTCACGTAACAACACTGTTCTAGTGCCCAATCTGGAAAGCACCCTGAATAGGAATGGTGGCTTCATAGTTTTCACAAGGGTCAGCCAATCCAGCATTATGTGCTGCTGGCTTCTACTGGGAACTGGTGGCTTCTGAACTGGATAGTCTGAGGAAGGTGGAACATCGACCAAAGGGGTGAATGTAGATCCAGAGCCGGCTCACTATTTAAGAGATCTACATTATGTACATTGCCCAAGGAAGCCATGATTCACTCCCTCTATACAAATGAATATATTGCAGCTACTCCCCATCAAAGCTGAGAGAGCTGAACCCTGTAAGTGCTTTGTTGTATTCCATCCAGTATATTTTATGTTTTGTCGTTTAGAAGTTTGTCCCAGTGGGAATCCTGTAGAGATTGGGGGCAGGGGTGGAGCCAAAAAGGGAAAGGGCGGGAAAGGAGGAGAAAATGGAGCTGTTTCTGAATAATGTCTGAGTTAAATCTATTTAAGATTACTTTGTTTGTGAGAGAAGCAGCTATAAAACACTTGTATGATCATACTGTGTTTGGAATCAGAGGTGCACCTTGGTAATTTTGGAGCCTAGACCAAAAGGCCTTTGGAGCCCCCACCCCCTGCAAATTAAGCATCATCATGCTTGTCCAGGCGACCACACTGCTCAGGGCAGACTAAAAGGGGTTTGGGGGCCCCCAGGGGCTGTGGAGGCCCTGGACTTCGGTCTGGAAGGCCAGGGGTAAGAGCGGGCCTCTCTTTGGAATAAATATGTTTAAAAAGTAACCTGGACCAGATCTTTAACATTATTCTTATAGGCTGTCAGTCACTGTTTTTATAGGTTGTTAATCACTATCTGTTGAAACAGGAACACTCAAGCCATGACAAAAACAATATCTGAAAATGCTCCCATTTAATAAACAAGAAGATGGCAGACTCTGAATTTAATTTTTCAATTAGGATTCTACTTGCATCAGTGATGAACTGATAAGAAAACAAATTTCCTTAAGGTTTTGGAGTAATCTCCAACTCATGGTCTTCATTTCACTCCAAAGCTATAGCTTGAGGCAAAGGAATAGCTGGGAAAGATCAGCAGGAAAGCCCTCCAAGCAAGCATTGATTAAAACAAAAATCAAAATGAAAGTATTATAGCCACTGGTGCCATCTAGCTGCTGAATAAGCAATTGGGTATGTTTAAGTAGTGAAACACTTTGGTGGGGATATAGAAATATGCCCATTTGATACAGAAATCTATATTGTAATGTGCTAAGGAGGTTTGCGGTGGTGGTGATTTTGACATCTCTACCAGAGGATGGCTGAGCTGCAGTGTTGACATGGAATGTTCAAAAACATTGTCGAAGATATAAAGCACTGAATAACAAAGTATTCATAAAAAGACGTCCATCTTTTGTGAAGGCAGTACAATTAGGCTAGACTCAACAACCCCTAGAAGCAGGAGGAATTGTACAGAGAGGTAGATATAGAGGCTATTCCCACGATCAGCCAAAATCAGGCTAGAGGAGCCTAGCCCAATTTCGGATGATTGTGGGAGCCACTGGGCTCACAACTGAGCCTGGTTGCCTCTAGGCGGTTAACCTGCCTAAGCACCCCTCCCCTTAAACCGGGTTTGTGGAGCAAGTGCTCCACAAACCCAGTTTTTCTGATCGTGAGTAGTCGCAGCGTGGCTACTCATGGGTAGACCCACGGAGGGGAGGTGAAAAGCCACCTCCCGGCTCCTGGGGTCTCTCCAGTATGCCCAGCATGCTCGCGCAGGGCATACTGGAGCTTCAGGGGGCCACGCAGCCCCCAAACTCCCCAGCCCCTGCCGGCTCTGTCACGGAGCCAGCAATTGTGTAGGTGGCCGATCCGGCCACCCAGGGCTCCCGCCCTGCTCGTGTGCGGGTAGAGTGGGCTTAGCCCGCTCTTGCCGCTTAGCTTCCCAAACTGGGTCTCACTAATCGTGAGACCCAGCTCTGAGAGTGGGAAAAGAGTGAGAAAAGAGCAAGAGAGAAAAGAAGGGGCTGATGAGGAAAGAGACCCGGAAAAAATCCAGCAAGGTATAGAGACAGGAGAGGCTGCATAGTTTTGGAAGGAAATGAAGAGGTGAGGGAACTGGACAGGAAGGTAGGCAGGCCAAGAAGCAGTAACCTACATCCAAACTAAGACTCGTTTGTGGAGAACACTTCCATACATGCACAGAGGGGAGGGGAAATTCCCTCCCCTTCCTTCTGAGGCACCTGTGCCTCTGAAAATGATGAGGTCATTCACACAATCAAAAACTGTATTCTAGCTGGGTTTGGGAGCTGTGCGTGCTCCCAATTTTTGGTTGTGTGGAAGCAAGGTAGAAGGAAAAGCTACAGTTTCCCTACTACTTTGCTTCCACATAATAACTTCTACCCAAGTTTTTCTCCTACCTTGCTTCCACACAACTGAAAATTGGGAGAACACACAGCTCCCAAACTCGGGTAGAACAGTTTTTGATTGCGCGAATTACCTTTATGACTCTCTGTGGGCTGAGGGCTCCTCAGAGACATATTTTCAGAAGGCATAGGCGACTGGAGAGGGAGAGGAATCACCAAAAATCACCCCTCTCCTCCATACATGCAAGGAATTATTCCCGGCACACAACACTTAGATTGTATGTAGGCCACTGTAATGTACGGAATGGGACAGACTAAACAGTGGTCTGTAAAACAAGCACCTGAATGCATTTGATGGGGACATCGGTTGAAGAATGGAAGGGCCAAGAAAAAAGCAGGGTCGGAGTCAAATGCATAAGAACATAAGAACAGCCCTGTTGGATTCAGGCCCAAAGCCTATCAAGTCCAGCATCCTGTTTCACACAGTGACCCACCAGCTGCCTCTGGAAAACCCACAAGCAAGAGGTGAGGGCACGCCCTCTCTCTTGCCGTTGCTCGCTTACAACTGGTATCCAGAGGCATCTTGCCTCTGAGGCTGGAGGTGGTCCATAGCCACCAGACTAGTAACCACTGATAGACCTGTCCGCCATGAATTTAAGCCCCTTTTAAAGCCATCCAAGTGAGTGGCCATCACCACATCCCGTGGCAACAAATTCCATAGATTAATTATGTGCTGTGTGAAATTATGCACATAAAACCTAAGGACAGGAAGAAGCATGTGCTATTGAGAAAACAGAAGGGACAAGTAGAGGGACTTTGAAAACTTCAAGGCAAAGGTGCCAAGAGAGAATTAAGCTTCAGATCCTGAAGTCTGCCAGGTGCAACTTTGACTGTCATCACGGATCTCTGACCTGCAACCATATGGGGGAGCGGGGAATAAGCCCCACAGAAGCACTATATAAACAATTTGCAACAGAAATGTCTGCACTGGCAACACTGGAATATACAACCGACCAGAATAAGAAGAGAAATTATGCTGATAGCAGCATGGTTATGAGTTTTATGGGCTGGGTTCACACAATCACAAGGATCCTGGTTAAAAAGTTAATCAGGATTAGGAAGCCCAGTGAAGCTGATTATGATATTATATCAGGGCAATCCTGGTCAAACCATGCAAGTTAACCAGCTTTTAATCAGGACAAATAACCAAGCGGAATCCTGGTTATCTATCCTGGTTAAATGCTAATTAACCAATGCAGCTTGACCAGGATTATCCTGAAATTCTGCATTCTCACAATCAGCTCCATAGGGCTTTGCTGATCCTGATTTACTTTTTAACCAGGAGGAGAACTGGTCTTGTGGTAGGAAGCATGAATTGTCCCCTTTGCTAAGCAGGGTCTGCCCTGGTTTATATTTGAATGGGAGACTACATGTGTGAGCACTGTAAGATATTCCCTTTAGGCGATGAGAAGAGTACCTGCATGGTTGCATGCAGAAGGTTCCAGGTTCCCTCCCTGGCAGCATCTCCAAGATAGGGCTGAGAGAGTCTTCTGCCTGCAACCTTGGAGAAGCCGCTGCTAGTCTGTGTAGACACTACTGAGCAAGATGGACCCATGATCTGACTTGGTATAAGACAACTTCCTATGTTCTTATCCTTGTGATTGTGTGAACCCAGCCATTCTTTGGTTAAATTGATCTATATGTCACCCTTTGGCATTCTTTATCCTCTTTGCCTATGTGTCCCAAGCCCAACATGACAATAGAACAGTGACAGCTTTTTCTGTCCAGTCTTCTCCCACCACCTTTGAAACCCACCACCAGATGCAGCACAGACAGACGGAATGTGCTGGTGCTTAGAGCAGCATAGCGTATACCAGTAGTTCCCAGGTAGACAATGTGGCTCGGTTGAGTGGGTGGAAAATTAGCATAGGAATTTCTGAAAATTCCAGGCATTGCTGACATTCATATCTGTCTCCATCCTTAACACCAGAATGTAGACTGGCCAAGGCACAACTGAGCAATATGTCAGGAAACAGGGAGATGTGAGAAGGAGGCTCTGTTAAGAGTGTTTGACTTTTGGCTCCTCCAGCAGGCCTGAATGGTGGGGATCAGCAGCACCGTTTCAGATTCCTGCAGTCCTGATATTTAGCATATATTTAAGAAAAAGATCTGAATGAAGGCAAATATTGTTTTGTGCTCTCTTACTTCCCCGGGAGGTGGGATGTTCCAACGCAGCTTTTCAGGGTCACTTTCCTTTGGAGGTGAATGTGCTGAAGGCTTATGGGACCAAATGAAAGGAGGTTAAGCCCATTGAAATCAGAGGCCTCTGTAGTTTCTGATGTACAAATACAGAGGTTGAGAAGACAGCAAGAGGGCAGGCCCATGGGTGGGCCATGCTAACCCCAAAGAAGCATCAGACCCCCCTGAAACTCCAAGGCTGCTTAAGAGAGCCAGCCAGCTCCAAAATTTCTTCCTCTAGCTGAGGTTTCTCTCTGAAGGTGAAGGGTTCAAGTCCACTGTCCACTGCATTTTCAGGAATGCATATATGTCCTACACAGGGGCGTAGCTATAATTGAGCGAAAGGGTTCAAAGAACACGGGCCCCCAGCTCCCAAGGGCCCTCCAGCTCCATCCCTCCCTACTTCCTTCATTATCTCCCTCACTCCGGGGGGCCGCCAGAGAGAGGGATGAACACGAGCCCCCTCTCCCCCAGCTACGCCCCTGGTCCTACACATTAAGTGTTGTCACGATACTGGCCTTCAGAGGAGGAGGAGGAGAGGAGGAGGAAACTCAGGGGTGGGCAACCTTGGCCCTCCAGGTGTTGTTGAACTACAGCTCCCATCATTCCTAGCCACAGTTTAGGCTGGGAACTCCCATCATTCCCAGCCACAACTCCCATCACAACTCCCATCATTCAACTCCCATCATTCTCAGCCACAATGTTGGGAGCTGTAGTTCAACAACATCTGTAGGGCCAAGTTTGCCCATCCCTGAGCTAACCCAAGGGTTCTCAAACTTGGGTCGCGAGATGTTGTTGGACTTCAATTCTCATAATCCCCAGCCTTTGGCCATTGTGGCTGGGGATTATGGGAGCTGAAGTCCAACAACATCTGGGGACCCACATTTTAGAACCCCTGAGTTAACCTAACCAAGAAGGCCGGCACCAGCAGCTACAGAGGTACTGGGCCAACATAGAGCCTGAGCCTCTGAGTGAGTCCCCTCAAGCCGGAGACCCCTGAACCAGAACCCTCTGCTACAGCACCTGTGAGTCTGATTCCTCGGGATAACTGACCCATTCTATATTTGGACCCTCACACTCCCCAGAGCCCACTTAGCGCCTCAGTCAATACATAGCTTTGAGTGAACAGGCCAGGAGAAAAGTGCTGGGCTCCAGGGCAGAGGTCTGCCCCTTTAACCATTGTATCTCCACAGGAAGGAGGTGGAGCCTGATTGGGGTATTCAGACCCAAAAGAGTACAAAAGAGCTCCAGACATTAGCCCTATGCACGCACTATGTTCAACATTGCATACAGTGTAAACACATTCACATTTGTGCACACAGACATTTATTTATTTATCTATCTATTATTTATTTATTATTTAACATATTTTTATACCACCCAAAACGTACGTCTTTTTTTACGTCTTTCTTTTACGTCTATTTTTATACCGCTTGATATATACATCTCTAAGCGGCATACAAAATTTAAAATAATAATTAAAAATCAGCCCAGATTAAAATACACAAAACAAAACAGTAGCATAAAACAAAAATAAAAACAGTAGCATAAAACGAAGCCAAGCCCAGTCTTGCCCACAAGTGAGGTTCCCTTGCTCCAGGACTGCCAACATTGTGTTGGCCAAAATCGGAACACAGGGGGGAGTCTTGGGGGGGCACCTAGGGGTGGGATTTGGCCCCAGGTGGCAAGGGTACACGCTTACCAGTGGTTGTGGCTGCCACTGTGCAGCGGCGGTGAAGCAGAGATGGCGGTGAGAGCTCCACACCCATATCCCAAACCATGACAGGTGAGGTCGTGGTGGGTGGTGGGCAGGTGAGCGTGCTGGAAGCAGGCGGAGAGACAGTGGTGAAGGAGCTCCTCCCTCGGGCACGCCTTCCTCCCAAATGAGGCAAATCAGGCTGGTTTTAGCTTTCATAATGCAGTGGCAGCTTTAAAAATAAAGAAGCGGGAGAAATTGAGTCCCAAACGGGATGAGAATTTCTCCCCAGGAAATAGGGACATCCCGCACAATGTGGGACAGTTGGCAACCCTACCTTGCTCCTTCTTCTGTAGGGTAGTGTCCTTCCATCAGAGTAGGTTCTTCCTCTACAGCAGGGGTTATCAACCTTGGGTCCCTAGATGCTGTTGGTCTCCAACTCCCATCATCCCCAGTCTTCTTTCAACCTCTGTTGTCCAGCAACAATTGGGGACCCAAGTTTGAGAACTCCTGCTGTACAGGAAGAATTGATTTTGAAGGAAGGACTCTTCCCTCCAGAGGAAGAGAACTGGATTTGATCCCATGTCTGTGGGCTCTCCCCACCACCACTCTTTTTTAATGCAAAGTTTTAAATATTTGTGTAAACTGTGTCCTTGGACAGAGCAGGATAGAAATATAATTTAATAACTAAAAAGTGGTCAGGATATACAGAACCCACAATGAGACCTTAGAACAGAGGTAGGGAAAAGATCTGAATAAATGGCAGCAGAGATAAAGCACATAAAAGGCTCAGAAAAGAACATGCTTAATTAAAAAAAACTGGGTGGCAGCCTTATTTGTTCAGTAGAAATAACTGCAGAGAAGCAATAAACAGCTTTCCTTCCTTCCTAATGGAAGAGTCAGAAATGGATATCAAAGCTTAGGGGGAAAAATATGTCAAAGTGCAGGAAGTGACAGAAAGCAAGTTGTAATGAGATGCACACACCGCAGTCTGGACTCTGAGTTCACCTTCGGCATTCCAAGCACTGGTGCTTCTCCAAAGCTTACTTGAAGTAGCCAGGCTTCCTGGATTTATAAAACTGGGCAGAATGTTTTATGGGAGCAAGAGTCCACATTTTGTCCATTTCCTTTCCTTATTACCAGACAACCACAAGGCAATCCTGTCTCATTTGGCACCACATCTGGAACCCAGAAAGAGAAAGGGTATCATTACTGCAGACACAGGTAGCCTTAAGACTTTGATCCACAGCACATTTGGATTGGCAGCAAGTGCCACTAGAATCAATAGCAGATACTTCCAAGTCAGCATGTTTATTAAAGAGTTGCATAATTCCAGGGGGACTATAATAACGTAATAAAGTTTATAATATCTCCAAATGACAGCACTAATTGTCCTGCAACCTGGTATGATATTAGCCAGTTCTGTCTTAACAGCCTTCTTAATTTATCATGACTGAGGCTACTCACACGACACGAGCCGAGAGATCTTTGCAAGGCTTGTGGCTCCTTGACGTCACGGGCTTGTGGCGATCTTCTCTGCGCAGGCGTGCCTCACATGGGCTTAAAGGTGCTGGCCCAAACGGATGGGCTCAGCGCCACTCCTGCTCCCACTACCGCCAGGGGAGGGGGGAGAAAGGAGAAGGACTTCTCTGCTCCCCCTGCCCCACAGCCATCCCTCAGCCGTGGTAAGAGTTTTTTTAAAAGAGAACCTTTGGCAAGGTGGGCACAGGGCGCCCCCCGGACCTTGGCGGACCAGACTGGGTCCCTAAGATCTGGGGGTTAGTAGGCCTCTGCCACCAGGTTAAAAGGCCTCCCCCCCGGCCCGCTGCCATTTCCAGCAGCGAGCTGGGGGAAGGAGTGTCTTCACCGAGCGCAGTGGCTGCTCTAATGAAAGCAGACACCACACTCCTGGCGCGGGGCACTATGGGATGCAGAAGAGGTCATTCCTCCCACTCCTGGCTTTTGCTTTTGGCGTGTTGCCACTCGTGTGGGCATGTGGCGAAGGCAAAGATGACGACACTCATCTGCCAAGGAAGGAAGGCAAGCTCCTGCCTTCCCGCTGACCTCCGTGAGCAGTGGTGTGAGGTCGTGTGCATGATCTCATTGTGTTCTCAGAATCGCAAGAATCCTGGTATAAAAGGGATTCCTACCAGAGAGGAAGCAGATGCAATATATTCAGCAGGAGTTAATAATCAGGTTTAAAAAGTTAATCAGGATTATCAAGCTCCATGAAGCTGATTGTGAGAATGCAGAATTTCAGGGCAATCCTGGTCAAATTGCCTTGTTAACCAACATTTAACCAGGATAGATAACTAATCCAATCCTTAGGGCTATTCACACGATTGAAGAAAATCGGGCTAGCCTCTGCTAGCCCGATTTTCTTCAGTCGTAAGAACCACCGGGCTCACAGCCGAGCCCAGTGGTTATTGAGCAGCTAACCTGCTCCTGTAGCCCGCCCCTTAGCTCGGGTTTGTGGAGCGAACACTCCGCAAACCTGGGCTATCTGCTCGTGAGTAGCCGCGGCGCAGCTCCACGCCGTGGCTACTCGCGAGTAGACTCCCAATCGGGAGGCGAAAAGCTGCCTCCCAGCTCCGGGGGTCTCCCCAGTATGCCCTGCGCACTCGTGCAGGGCATACTGGGGCTTCCGGGGGCCGTGCCCCCCCCAAGTTCCCCAGCTCCTGCCGGCTCCGTCTCGGAGCCGGCAATCGTGTGGGCAGCCAATCCAGCCGCCCAGGCCTCCCTATCCGGCCGCCCAGGGCTCCCTATCCGGCCGCCCAGGGCTCCCTCCCTGCTCATGAGCGGGGAGAGCGGGCTTAGCCTGCTCTTCCCGTTCACAGCCCCAAACCGGGTCTCACGGATTGTGTGACCCGCTCCCTTGTTATCTATCCTGGTTAAATGCTGGTTAACTGAAGTGGTTTGACCAGGATTGTTCTGAAATTCTGCATTCTCACAATTGGCTTTGCAGGGCTCACTGATCCTGATCAACTTTTTAACCAGGATCCTTGCAGTTGTGAGACACTGAAGCTATTCTCACGATCAGCAGGAACCAGGCGAAGGGAGCCCAGCCTGATTTCTGCCGCTCATGAGAACTGCCAGAAGCCACATGGCTCCTGGCGGCGGCGGTGCAGCAGCTAGCCCTCTTAGGTAGCCCGCCGCTTAACCTGGGTTGGGGGGTTAAAAAATGGATTGAATGATGGTGTGTCTGCGGTGGACACACTCGGAGGACGCACTTAATCCTGAGAAGGGCTTCGCAGGCTTACTGTTACATGCGTATTGTAGCTTTCTTCAACAGAACTCAGGGTAGCATATGCAGGAGTCCCAGCCTGTTCGCAATCCAGGTGGTGACCCAGTGCAGACCTACTTAACAAGATATCACCATGTGAAAGACCTTGACTTATCTGACCTGGACAAATTCTACAAATCTAGGCACACCAAGAGTGTCTGAACACTTGTATAGGGCTAGGACAGCCATGCCCGAGCTTGGCTGCCCGTGAGAACCAGCGAGACCTGAGCAGCTCCTGGTGGCCCATCGGCAGCAAACCCACCTAGGGAGCCCACCTCCTAAATGAGGTTACGGGAGTGAGCATTCCCACCCTGTTTACCCAATTGGGTGCCAGCACTGGCTGAAGCTCTTCTCACGATCGGTGAGAAGAGCTTCTTCCGGGTCTGCGTGGAGAGTGGGTTTAGCCTGCTCTCCCCGCAGACGATCAAAAGGCAGCCCTGGGCGGCCGAATTGGACGGCCACATGACTGCCGACTCCATGATGGAGCCAGCAGGGGCTGTGGAGATCGGGGGTTGCGTGGCCCCCGGAGGTTCCAGGATGCCCCACAGAAGTGCGCAGGGCATCCTGGAGAGACCCCAGAGCCTGGGAGGCTGCAGCCTCCCAATCAGGGGTCTACTCGTGGGTCGCCACACGAGCAACCAAATGAGGTTAACGGAGCGCTCGCTCCATTCACTTCATTTAAGGGGAGGGGGAATTAGGCAGGCTAGGCCGCCTTGGGAGCCCCGGGCTCACCTGTGAGACCCGTGGTTCCCACGATCCCTGGAAAGCGGGCTAAGCTTCCAATGATCGGGAGAACAGCCTCGCTGCTTTCAGCACTGATGGGCTGAAACACTAACAGGCATCCACCCATCGCTGGTGGGACCCCTACCGTGCACTGCACACTCACTCGGTGCATTGTGGGATTTCTTGGGGGACAGAACAAAACGTGCTGGCTCTGGAGCCCTCCGCCCTGCTCCATGCTTCACGGAGCAGGGCTGCTCAGGTGGGAGTGTGGAGTGCATTCCCACCACCAAGCCTTCCATCATCTGTGGGGAAGGTAAGCGCTTTGGAGCCTTCTCCGCCCGCCCGCCCACCCCCACCCCCCTGCTCTTGGCGATCATGAGACTCTACCCCCTGACTTTGCTGCACTTTCTTTAGGATAAATTATTCACTTTAAAATATTCATGAAATCTAAGCCTGCAATCATTCTGTAAAAGGTTATCCTCATCCAGTGACTTCCACATGAGTTCAAAGCTCCTTAGAGATTAGAGGGAGGGAGGGAGGAGGACTCTGCCGGGCATTCAATTCATTCCCTGCCAGGCTCCCTGGTTTCAAAGGGCAATCTTTCTTTTTGAAGTGGAGGCTATGCAGTTGGCTACCTTGCTGAGTTTCATATTAAAAATTCCTCTCTCCATTGCAGGTCTACTTGTCAAGTTCTACCCCTTTGGAAACACTTACATCAGCCTCATCTCTTTTTCATTTGCTTGTGTTACCAAGAACCTGCTTCACATCACTAGGCCTGAAGATCGCACTGACATTTCATTGCAGCCGCTTCTTCAGATTGCTGTCAGCAAAACGAAGGTGTTTACTGTGCCATGAAGCAGCTATTAAACTTTGCTCAGAGAGACACAGACAGCACCAGTCAACTAAAGAATGGGTCTATCAGATGAATGGTGTGGCTTTCCCCCCTGTGGTTGCTACACATAACCACACTGGCTGCAAGGGAACATTGCGACACAAGTTGCTTATATTCCCTGAAAGTGTATTCAAGAAAAGGCTCCCCCCGCCCCGCCACTCCTACACAAAAAAGAAAATTAACTAGCAGTGACTCCAACACCAAATTAAATTAGGACTGCTGTCTGTCCTGCGTGACTCCAAGATGTCTGCAGAGGCCCATATATGCTGGGTTTAACCTATAAAGCCTGGGCATTCCATACAGCTAACTAGGAGGAGAGCTGGTCTTGTGGTAGCAAGCATGACTTGTCCCCTTAGCTAAGCAGGGTCTGCCCTGGTTACAAATGCATGGGAGACTAGAAATGTGAGCACTGGAAGAGATTCCCCTCAGGGGATGGAACTGCTCTGGTTAGAGCAGAAGGTTTCAAGTTCCCTCCCTGGCATCTCTAAGATAGGGCTGAAAGAGATTCCTGCCTGCAACCTTGGAGAAGCCACTACCAGTCTGTGAAGACAATACTGAGCTAGATAGACCAATGGTCTGACTCAGTATATGGCAGCTTCCTATGTTCCTATGAAATAGGGCCGTAGCTCAGTGGTGGAGCATCTGTTTACATGCAGAAGGTCCCAGTTTCACTCCCTGGAGGCTTTACAGGCAGGGCTGTTACTCTGAATCTCCTTCAGAAGAGAGTGTGTGCATTCACACACCAGCCAAACTTACCCCAAAGTCCCTTCGACATCCTTGGACCCACTCCACACACAATTTGGACTTTTTCTTGTGAATTCTAGCTTATCTTGGTGTATTTCCGAGTTTTTAAAATGCTGGTTTTAAGCTACTTTTTCTGAAAACACCAGAGCAAATAGGGAGAGGCACTGATGTAGACTCATTAGCATGATAAGAAGGATACTCTCTTTAGAAATGCAGATATAGCTCTTTAGAAAGCTCTCTCTCTCTCTCTTCCCACCCCCCCCCACACCATTGGCTAGAAGGAAAACATGGAGGCAGGCCATGTGAACTTGCATCAAAACAAAACCCAAGAGCAGAGGGGAGGGGCTGCTTTCCTCAATGCCACGGGTGTGATTCGAAGTGGCTTCGCTCAGCATTTACCCCAAAGCATGAAGCCATGTGCAAATAACTCCCAGGTAAGGCTGGGTGAGATCCTGCCTGAAACCTTGGAGAGCCACTGCCAGTCAGTGTAGACAATAGTGAGCTAGATGGACCAAAGGTCTGACTCAGTATATGGCAGCTTCCTATGTTCATATGATCGTTAAGGGCTAAACTGGACAACATGTGTATTTGTCTAGTTAGGATCTGGAATTTATTCACACATAGCAGCTGTGCAGGGTCACACACTGGATTGGGACTGCAGAACGGAGGTGGGGGTTAAATAAACCACACAACCACACCCAAAAAACACCAGCTTAACCCTGAAAGTGCTGTTGTGGCAAAACGGCTGCCGACAAGAATTCCTTCTTGACTACACACAGTCGTGTATCACTGCCAGAGAAGAGGGGCATAAGGTTGGAAGGCAACCTTCCTTCCAGAACATGTTCAGACTTAGATTACGGTGATTCTCTTACATTTCTTTTCTCACAAGGAGGATGGTTTTCATCAAGGAAATCATCCGAGAGTTCTGCTCTACTCTCTAGATAGGGAAGCCTTGTGCAAAGAAAGACAGGACATTTGTACCTTTAGTAATGGTGCAGAAGAGAGGATTTTGGCAGGTGCTGTTTACAGGGAAGCAGAGGCAAGAGGGGACAACAGAGCAAGGGGGACAACCGTCCCTCGGCCGCCAGGATTTGTGGGGGCTGCCGAGGCACCTCCTCACTCCCAGCCAGGGCACCATCCTCTTGCACCCTCCCACACCCAGGCAGCAAATAAAGAGGCACATCTCCCTCCTAGCCAGCCAGTGTCACATTGAAGTGTCACATTAGGAACATAGGAACATAGGAAGCTGCCATATGCTGAGTCAGACCATTGGTGCATCTCGCTCAGTATTGTCTACACAGACTGGCAGCGGCTTCTCCAAGGCTGCAGGCAGGAATCTCTCTCAGCCCTATCTTGGAGATGCCAGGGAGGGAACTTGGAGCATAGATGCTCTTCCCAGAGCGGCTCCATCCTCTAAGGGGAATATCTTACAGTGCTCATACTTCTAGTCTCCCTTTCGTATGCAACCAGGACAGACCCTGCTTAGCTTAAGGGGACAAGTGATGCTTGCTACAACAAGACCAGCTCTCTTCCATTTATTATTATTATTTATTAATTATTATTATTTATTATTGTTGTTTACACAGTCAGACAGGTGTTATTGACTGGTTTGTTTTATCCAGACATCGAGTCCTTCCCAAGGACCTGGGATGGCTGAATTTTATTATCAATGTTGTTGCTGTTGTTATAGATATCGTCGCAGAATAAAGGCTGTTCCCAGTAAAGTTGCTTTTTGTAATTGGCTGATGGTGATTTCTGTGACCCCTATGGTGTTGAGGTGCTCTTCAAGGTCTTTTGGAATTGCACCTAGGGCACCAATTACTACTGGGATTATTTTGGTCTTCTTCTGCCACAGCCTTTCAATTTCAATTTGTAGATCTTTGTATTTGGTGATTTTTTTCTATTTCTTTTTCTTCTATTCTGCTATTCCCTAGTATTGCTATGTCAATTATTTTAACTTGTTTTTCTTTCTTCTCAACTACAGTTATATCTGGTGTATTGTGTGGCAGATGTTTGTTTGTAGTTGGAAGTCCCATAATATTTTTACATCTTCATTTTCTACAACTTTTTCAATTGTATGGTCCCACCAATTTTTGGCTACAGGTAGCTTGTATTTTTTGCAGATGTTCCAGTGTATCATCCCTGCTACCTTGTCATGCCTTTGTTTGTAGTCAGTCTGTGCAATCTTTTTACAACAGCTGATTAGGTGGTCCACGGTTTCAGCTGCTTCTTTACAAAGGCAGCACTTGCTGTTTGTGGTGGATTTTTCAACTTTTGCTCTTATTGCATTTGTTCTTAGTGCCTGTTCTTGTGCAGCCAGTATTAAACCCTCTGTTTCTTTCTTCAAGTTGCCATTCTTAAGCCATTGCCAGGTCTTGGTGATGTCTGATTTTTTTTGCAAATATTGTGCAAATATTGACCATGCAGTGGCTTATTTTTCCATTTTTCTGCTCGGTTCTTGACTTGTTCTTTCTTGTAGGCCTGCTTTCTTTCATTGGTGTTGAATAGTTTCTCATTATTGACCATTTTAAGTGCATCTACTTCACTGTCCCTTATATATTCTTCAAGGCCTCTTTTTTCCTCCTCTACTGTTTGATGGACTTGCAGCATTCCTCTTCCACCTGAGCTGCGAGGGAGGTATAGCCTATCTACATCACTGCAGGGGTGCAGAACATGATTGATGGTCATGATTTTCCTGGTCTTACGATCTAGCATCTCTAGCTAGCCTGGGTCCAGTCTATTATTCCTGCAGTATATCTGATAATAGGTATAGCCCAGGTGTTTATGGCTTGTATGGTGTTCCCGCCATCATCATCATCATCATCATCATCATTATCAATATTTTTTATTTCCTGCTCTTCCTCTAAGGAGCCCAGAGCGGTGTACTACATACTTAAGTTTCTCCTCACAACAGCCTGTGAAGTAGGTTAGACTGAGAGAGAAGTGACTGGCCCAGAGTCACCCAGCAAGTCTCATGGCTGAATGAGGATTAGAACTTGGGTCTCCCTGGTCCTAGTCCAGCACTCTAACCACTACACCACGCTGGCTCTACTACACCACAATGGCCAAGCCAAGTCAGTCAGGGTTTCAATGGATTCAATTCACCCTCTCCCAAGTCAGTCACCCTCTCCGGAGCAGTAGCCACACACCCTGCGTCTGATATCAGATGCAGGGGGTGTGGCCAATACTGGGGATGGGGCCAGTCAGTCCCTCCAGTTTCCTCAGTCAGCAGTTCATTGAATCGCTGACTGTGAGCTCCCTTCCCTGCCTCCACACGGAAAATATTTTTACAATAGGAAGGCGGCCGGGAAGCTGCCGGCAACTTCCCTATGTGGGTAAGCTCCCTACACCTCTGCAGGAAAGGTATGAGGAAAACTGCACCAACAAAATGCCCTGTTCTAAGTGATAGGGCTGCTTCCCTCTTTTGCATGCAGTCACTATATTACTAGCATACAGGCTGCCTGGGAAGGAATATAGCAGAGCCTGTTGAAGATGGTGTTTCAGTGCATTGACCTTTTGCACCAACTATCCTATTGACCACTAGGGGCATTGGGAGCAGTGGTAGCTAGTGAGGGTCTCCTTACCTGTCCCTGCTTGCCTCTACTCTGTGACCCCTGCTTTGACTCCACAGGTTCTTCCTGTAGTGCAGGGATTCTCAACATGTGGGTCCCCAGATGTAATTGGACTTCAACTCCCATAATTCTCAACCAAAGGCCACTGGGGCTGGGGATTATGGGAGTTGAAGTCCAATAACATCTGGGGACCCACACGTTGAGAAACCCTGCTGTAGTGAGTCAGTCACCTCTTCCTTTCCTCCTAGAGAGAAGATGGAAACATCTCTCTCTCTCCCTACCTATTCATGATGTAGCTGATAGATAGGATAGGTCTTTCCTATCTCAAATGTACTTCACTAATACATCAATTTAGTTCAGAATCTACAGTGATCTTCAAGCGTGTTACTTAAATAGCTGCAACAACTAAACTGTGCACTCTGTAACTGGAGTGGTAGCTTCCTTGGTGCTTTGCTAAATGATCACAAAACCCCAACACAGCCTACTCTGTTAACAAACAATTCAGGAATAGGAGGACATATTCATAGAACATAGGACCTAGGGCATAGGAAGCTGCCATATACTGAGTCAGACCCTTGGTCCATCTAGCTCAGTATTGTCAACACAGACTGGCAGCGGATTCTCCAAGGTTACAGGCAGGAATCTCTCTCATCCCTATCTTGCAGAAGCCAGGGAGGGAACTTGGAACCTTCTGCTCTTCCCAGAGCAGCTCCATCCCCTGAGGGGAATATCCTCCAGCGCTCACACTTCTAGTCCTTTTTGGAGTCCGTATTTCTCCTCCTCACTTTAATTCAGGACTGCACAACTTTGGCTCTCCTGCAGATGTTGGACTTCTACTCCCATCATCCCTGACAATTGCCTACTGTGGCTGGGGATAATGGGAGTTATAGTTCAAAAATATTTGGAAGGCCTTAGTTGTGCAGCCATGCTGTACCTCCTTCTTGAGGGCCAGCGTGCAACATGTGAGGCCATTGTAAATAGTGCCACACTGCTTGTATGGAGCAGACTAGGCACTTTTACCATCACGCCATCACAAACTGACCAACAAAAGCCTTATTAATCTTGTACTATTTATTACCTTATTTCAGAGCTGTTGTGTGGGTGAAGCCATTTCCAGGGAACGCCCTCTGGAATGTGTAACCTACAAACCAGCCCTGGTGGCAACGGTTCAAGAGTCAAATCAAGTGAGGGATGTGTTAATGGTCCGTGTGAACACAGATTGTAGATATCACAGACTGACATCCAGACTAATGAAGCATTTGTGGAAGGAGACATTGTGCCAGCTACGTGCACTAAATCTAGAGCTTGCATTCCAGACTTGTATTATGTTATTGCCAACCTGCTTGTGCTGCACAACTTTTGGCATGCCTCACTTGGTTTAAAGAGAACTTTTACACAAGAGCGCTACAGCGCAGTAATGAATTCCACAAATCCCTGGGGGTTTGTTTAGCACAACTATCTTTTTGTGCTAGCACACCATTGCTCATTACACAAACACTTTGTTAGGAGGTCAGCCACTGGATTTTAGCTTGAGTCCTCCTATTGAAAAACAGGAATACTGACCAGTGACCTCTACCTAAAACGGTTGAGATGGACAAATAATACTACATTGTAAAGTTCTTTGCAGATTACGGCTGCAATTGTATGCAATTTTTTTCTACAGGGATGAAGTGCCATGGAACCCAGTGGGGTTTACTTTTGAGTAAACTTGCATAAGAATGTGCTGCATAAGTAAATGACAACTAAATAGCAGCAACACTACGTGTTCCTAGACTATATTTCTATTATCATTCACTGCATACTAATGTTGAAAGTAGCCACCTAATGGTGCAGCGGGGAAATGCTTGACTAACAAGCAGAAGATTGCCGGTACGAATCCCCGCTGGTATGTTTCCCAGAGAAACACCTACATCGGGTGGCAGCAATATAGGAAGATGCTGAAAGGCATCATCTCACACTGCGTGGGAGATGGCAATGATAAACTCCTCCTGTGTTCTACCAAAGACAACCACGGGGCTCTGTGGGCTCCAGGAGTCAAAATTGACTTGACGGCACACTTTACCTTTAATGTTGAAAGTATTATTATTATTTCTTGTTTACACAGTCAGACAGGTGTTATTGACTGGTTTGTTTTATCCAGACATCGAATCCTTCCCAAGGACATGGGATGGCTGAATTTTATTGTCAATTGTTATAGATATCGTCGCAGAATATAGGCTGTTCCCAGTAAAGCTACTTTTTGTAAAGCTGCTTTTTGTAAATTATTTCTTGTTTACACAGTCAGACAGGTGTTATTGACTGGTTTGTTTTATCCAGACATTGAGTCCTTCCCAAGGACCTGGGATGGCTGAATTTTATTGTCAATTGTTATAGATATCGTCACAGAATATAGGTTGTTCCCAGTAAAGCTGCTTTTTGTAATTGGCTGGTGGTGATTTCTGTGGCCCCTATGGTGTTGAGGTGCTCTTCAAGGTCTTTTGGAACTGCACCCAGGTTGCCAATTACCACTGGGATTATTTTGGTCTTTTTCTGCCACAGCCTTTCAATTTCAATTTGTAGATCTTTGTATTTGGTGATTTTTTTCTATTTCTTTTTCTTCTGTTCTGCTATACCCTGGTATTGCTATGTCGATTACTTTAACTTGTTTTTCTTTCTTCTCAACTACAGTTATATCTGGTGTATTGTGTGGCAGATGTTTGTCTGTTTGTAGTCGGAAGTCCCATAATATTTTTGTATCTTCATTTTCTGCCACTTTTTCAATTGTATGGTCCCACCAATGTTTGGCTACAGGTAGCTTGTATTTTTTGCAGATGTTCCAGTGTATCATCCCTGCTACCTTGTCATGCCTTTGTTTGTAGTCAGTTTGTGTGATCTTTTTACAACAGCTGATTAGGTGGTCCACTGTTTCATCTGATTCTTTACAAAGGCGGCACTTGCTGTTTGTGGTTGATTTTTCGACTTTGGCTCTTATTGCATTTGTTCTTAGTGCCTGTTCTTGTGCAGCCAATATTAAACCCTCTGTTTCTTTCTTCAAGTTGCCATTCTTAAGCCATTGCCAGGTCTTGGTGATGTCTGATTTTCCACTCATCTTAAATATTGACCATGCAGTGGCTTATTTTTCCATTTTTCTGCTCGGTTCTTGACTTGTTCTTTCTTGTAGGCCTGCTTTGTTTCATTGGTGTTGAATAGTTTCACATTATTGACCATTTGAAGAGCATCTTCTTCACTGTCCCTTATATATTCTTCAAGGCCTCTTTTTTCCTCCTCTACTGTTTGATGGACTTGCAGCATTCCTCTTCCACCTGAGCTGCGAGGGAGATATAGCCTATCGACATCACTGCGGGGGTGCAGAGCATGATTTATGGTCATGATTTTCCTGGTCTTACGATCTAGCATCTCTAGCTCTGCCTGGGTCCAGTCTATTATTCCTGCAGTGTATCTGATTACAGGTATAGCCCAGGTGTTTATGGCTTGTATGGTGTTTCTGCCATTGAGTTTGGACTTGAGGATTTTTCTAACTCTCCTGATGTATTCACTTCCAATTTTTCTTTTAACTTCAGTGTGTGCGATGAAATTATAATGCGATGAACTAATAATAATAATAATAATAATAATAAATTATTTCTTGTTTACACAGTCAGACAGGTGTTATTGACTGGTTTGTTTTATCCAGACATCGAGGCTCAGGGCAGTTTACACAGAGAAATAACAAATAAATAAGATTGATCCCTGTCCCCAAAGGGCTAACAATCCAAAAAGAAATATAAGATAGACACCAGCAGCAGTCACTGGAGGTATTGTGCTGAGGGTGGATAGGGCCATTTACTCTCCCCCTGCTAAATAAAGAGACTCACCATGTTAAAAGGTGCCTCTTTGCCAAGTTAGCAGGGGTCTGCTAACTAGCAGGGGTTATAACAGAATCATTCCTGCCCTTCTGTGTACAGTTGCATATAACCCTCTTTCATCTGAACTTTTTTGTAGTGCCTCAAAACCCCGAATACTTGTACTGTCTGCTGAATCTTGCCTGTTCAATTCAGGTTTCCCACTGACATTGAACAAACAGATTTATTTACAAAACTTTATTCAGTTTGCTGGCAGGGCTCCTAACCCAGGCCTGCAGCAGGGTTTTGTTTAATGGAGTGTGGAGGCTGGGTTGTCTTTAAGGGAACCGCACAGTTAATTCACTGTGCTTGAATATGACCCAGGACTAGACTGGAGTGTGCACAACACGCAGGCAGCAGTGTCACTATCATCATCCCTCCTTCAACTCCCTTGTAAACTATTATCTTCCTCCAGCCAAGCATAGCCCAATATTGTTGCTGCCCTTTATATGAGAACTTGTAAAAGAACAAGAAAGGAAATATTTGCTTAGGCTAATATCTGTGCAAGACACGTCTGGGGCCTCCAAATCCAGATGCTTAGCATTCCTTTCAAACTGTAAGAAATTATCGTGGTTAATGGTATTTCAGAGCCCCAGATTACTCTGTCGGGTAGCCTGCTGGCTTTTTATATACCCCTCAGGTGGAGAAAATGAGCTTATTTCCCCACTATATCCTGCATTCCCAAAGGAAGAGTGTAACAACCCATTAACAAACAAATGATGCTGGAACCATTTCCTAGGAATTGCCCAGTTTCCAGTTACCCTCAGAGACTATAAACTTGACAGGAAGAATAAGAGTACAATGAATGGGACAGATAGATAGATAGATAGATAGATAGATAGATAGATAGATAGATAGATAGATAGATAGATCTTCAATGTGGTTTGCAAAGATGTATGAATCTCCATATTGCACTTTAGACAGTTATGGGGCATGTCCATATATGCACTTCATTCTGTTACTTCCCAGGTGATACTACCTGGGCACTTTCCAGACTAGCTGCTCAACAAGAGCAAAATGCCTCCATTCGGGCAAGTCGCATTAGAAACGTAAACAGCAGGGGGAGCAGTCTGGTGGAAACTAACAACCAAGAAACCAGCAACTTCTTTATGCTGGATGTACGACGTCCTAGCTTTATATCGCAGTGATTAAATTTGAGACAAGACACTGGCAATGTGAACGGCACACTGCTGTCAGCATAGGGACTGCAGTGCCACAACACAGGAAGTGTGGAAGCACACTTCCGAGATACGATGTGACCCCGTTGCAGGGTCTAATCTGGAAAGCACCCTGGCTGACTCCCAACCTTTAAAAATCTTATTTTTCGTTTTGGAAGCTTTTGGGATTCTGGCTGGGATACTGAGAATCTCTACTCTTTTTGCCATATTGTGATTGCAACTGCCTTGCTTTCCAATCAAACATTTAGGGTTTTTATTGTATGATGTGGATTTTCTCTTATAGAGCTCTTCAAGGGTTAGTCCAGCAGGACAGATGTCGGGGTAAACTGATAAATTAAATTGCTATGACCGGGAGGAGATCTGGTCTTATGGTAGCAAGCATGACTTGTCCCCTTTGCTAAGCAGGGCCTATCCTGGTTTGCATTTGAATGGGAGCCTGTAAGATATTCCCCTTAGGGGATGGGGCCACTCTGGGAAGAGCATCTGCATGTTTGCATGCATGCAGAAGATTCCAAGTTCTCTCCCTGTCATCTCCAAGACAGGCCTGAGAGGGACTCCTGCCTGTAACCTTGGAGAAGCTGCTGCCGGTCTGTGCAGACAATACTGAGCTAGATGGACCAATGGTCTGTCTCGATGTAAGGCAGCTTCCTATGTGCCTAGGAATTGGCCATGACAGATAGAACACGGACAGAACCATCCCATCTTTTTGCATCACAAAATGACTTTCAATGGAGGCAGCTCACGCATCCATCTGCAAGTCATCAAGTAAACGAATGTGGGAGGAACAAGTTGCATATCATCTGTGAAACTGGCTCAGATTGTCACAGAAATGTTGTTGTGATGTGCCAAGTGAAGCGGTGACCTCCTTCTTTTAACCTGATTAGCTTGCTCATGAGCACTGATGGCTAGCTGATGTTTATAGAACGAGTGGAAGATGCTTGCTCAATGACTTTTGATAAGGAGAAAGTGTGATTATTGATGGCTGCAGTCAGAAAGGAGTCACTTAATCACAGTCATCGCCTACTGCCCCCTTTTGACCTTTCCAGCTTTACAATATTAGATGTTGCTCCAACCTTTCAGAAGGTGAATCACATCAGCCACATCCAATTGCAGTTTCCAAGAGTAACTCACTGGGGGATGAATTGCCATGCAAGTGATACGATGAGCATACAATGTAATTACCATATCCGAGAAGGCAGATCAGGCCTCAGTCATTTAAGCCTTAGTCCCTTTGTACTTGGATTACTGCAGCACTCTGTACATGCAGCTGCCCTCGAAGAGCATTCCAAAACTTCAGCTAGTGCACAATGTGGCTGCCATACTGCTGTTGGGCTGATCATATAACCCCCATTTTGAGAGAACTACATGAGCCACCCATTTGTTTCTGGATCCAATTCAAGGTGCTGGGTATCACCTTTAAACAGCCTGGGACCAAGTTATCTGAAAGACTACCTGCTCCCAACTGAGCCTACACACCTGCTTCGTATGCAAACACCAAGTGAAGTTCAGTTGCCATACAAGTGGACCAGGGCCTTCTCAGTTCCTGCCCCAACTACGGAATATCTTCCATATGTGGCTTTTCATTCAGGCCTTGGAGAGGTCTTTTTTGCTTGCTTGCTTTTAGGTGGCCTGATCTAATAACTCCCCATCTTTCTCACATGATGTAGGAGGACTCTTGCTGCTGTCATTTAATTGTAGTTTGTCATCATTTTCATATTGCCTGCTTTCATTCTGCTTTATATTTGTTGTGTACCGCCTCATGCACAACAGGTATAAAAGGTGGGATATTCTATACAAGGTGGCATAAAAGTAAATATGAAGTCACCTGGCTGACATATTGTGCAAACATATGTCAGCCTAATCATGTTGCATTTGTGCAAACTGCATTACACAAAAGCAAGCCCATTGGAAATAATGGATTGACTCTTGTGGAACACTATTTGTGCAAACTTTGTGTTTGTGCAACTTGTGCAACTTACAACAGTTGCGCAACATTGGCTGATGTATTCTTGTGCAGTATGTCAGAGTCAAGCCACTGGGCCACCTAGCTCACTATTGTCTGCTCTGACCGGCAGCAGCTGTCCAAGGTCTCAGGCAGCAGCTGTTCTCATCACCAGCTACCTCATTCTTTAAATGATACATAAATTTAGATAGATAGATAGATAGATAGATAGATAGATAGATAGATAGATAGATAGATAGATAGGAGATGCCAGGATTTATACCCGAGAGCTTCTGCATGCAAAGCAGTTCTCCTTCCACTGAGAGGCTGCTCATTTCAATGCACCAGTTATAATTCCCAAGGGGATTTCCACTCATTGGCACTTTCTTTCTTTTCTTTTTTTATTGTTTGCAGATATATCCCGCCATGTGGCCTTACAAAAATCTTCAGAGGTGCCCTGACCTTTACCATCAGGTATATCTACAAATGCAGAGTTGTGCTTCATCTCCTTCTGGTCCAGGCTCTGGGATTATTCGAGGCCTTCCCTTTCGTTATGCCATTTATTATGCCTATTGTTTAATCAAGGCTAAAGTGATCCTGCAACCTTGCATCCACAATGATAATACATCACCTCTACGGCCTGCCCTATCCAGACTGAATGGTTAGAAACCTCCTGAGAAGTCTGAGAACCGAAACAGAGAAGGGAATGTTTATTCAGATAAGAGTGTATGTGGGGGGAGCAAGTGCCTTATTTGGAGATTTTAATCTTTCTGATGCCAAACAGGATAACAATTGTACACTCCAAGAAGAAAGAGTATAGAACTTTATAGCAAGATCTCTTAGTTTGGCTTATTCCGTACAGGGCAGTTGCAGTTGGGCTGCATTGTAATAAATAAAGTGACTTATAATTTGGCCCTCTTTCGTGGTAATCCCAGTCTGCCACCTGAGGCAGTCACTTTGTGCTGCTTTCGTGTAGGGAGGTGGGGAAAAGAAGCCAGGTGGCGGGAGAGCTATCCACACAGGAATGAAGAAAGAGGAGAACGTCTAGGTGTGTCAAACATTCCATGACTTAGGCAGGGGCATCCCTTCCATAAGACAGAGTGAGGCAAGGACTTCAGGTGCAGGGAGGGGTTCAGGGGGGTCCACCATCCACTGCAGCTGCCCTTCCTTACCTCACTGGAGCAGACTATTTATTTTCCCTCCTTGCTCTACTGGAGTGCACTTCTTCTTTCTCCCTAGTGACAATCTAAGACTGTCCCTGAAACCACTAACAGACTTGGGGTCTGAGAGTGCTTGTGTGTTGTCAGATGTACCTTGACAGCATGGCCGGAGAATGGGAGGCAAGCTGATCTTCTGGTAGCAAGCATGAATTCTCCCCTTTGCTATGCAGCATCTACCCTGATTTGCATTTGAATAGGAGACCACATGTGTGAGCACTAAGATATTCCCCTTAGGGGATGGGGCTGCTCTGGGGAGAGCACCTGCATGCAGAAGTTCCCAAGTTGCCTCCCTGGCATCTCCAAGATAGGGATATGAGAGACTCTTGCCTACAACCTTGGAGAAGCCACTGCCAGTCTGTGTAGAAAATACTGAGATAGATGGACCCATGGCATGACTCGGTATAAGGCAGCTTCCTATGTTCCTGTGTTAATGCTGAGCACCTGCCCGCATATTGTCCTTCAGCTTGGACTTCATCTGTATTAGGGCTAATACATTTTGGCAAATCTTCATCATGGCAATAAAAAATATAGGAATCTCTTGTTTTCTAGAAACCATTGGCTTGTTCATGAGTGAAAGAGAAAGTGAAAGATTGCATTTGAAAACATACGGAAGTTTACGGGCTTACCAGCTATGGGACAGATGAGAAGTGATACAAGGAAGGCATCTTCTGGTGATGTGGAAAGATGTCCCTGACAGGCAGTCAAGGTATGACCTTGTTGGAGCAGTCTGACCCAGAAGAATCCTTGGGGGACTTTCCAAGTGATGAGCTGGTGGGTCTGGTCACCCCTTTCTCCAGAAGTGGGGTGATCAGGAGAAGATCAGGCCAGGAAGACTCCTCCTCACATTTTGGCTATAAAAGCTATGGCTTTGGGGAGAAGAATCAGAGAAGTCCTCTCAACCAAAGAAGGGAACCAGCACACAGAATCAAAGCTTCTCTCATTCCTTCCAGATTGGTGCCAGCTGATTCTGGGATCCTGGCCAAGTAATGTACAGTGTGTGTGTGTGTGTGTGTGTGTGTGTGTGTGTGTGTGTGTGTGTGACTGCTTGTTTGTCAAAAGCTATAGCTAGGATTTCAGTTAGACTTACTGTATTAGTCTGTTATTTTTGCATTACTGGCTTTATTATTCTGCTCTATCTTGTCTGTTCTATTCAATAAAAGCTACATAGAAGGTGTCCAGCTTAAACAGGTTGTCCAGAATCTTCTTCTCCTTCAGAAAGATCCTGTATGTGAGATTACCTCAAATCTTGCATAACACTGTTAATCCACATTAAACTTAGATTCAATGATTGTATGAACAAAGCCTCTGTGTCCTCCAAAACAATGTTGCAAAAGAGGTTCTGAATTATCAGACTCAGAAAACACATTGATTTATCAAAACGTGGCTCTAATAAATTAATTATTTATGCACCTAAAGCAGGCCTCAACAACTTAGGCCCACCCCCAGCTGTTTTTGGACTACAACTCCCATAATCCCCAGCCACACTGGCCAATAGCCAGGGATTATGGGAGTTTTAGGCCAACATCTGCAGGAGGGCCAAAGTTGAGCAGCCCTGACCTAGAGGTTCTGCTCTTTCTTCATACCTCAGGGTAGAGCCAGCCCTGAGTTCAACTAGCTCTAGTTGATGGCATATTTATCCCACTTCTATTCCACTCTTCTTCTAAGAAACTTTGAGATAGAGTGCCAGTCTTGTGGTAGCAAGCAAGAATTGTCCCCTTGGTTAAGCAGGGCTCACCATTTGGATAGGTAACTACAAGTGAGCATGGTCTCACTTGGGACCGTAACTCAGTGGAAGAGCATCTGCTTGCATGCAGAGAGTCCCAGGTTTACTCCCTGGCATCTCCAGGTAGGGCTGGGAAAGACTCCTGCTAAAATTGCTAGGACCAGCAAACTAGCAGTTTTAGCATTGAGCTAGGACCAGCACACGGAAGTACTTTTTCACACAACGCATCATCAACTTGTGGAATTCTCTGCTACAAGATGTGGTGACGGCCAACAACCTGGATGGCTTTTAGAGGGGTTTGGATAACTTCATGGAGGAGAGGTCTATTGATGGCTACTAGTTGGAGGGCTGTAGGCCACCTCCAGCCTTGTGGGCGGGGTGACTCTGGGTACCAGTTGCGGGGGAGTAACAGCAGGAGAGAGGGCATA